>NC_069804.1:148383696-148700196 GCF_027406575.1 Nycticebus coucang | reverse complement strand
AAAATCCTTAATGAATACTACAAGAAACTCTACTCTCAGAAATATGAAAATATGAAAGAAATCGACCAATACCTGGAAGTAAGCCACCTACCAAGACTTAGCCAGAATGAAGTGGAAATGTTGAACAGGCCTATATCAAGTTCTGAAATAGCATCAACTATACAAAATCTCTCTAAAAAGAAAAGCCCAGGACCAGATGGCTTTATGTCAGAATTCTACCAAACCTTTAAAGAAGAGCTAGTACCTTTATTACTAAACCTTTTACAAAATATAGAAAAAGAAGGAATATTACACAACACATTCTATGAAGTAAACATCACCTTGATCCCCAAACCAGGGAAAGACCCAACAAGAAAATAAAATTATAGACCAATATCACTAATGAATATTGATGCTAAAATACTCAATAAGATCCTAACAGACAGAATCCAACAACACATCAAAAAAATTATTCACCATGACCAAGTGGGATTTATCCCAGGGTCTCAAGGCTGGTTCAATATATGTAAATCAATAAATGTAATTCAGCACATAAACAAACTAAAAAATAGGGACCGTATGATTCCTTCAATCGATGCAGAAAAAGCTTTCGATAATATCCAGCATCCCTTCATGATCAGAACACTTAAGAAAATTGGTATAGAAGGGACATATTTTAAACTAATAGAGGCCATGTACAGCAAACCCACAGCCAATATTGTATTGAATGGAGTTAAATTGAAATCATTTCCACTTAGATCAGGAACCAGGCAAGTTTACCCATTTTCTCCATTGCTCTTTAACATTGTAATGGAAGTTTTAGCTATTGCAATTAGGGAACAAAAGGCAATCAAAGGTATCCACATTGGGTCCAAAGAGATCAAACTTTCACTCTTTGCAGATGATATGATCGTATATCTGGAAAACACTAGGGATTCTACTACAAAACTTATAGAAGTGATCAAGGAATACAGCAATGTCTCAGGCTACAAAAATCAACACCCATAAATCTGTAGCCTTTATATATACCAACAATAACCAAGCTGAAAAAACAGTCAAGGACTCTATTACTTTCACAGTAGTGCCAAAGAAGATGAAACATTTGGGAGTATACCTAACAAAGGACGTGAAAGATCTCTACAAAGAGAACTATGAAACTTTAAGTAAAGAAATAGCTGAAGATGTTAACAAATGGAAAAACATACCATGCTCATGGCTGGGAAGAATCAACATAGTTAAAACGTCTACACTACCCAAAGCAATACATAATTTTAATGCAATTCCTATTAAAGCTCCATTGTCATATTTTAAAGAATCAGAAAAAAACCTCGAATAGCCAAAATGTTACTCAGCAATAAAAACAAAGCTGGAGGAATCACACTACCAGACCTGAGACTGTACTATAAATTGATAGTGATCAAAACAGCATGGTACTGGCACAAAAACAGAGAAGTAGATGTCTGGAACAGAACAGAGAACCAAGAGATGAATCCGGCTTCTTACCATTATTTGATCTTTGAGAAGCCAATTAAAAATACTTTCTGGAAGGAAGTATGGAGAAACCTCAAAGCACTCAAGCTAGACCTCCCATTTGATCCTGCAATCCCATTACTGGGCATCTACCCAGAAGGAAAGAAATCCTTTTATCATAAGGACACTTGTACTAGACTGTTTATTGCAGCTCAATTTACAATCGCCAAAATGTGGAAACAGCCTAAATGCCCACCAACCCAGGAATGGATTAACAAGCTGTGGTATATGTATACCATGGAATACTATTCAGCCATTAAAAAAAATGGAGACTTTACATCCTTCGTATTAACCTGGATGGAAGTGGAAGACATTATTCTTAGTAAAGCATCACAAAAATGGAGAAGCATGAATCCTATGTACTCAATCTTGATATGAGGACAATTAATGACAATTAAGGTTGGGGGGGAAGCAGAAAGAGGGATGGAGGGAGGAGGGTGGGGCCTTAGTGTGTGTCACACTTTATGGGGGCAAGACATGATTGCAAGAGGGTCTTTACCTAACAATTGCAGTCAGTGTAACTGGCTTATTGTACCCTCAATGAATCCCCAACGATAAAAAAAAAAAAAAAAAAAAAAACATTCAGTGGGGAAAAGATTCCCTATTTAACAAATGGTGCTGGGTGGACTGGCTGGCAACCTGTAGAAGATTGAATCTGGACCCACACCTTTCACCATTAAGTAAGATAGACTCTCACTGGATAAAAGATTTAAACTTAAGACATGAAACTATAAAAATACTTCAAGAAAGTGCAGGGAAAACTCTTGAAGGAATCGGCCTGGGTGAATATTTTATGAGGAGGACTCCCCCTGCAATTGAAGCAGTATCAAAAGTACACTACTGGGACCTGATCAAACTAAAAAGCTTCTGCACTGCCAAGAACATAGTAAGTAAAGCAAGCAGACAGCCCTCAAAATGGGAGAAAATATTTGCAGGTTATACCTCCGATAAAGGTCTAAGAACCTGAATCCACAGAGAACTCAAACGTGTTAGCAAAAAAAAGAACACATGACCCCATCTCAGGGTGGGCAAGGGATTTAAAGAGAAACCTCTAAAGAAGACAGATGTTCGATCTACAAACACATGAAAAAAAGCTCATCATCCTTAATCATCAGAGAAATGCAAATCAAAACTACTTTGAGATATTACCTAACTCCAGTAAGAGTAGCCCACATAACAAAATCCCAAAACCAGAGAGGTTGGCGTGGATGTGGATAAAAGAGCACACTTCTGCACTGCTGGTAGGAATGCACACTAATATGTTCCTTCTGGAAGGATGTTTGGAAAATAGTTAGAGACCTAAAAATAGATCTGCCATTTGATCCTATAATTTCTTTACTAGGTTTCTACCCAGAAGACCAAAAATCACAATATAACAAAGACATCTGTACCAGAATGTTTATTGCAGCCAAATCATAATTGCTAAGTCATGGAAGAAGCCCAAGTGCCCATCAACCCAGGAATGGACCAGCAAATTGTGGCACATGCATACCATGGAATATTATGCAGCCTTAAAGACAGACGGAGACTTTATCTCTTTCATGTTTACATGGATGGAGCTGGAACATATTCTTCTTAGCAAAGTATCTCAGGAATGGAAGAAAAAGTATCCAATGTACTCAGCTCTACTATGAAGCTAAATTATAGCTTTCACGTGAAGGCTATAACCCAACTATATGACAAGACTATGGGGAAAGGGCCAAGGAAGGGGAAGGGAGGGTGGAGGGAGGGTGATGGATGGGGCCACACCTATGGTGCATTTTAGAATGGGTACAGGTGAAACTTACAAAATGCAGAATACAAATGCTACATACAGCAACTAAGAAAATGCCATGAAGGCTACGTTGAACAGTTTGATAAGAATATTTCAGATTGTATATGAAACCAGCTCATTGTACCCCTTGATTGCACTAATGTACACAGCTATGATTTAACAATAAAAAAAACAGTTAATGAGGAAAAAAAAAGATCAAATAACGGTAAGTAGCTGGGTTCATCTCTTGGTTCTCTATTCTGTTCCATACATCTACCTCTCTGTTTTTGTGCCAGTAACATGCTATTTTGATCACTATCGATTTATAGTATAATCTGAGGTCTGGTAGCATGATTCCTCCTGCTTTGTTTTTATTTCTGAGTAATGTCTTAGCTATTCAAGTTTTTTTTTCTGATTCCATATAAAACAAAGTATTATTTTTTGAGATCTTTAAAGTATGACAGTGTAGCTTTAATAGGGATTGCATTAAAATTGTATATTGCTTTGGGTAGTATGGACATTTTAACAATGTTGATTCTTCCGTTCTTCCCAGCCATGAGCATGGTATGTTATTCCATTTGTTAACATCTTCAGCTATTTTTTTTTCTTAGAGTTTCATAGCTCTTTTTATAGAGATCTTTCACATCCTTTGTTTGGTAAACTCCCAAATATTTCATCTTCTTTGGCACTACTGTGAATGGAATAGAGTCCTTGACTGTTTTTTTTTTTCATTTTTCTTTTTTGCAGTTTTTGGCTGGGGCTGGGTTTAAACCTGCCACCTCCAGCTTATGGGGCTGGCTCCCTACCCCTTTGAGCCACAGGTGCTGCCCGAGTCCTTGACTGTTTTTTCAGCTTGACTATTGTTGGTATATATAAAGGCTATAAATTTATGAGTGTTGATTTTGTAACCTGAGATGCTGCTGTATTCCTTAATCACTTCTAATAGTTTTTTAGTAGAATCCCTGGTGTTTTCCAGATATCATCACAATCACATCATCTGTTAAGAGTGAAAGTTTGATCACCTCTGACACTATGTGGATACACTTGATCGCCTGTTCTTTCCTGATTGCAATGGCTAAGACTTCCATTACAATTTTGAAAACCCCAATTTTTTTAATGTCATATGCGTACAAATCTCTATACCACTGCATATTTTATAATAAAGGTATTACATGAATATAAATTAGTATTAGAGATATAAATCAAATTGAAATGTCTGAAAACTACATATTTGGGTCTACCATCTTTCTTTTTTTTTATTAAATCATAACTGTATACATTGATATGATCATGGGGCATCATACACTCGCTTCATAGACCATTTGACACATTTTTATCACAGTGGTTAACATAGCCTTTCCGGTGTTATCTCAGTTACTGTGCCAAAACCTTTACTTTCTATATTTACCAAGTTTCGCAAATACCCCTGTAAGATGCACCACAGGTGTGATCCCACCGATCCCCCTCCCTCTACACACCCCCCCTTTCCCACTTCCCCCTATTGTTAAGTTGTAACTGGGTTATAGCTTTCATGTGAGAGCCCCAAATTAGTTTCATATTAGGGCTGAGTACATTGGGTACTTTTTCTTCCATTCTTGAGATACTTTACTAAGAAGAATATGACAGTGGCAACAATGGGCAACCTTGCCTGGCCCCTGATTTGAGTGGAAAAGATTCCAATTTAACTCCATTCAATATGATATTGGCTGTGGGTTTGCTGTAGATGGCCTCTATCAGTTTAAGAAATGTCACTTCTATACACATTTTCTTTCCTTTTTTTTTTTTATCACTCCAGATAAAGTGATTTTATTGTCTTTTTTTCTGGGTTCCATGGTTTGAAGATGAGATCAATTTATGGCTAAAACAGACTAACAATTATTTTAAATTCTTCTTACTTAGTACCTTTTACTAAAATCAAGCACATTTTGGGTGGTGCATGTGGCTCAGTGAGTAGGGCGCCGGCCCCACATGCCGAGGGTGGCGGGCTCAAACCCAGCCCCGGCCAAACTACGACAACAACAACAAAAAAACAATAGCCGGGCACTGTGGCCGGTGCCTGCAGTCACAGCTGCTCGGGAGGCTGAGGCAAGAGAATCGCGTAAACCCAAGAGCTGGAGGTTGCTGTGAGCCGTGTGACGCCACGACACTCCACCGGAGGGCGGGAGGGCGGTACAGTGAGACTCTGTCTCTACAAAAAAAAAAAAAAAATCAAGCACATTTAATAGTGCTTTTATTTCCAATGTTTTTTTTTTTTTTTATTGTTGGGGATTCATCGAGGGTACAATAAGCCAGGTTACACTGATTGCACTTGTTAGGTAAAGTCCCTCTTGCAATCATGTCTTGCCCCCATAAAGTGTGACACACAACAAGGCCCCACCCACCTCCCTCCTTCCCTCTTTCTGTTTCCCCCCATAACCATAATTGTCATTAATTGTCCTCATATCAAAATTGAGTACATAGGATTCATGCTTCTCCATTCTTGTGATGCTTTACTAAGAATAATGTCTTCCAAGTCCATCCAGGTTAATACGAAGGATGTAAAGTCTCCATTTTTTTTAATGGCTGAATAGTATTCCATGGTATACGTATACCACAGCTTGTTAATCCATTCCTGGGTTGGTGGGCATTTAGGCTGTTTCCACATTTTGGCGATTGTAAATTGAGCTGCAATAAACAGTCTAGGACAAGTGTCCTTATGATAAAAAGATTTCTTTCCTTCTGGGTAGATGCCCAGTAATGGGATTGCAGGATCAAATGGGAGGTCTAGCTTGAGTGCTTTGAGGTTTCTCCATACTTACTTCCAGAGAGGTTGTACTAGTTTGCAGTCCCACCAGCAGTGTAAAAGGGTTCCCTTCTCTCCACATCCACGCCAGCATCTGCAGTTTTGAGATTTTGTGATGTGGGCCATTCTCACTGGGGTTAGATGATATCTCAGGGTTGTTTTGATTTGCATTTCTCTAATATATAGAGATGATGAACATTTTTTCATGTGTTTGTTAGCCATTCATCTGTCATCTTTAGAGAAAGTTCTATTCATGTCTCTTGCCCATTGATATAAGGGATTGTTGGCTTTTTTCATGTGGATTAATTTGAGTTCTCTATAGATCCTAGTTATCAAGCTTTTGTCTGATTGAAAATATGCCAATATCCTTTCCCATTGTGTAGGTTGTCTCTTTGCTTTGGTTATTGTGTCCTTAGCTGTACAGAAGCTTTTAAGTTTAATGAAGTCCCATTTGTTTATTTTTGTTGTTGTTGCAATTGCCATGGCAGTCTTCTTCATGAAGTCTTTCCCCAGGCCAACATCTTCCAGTGTTTTTCCTATGCTTTCTTTGAGGATTTTTATTGTTTCATGCCTTAAATTTAAGTCCTTTATCCATCTTGAATCAATTTTTGTGAGTGGGGAAAGGTGTGGGTCCAGTTTCAGTCTTTTACATGTGGACATCAAGTTCTCCCAAGACCATTTAATGAATAGGGAGTCTTTCCCCCAAGGTATGTTCTTGTTTGGTTTATCGAAGATTAGGTGGTTGTAAAATGTTAGTTTCATTTCTTGGTTTTGAATTCGATTCCAAGTGTCTATGTCTCTGTTTTTGTGCCAGTACCATGCTGTCTTGAGCACTATGGCTTTGTAGTACAGACTAAAATCTGGTATGCTGATGCCCCCAGCTTTATTTTTGTTACAGAGAACTGTCTTAGCTATACGGGTTTTTTTCCGGTTCCATACAAAACGCAGAATCATTTTTTCCAAATCTTGAAAGTACGATGTTGGTATTTTGATAGGAATGGCATTGAATAGGTAGATTGCTTTGGGAAGTATAGATATTTTAACAATGTTGATTCTTCCCATCCGTGAGCATGGTATGTTCTTCCATTTGTTAATATCCTCTGCTATTTCCTTTCTGAGGATTTCATAGTTTTCTTTATAGAGGTCCTTCACCTCCTTCGTTAGGTATATTCCTGGGTATTTCATTTTCTTTGAGACTATGGTGAAGGGAGTTGTGTCCTTAATTAGCTTCTCATCTTGACTGTTATTGGTGTACACAAAGGCTACTGACTTGTGGACATTGATTTTATATCCTGAAACATTACTGTATTTTTTGATGACTTCTAGGAGTCCTGTGGTTGAGTCTTTGGGGTTCTCTAAGTATAAGATTATGTCGTCAGCAAAGAGGGAGAGTTTGACCTCCTCTGCTCCCATTTGGATTCCCTTTATTTCCTTGTCTTGCCTAATTGTATTGGCTAGAACTTCCAGCACTACGTAGAATAGTAAAGGTGACAGAGGACAACCTTGTCTGGTTCCAGTTCTAAGAGGAAAAGCTTTCAGTTTTACTCCATTCAGTAAAATATTGGCTGTGGGTTTCTCATAGATAGCTTCAATCAGTTTTAGAAATGTGCCACCTACGCCTATACTCTTCAGTGTTCTAATTAGAAAAGGATGCTGGATTTTATCAAATGCTTTTTCTGCATGTATTGAGAGGATCATGTGATCTTTATTTTTGCCTCTGTTAATATGGTGGATAACGTTTATAGACTTGCGTATGTTAAACCAGCCTTGCATCCCTGGGATGAAGCCTACTTGATCATGATGAATGACTTTCTTGATGATAAGCTGTAATCTATTGGCTAGGATTTTGTTGAGAATTTTTGAGTCTATATTCATGAGTGAGATTGGTCTGAAATTCTCCTTTTTGTTTGGGTCTTTTCCTGGTTTTGGTATCAGGGTGATGTTTGCTTCATAGAAAGTGTTGTGGAAGATTCCTTCTTCCTCAATTTTTTGGAATAATTTCTGCAGTACAGGAATAAGCTCTTCCTTGAAGGTTTGATAGAATTCTGGAGTGAAGCCATCTGGACCAGGGCATTTTTTGGTTGGAAGCTTTTTTATTGTTTCTTTGATCTCAGTGCTTGAAATTGGTCTGTTCAGGAGCTCTATTTCTTCCTGGCTGAGTCTGGGGAGAGGGTGTGATTTCAAATATTGATCCATTTCTTTCACATTGTCAAATTTCTGGGCATAGAGTTTCTGGTAGTATTCAGAGATGGTCTCTTGTATCTCTGTGGGATCAGTTGTTATTTCCCCTTTATCATTTCTGATTGAGGTTACTAGAGATTTTACTTTTCTATTCCTTGTTAGTCTGGCCAATGGTTTATCTATTTTATTTATTTTTTCAAAAAACCAACTCCTTGTTTCATTAATCTTCTCAATGATTCTTTTGTTTTCAATTTCATTGATCTCTGATTTGATTTTGGATATTTCATTTCTTCTACTGAGTTTAGGCTTAGATTGTTCTTCTTTTTCCAATTCCATAAGATCTCTTGTGAGATTGTTGATGTGCTCTCTTTCTGTTTTTTGAATGTAGGCATCTAAAGCGATGAATTTTCCTCTCAAAACTGCTTTTGCAGTATCCCACAGGTTTTGGTAGCTTGTGTCTTCATTGTTGTTATGCTCAAGGAAGTTAATGATTTCCTGTTTTATTTCTTCCTGCACCCATCTGTTATTCAACAGAAGATTGTTTAATTTCCATGCCTTTGGGTGCGGTTGAGCATTTTTCTTAGAGTTGAGTTCCACCTTTAGTGCCTTATGGTCTGAGAAGATACAAGGTAAAATTTCAATTCTTTTGATTCTGTTGATATTTGTTTTGTGTCCCAGGATATGATCAATTTTGGAGAATGTTCCATGGGGTGATGAGAAGAATGTATATTCTTTATCTTTGGGATGGAGTGTTCTATATGCGTCTATCAAGCACAGTTGTTCTAGGGTCTCATTTAAGTCTCTTATGTCCTTGTTTAATTTCTGTTTAGAGGATCTCTCCAGCTCTGTAAGAGGAGTGTTAAGGTCCCCTGTTATTATGGTATTATCAGATATCATATTGCTCAGACTGAGTAAGGTCTGTTTCAAGAATCTGGGAGCATTTAAATTGGGTGCATAAATATTTAGAATTGAAATGTCTTCTTGTTGTATTTTTCCCTTGACCAATATAAAGTGACCATCTTTGTCTTTTTTGACTTTAGTTGCTTTAAATCCACATGTATCTGAAAATAAGATTGCAACTCCTCTTTTCTTCTGAATTCCATTTGCCTGAAAAATTGTCTTCCAACCCTGGACTCAGAGCTTTAATTTGTCTTTTGAAGCCAGGTGTGTTTCTTGCAGACAGCAAATGGATGGCTTGTGTTTTTTAATCCAGTCAACCAATCTATGTCTCTTCAGGGGGGAATTCAAGCCATTAACATTTATTGAGATAATTGATAAGTGTGGTAGTATTCTATTCGTCTTATTTTGTGAGAGTCCATTGCTTAGTTTTATCTTTTGCATCAGTGTGGAGGTTAGGTTCTGTCCTTTAATTTCTTTGTTCTTACTTTGCTGCTGATCCATTGTGGTGGTCAGTGTGCAGAACAGGTTGAAGTATTTCCTGTAGAGCTGGTCTTGTTGTGGCGAATTTCCTCAATGTTTGTATATCCGTAAATGATTTGATTTCTCCATCAATTTTGAAGCTTAGCTTAGCAGGGTACAGAATTCTGGACTGAAAATTGTTCTGTTTAAGTAGATTAAAGGTAGATGACCATTGTCTTCTTGCTTGGAAAGTTTCATCAGAGAAGTCTGCGGTCACTCTGATGGATTTGCCCCTGTAGGTCAACTGGCGCTTACTCCTGGCAGCTTGCAGAATCTTTTCTTTTGTCTTGACTTTGGACAGGTTCATCACAATGTGTCTTGGAGAAGCTCGGTTAGAGTTGAGGTGACCTGGGGTCTGATAGCCCTCTGAAAGCAGTGTGTCAGAATCTTTGGTGATATTTTGGAAATTTTCTTTTATAATATTCTCTAGTATGGCTTCCATTCCTGGGGCATTCTTCTTCCCCTTCTGGAATTCCTATAACTCGTATGTTGGAACGCTTCATAAAGTCCCATAATTCTGACAGTGAACGTTCTGCTTTCTCTCTCTTCTTTTCTGCCTCTTTTACTATCTGAGTTATCTCAAAAACTTTGTCTTCTACCTCTGAAATTCTTTCTTCTGCATGGTCTAACCTGTTGCTGATACTTTCCATTGCATCTTTAAGTTCGCTAATTGTCTGTTTCATTTCCTTCAGCTCTGCTATATCCTTTTTATATTCTTCATATCGTTCATCTCTTATTTGATTCTGTTTTTGAATTTCCTTTTGGTTAATTTCCACTTTATTAGCAGTTTCCTTCATTGTTTCCATCATTTCTTTCATTGTTTTCAACATGTGTATTCTAAATTCCCTTTCTGTTATTCCTAACATTTCTTTATAGGTGGAATCCTCTGCAGTAGCTACCTCATGGTCCCTTGGCAGGGTTGTTCTGGACTGGTTCTTCATGTTGCCTGGAGTTTTCTGCTGATTCTTCCTCATGAGTGATTTCTTTTATCTGTTTCCTTGCCCTAATTTTCCTTTCACTTCCTCTTGCTATTTAAGTTCTCGTGCCTGTGGAAGTTGCTGGCGGGTTTAGACGGATTGAACACATGCGACCACTTGTCGGTTTTCCACTGTTTTAGTCCTCCTCTTGGGGTGCAGAAGTCTCTCGCTGACTCCCTGTATCCTCTCAGGGGTGATGATCGGCAGATCCCACCAGCCAGAGATGCCTGGAGTCCTATCTTCCCAGACTCACGGTGCCCAGATTCAAGGAAGCTGTTACTCGGCTGCCATCTTGCTCCGCCTTAGCTATACCCATTTTCTTAAGTGTTCTGATCATGAAAGGATGCTGGATATTATCAAAAGCTTTTCTGCATCAATTGAGAGAATCATATGATCTTTCTTTTTTAATTTGTTTATGTGCTGGATTACATTGATAGATTTACGTATATTGTACCAGCCTTGAGACCCTGGGATAAAACCGACTTGGTCATGATGTATAATTTGTTTGATATGTTGCTGGATTCTGTTTGTTAGGATCTTGTTGAATATTTTTGCATCTATATTCATTAGTGATATCGGTCTATAATTTTCTTTTCTTGTTGGGTCTTTTCCTGGTTTGGGGATCAGAGTGATGTTTGCTTCATAGAATGTGTTAGGTATTCTTCCTTCCTTTTCTACCTTTCGGAACAGGTTGAGCAATATAGGTACTAATTCCTCTTTAAAAGTTTGGTAGAATTCTGACGTGAAACCATCTGGTCCTAGGCTTTTCTTTTTAGGGAAGTTTTGTATGGTTGATGCTATTTCCGAACTTGATATGGGCCTGTTCAACATTTCCTCTTGATTCTGGCTAAGTCTTGGAAGGTGATGTGCTTCTAAGTATTGGTCAATTTCCTTCAGATTTTCATATTTCTGAGAATAAAGTTTCTTGTAATATTCATTAAGGATTTTTTTGGATTTCTGAGGAGTCTGTTGTTACTGATTGATGAGATTAGAGATTTTACTCTTTTTTTCCTGATTAGGTTGGCCAAAGGTTTATCTATTTTATTGACCTTTTCGAAAAACCAGCTTTTTGATTTATTGATCTGTTTTATTATTCTTTTGTTTTCAATTTCATTTAATTCTGCTCTAATTTTGGTTATTTCTTTTCTTCTACTGGGTTTGGGGTTGGAATGTTCTTCCTTTTCCAGTTGCTTGAGATGTCCCATTAAGTTGTTAACTTCCTCTCTTTCTGTTCTCTTGAGGAAGGCTTGCAGTGCTATAAATTTCACTCTTAGGACTGCCTTTGTGGTATCCCAGTGGTTCTGATAACTCATGTCTTCATTTTCATTTTGTTCCAAAATATTGGCAATTTCTTTCTTAATCTCATCTCTGACCCAGCTATCATTCAGCATAAGGTTATTTAACTTCCATGTTTTTGTATGAGTATGCAGATTCCTGTTGTTACTCAGCTCAAGTTTTATTCCATGGTGGTCCGAGAAGATGCGTGGAATAATTTCTATTCCTTTAAATTTACTGAGGTTAGACTTGTGACTTAAGATGTGATCGATTTTGGAGTAAGTTCCGTGAGCTGATGAGAAGTATGTGTATTCAGTTTTGTTGGGATGAAATGTTCTGTAGATGTCTGCTAAATCCAAATGTTGCTTGGTTAGGTTTAAATCTAAGATTTCTTTGCTCAGCTTCTTGTTGGAGGATCAATCCAACACTGCCCAAGGAGTGTTGAAATCTCCAACGATTATGGAGCTGGCGGAAATCAAGTCGCTCATGTCTGTTAGAGTTTCTCTTATAAATTGAGGTGCATTCTGGTTGGGTACATAGATATTAATAATTGAGATATCATCATATGAAGTGACCATTCTTGTCCTTCCTTACTTTTGTTGGTTTAAAGCCTATTGTATCTGCAAATAAAATTGCAACACCTGCTTTTTTCTGATTACCATTTGCCTGAAATATGGATGACCATCCTTTCACGCTGAGTCTGTATTTGTCTTTTAAGTTAAGATGTGACTCTTATATGCAACAGATATCTGGCCTGAGTTTTTGTATCCAGTCAGCTAACCTATGCCTCTTTAGAGGACAGTTTAAGCCATTCACATTAATGGAGAATATCGATAAGTCTGGTGAAGTTTTGGGTATCGAGTTTTTCAAAAGTACAGTGGGCATTTTTAATCCTTTCACCAGTGTGGAAATTGGAGTTTGATCCGAAGTTTCTGAGTGAGTTTACTTTTGTGGTATAGGATTTGGTTGGTCATTATGGAGGATAGGTTGGAGAATATCCTGAAGTACTGGTTTGGTTATGGAAAATTTCTTCAACATATGAATGTCATTAAAGTATTTAATTTCTCCATCATAAATGAAACTCAGTTTAGCTGGATACAAGATCCGGGGTTGAAAGTTATTTTGCTTTAGGAGATTAAAAGTCGGTGACCACTCTCTTCTGGCTTGAAAACTTTCAGAGGAGATCTGCAGTCATTCTAATATTCTTCCCTTTGAAGGTAATGGTTTTCTTTCTCCTGGCAGCTTTGAGGATTTTCTCCTTCATATTAACTTTAGTGAAGTTAATTATGATATGCCTGGGGGATGTCTTATTGGGGTTGAGGCGTGCTGGGGTTCTGAAGCTGTCCACTATCTGAATTTCAGAATCTCTAGGCATGTCTGGAAAATTCTCTTTCATAATTTCATGCAGAAGGGCCTCTGTGCCCAGTGAGGCCACTTCATCTGTTTCTGGAATTCCAATGATTTGGATATTCGCCTTCTTCGAATTATCCCAGAGCTTTCAGAGAGAATGAGGAATCCCACTACCAGACCTGAGACTGTACTTTAAATCGATAGTGATCAAAACAGCATGGTACTGGCACAAAAACAGAGAAGTAGATGTCTGGAACAGAATAGAGAACCAAGAGATGAATCCAGCTACTTACCATTATTTGATCTTTGAGAAGCCAATTAAAAACATTCAGTGGGGAAAAGATTCCCTATTTAACAAATGGTGCTGGGTGAACTGGCTGGCAACCTGCAGAAGATTGAAACTGGACCCACACCTTTCACCATTAACTAAGATAGACTCTCACTGGATCAAACATTTAAAATTAAGATATGAAACTATAAAGATACTAGAGGAGAGTGCAGGGAAAACCCTTGAAAAAATAGGTCTCGGCAAGTATTTTATGAGGAGGACCCCCCGGGTAATTGAAGCAGCTTCAAAAATACACTACTGGGACTTGATCAAACTGAAAAGGTTCTCCACAGCCAAGAACATAGTAAGTAAAGCAAGCAGACAGGCCTCAGAATGGGAGAAAATATTTGCAGGTTATACCTCCAATAAAGGTGTAAGAACCAGAATCCACAGAGAACTCAAACGTATTAGCAAGAAAAGAACATGTGACCCCATGTCAGGGCGGGCAAGGGACTTGAAGAGAAACTTTTCTAAAGAAGACAGATACACGATCTACAAACACATGAATAAAAGCTCATCATCCTTAATCATCAGAGAAATGTGAATCAAAACTACTTTGAGATGTGATCTAACTCCAGTAAGAGTAGCCCATATAACAAAATCTCAAAACCAGAGATGTTGGTGTGGATGTGGAGAAAAGGGCACACTTCTTCACTGCTGGTGGAAAAGCACACTAATACGTTCCTTCTGGAAGGATGTTTGGAGAATACTTAGAGACCTAAAAATTGACCTGCCATTTGATCCTATAATTCCTTTACTAGGTTTATACCCAGAAGACCAAATGTCACAATATAACAAACACATCTGTATCAGAATGTTTATTGCAGCCCAATTCATAATTGCTGAGTCATGGAAGAAGCCTAAGTGCCCATCGACCTATGAATGGAGTAGCAAATTGTGGTACATGCATACCATGGAATATTATGCAGCCTTAAAGAAAGATGGAGACTTTACCTCTTTCATGTTTACATGGATGGAGCTGGAACATATTCTTCTTAGCAAAGTATCTCAGGAATGGAAGAAAATGTCCCCAATGTATTCAGTTCTACTTGAAGCTAAATTATAACTTTCACATGAAGGCTATAACCCAACCCAGCACAAGGGTATGGGGGAAAGGGCCAAGGAAGGGGAAGGGAGGGGGGAGGTTTTGGTGAAGGGAGGGTAATAGGTGGGGCCACACCTTGTGCATCTTAGAATGGGTAGAGGCGAAACTTACTAAATGCAGAATACAAATGCCTACGTACAGTAACTGAGAAAATGCCATGAAAGCTATGTTGAACAGTTTGATGAGAATATTTCAGATTGTATATGAAACCCACACATTGTACCCCTTGATTGCACCAATGTACACAGCTATGATTTAACAATAAAAATAAATAAAAAATATATATAGGTAAAAAAATAAATAAATAAAAATTTTCTTAGTGAGTTTACTTTTGTGGTAGAGGATTGCGCTGGTCATTATGGAGGATAGGTCTGAGAATATCCTGGAGAGCTGGCTTAGTTATGGCAAATTTCTTCTACATGTGTATATCATTAAAGTATTTAATTTCTCCATCATAAATGAAACTCAGTTTAGCTGGATATGGGATCCTGTGTTGAAAATTATTTTGTTTTAGGACATTAAAAGTCAATTACCACCTTCTTCGAGCTTGAAAGTTTTCAGCAGAGAAATCTGCAGTCATTCTAATATTCTTCCCTTTGTAGGTTATGGTTTTCTTATGTCTGGCTGTTTGCAGAATTTTCTCCTTCACATTAACTTTGGCAAAGTTAATTATAATGTGTCTGGGAGATGTCTTATTTGGATTGAGTCATGCTGGGTTCTGAAACTGTCTGCTATCTGAATTTCAGAATCTCTTGCATGTCTGGGAGGTTCTCTTTGATTATTTCATGGAGTAGAGTATCTGGGCCTTTTGAAGCCACCTGGTCGCCTTCACGAATTCCTATAAGGCGAATATTAGTTTTCTTTGAATTATCTGAGAGCTCTCTAAGAGAATGATCCATTTTTTCTGTCCGCTTCTCTTCCTCTTTGAGTGTTTGGGAGCATTCAAAAACTTTGTCTTCTGGCCGGGCGTTGTGGCGGGCACCTGTAGTCCCAGCTGCTCGGGAGGCTGAGGCAAGAGAATAGCGTAGGCCCAGGAGTTGGAGGTTGCTGTGAGCCGTGTGATGCCATGGCACTCTACCCGAGGGCGGTACAGTGAGACTCTGTCTCTACAAAAAAAAAAAAAAAAAACTTTGTCTTCAATGTCAGAAATCCTTTCTTCTGCTTGCTGTATTTTGTTTTTGAAGTATTTTTCTGTATTTGTCAGATATTTGAAGGCTACATGTTCTTGTCTCAATGTGTCAAAAATCTTTGTTGATTTTGTCTTTGAATTCATTGAATTCTTGAGACAACTTTTGCCTTATTCCTTGAATTTCTAATTCCAACTTTACTTCCATTCTATAAATCTTATTTGCTATCCAAATTCTGAATTCAATTTCTGACATCTCAGCCATTTGTTTATGAATGGGATCTTCTGGTATGTCTGCCTTGTTGTTCCTTGAGGGAGTTGATCTACTCTGATTATTCATGTTGCCAGAGTTTTTCTGTTGATTCCACCCCATGATTATTTTCCACCATTTGGCTAGACAAGCAGATAAGTTGAAACTGGGTTGGGAGTTCCTGGAGTAGGGATTAACTAGCCCTTTCCCCAAGAGCTGGGACTAGTGTCTGTACCTATCCCATGGAGCTTTGCAAAGGACCCGTACAGTGGTATGGCCTGAGACACTGGGGACCTGCTTGGTGTAGTGGGGCTAGGTAGCTCTGTCTTGTATTCAGCTGGTCTCTGTCCAATCCTAGTGAATCAGTAATTCTGGGTTGAAGTCTCAGGTGTGGAGAAATACTAGCAACTAATTTACCCCGCCCCCCACAGGCAACAACAGGAAAGGGAAAATCAAACCTTCCCACAACCACACACCCAGAGTACCACTTTGGATACTCCTTGGGTGATTGGTCAAGAGTTCCAAATCAATTGTTCCAGTCAGTACCCAGTCTCAAGTGGGAGAGTTCAAAATGTCTCGAGCAACTAGATAGCAGGGGTCTGCTGACAGCTTGAGTATAACTCACTCTGGTGCTTCGTGGATTCAGAAGGACCCACCCAGCAAATGAATTAGTCTGGGAGGGTTGATGCCTCCTTCCCCACCTTACACCTAGTCACTGGTAACCCAGTAGGGCTGTGGCGCAGTTCCCTCCAATGAATAGATGCTCTAGGGGTTTGCACCTGCCTGAGTCACAGGGAGATCTATGTCTCCTCTGTCAGACCTCCACACTCTGCCACCAGCTGGCAGGGAGAGCTGAAGCCTGACAACCTCAGATGCTTAATGGAAGGTGGGGTGATTTACTCAGTTCCAGCCCTGCCCCAGATTGATGTTGCTGCCACTTATATTATCGCAGAATTAGTGTTTCTGTCCCCTGCAGGCCAGGCTCTGTTTGAGTTCACATAAACTGTGGCTCAACCCCACCCTGTGGCACTGCCATTGCACCAGTTCTCATGGAGCTGGCATCTGTCTCGTTTGCAATGTGTATTGGTGGGGGGCGGTTAGAGCTGACATTCAGCTCTCAGTGTCTGTTTCTCCCTGGGCTGGTGCTGTTGCCTGACCTGCTTTTGTCTCAGCTATGTTCCCCTGGGGGCCAGGTACTTCTTAGGCTCACTAAAGCAGCACTTCCTACTCAGCCCTGCCTTGGGAGTATGCTGACTCTGTGTGCATATTCTAGTCTCTGTCCTGCCGCACCCAGCCTGAGCAGGTACTGCCTCAGGCATACCCTTTACTCATGGGGCCTGCATTTCCATCCCAGATCTGTTCCACCAGTGGCTGCCCCCAGTTGCCAAGAGAAGTGGGGGGTGTCCCTCTAAAATATCCCCAGGGATGTGAGCCTTATAGTTCCTGCCACTGCCGCTGCTGCTCTGCGTCACAGGGCACTGCTTCTCCCTCTCCCTCTCTGTCCACAGTCGTCTCTTTACCCCTGTGTCACAAAATCAGTACAGACATACAACAGCCCATGCCTTGTCCACACCTCTTGAGAAAACGCCCCAGAATCTGGACTCCGTGGGGGACAGGCTTCTAGACCTCAGGGTGAGAGTTGAGGGGAGTGCTGGGATTTCAGAAAGGCAGATAGAGAATATATACAGTTTTATATATTTTATGCCTGGCAGGATAGTGCCACTAGTGTTAGTGGGTCCTCTGTGGGGAAGGAGTTCCAGTTTTCAGAGGGTCTCTCCCGTGGGATAAAATAGGAGGATATCAGAACTCTGCTCACTTGTTTTTAGAAAATATACTGCGAGCTACTCTCATGGGGGAGGGGACTCCCATCTGCTTGGTGATGGATTTTTTTTTCCTTTTTTTTATTAAATCATAACTGTATACATTGATATGATCATGGGGCATCATACACTCGCTTCATAGACCATTTGACACATTTTTATCACAGTGGTTAACATAGCCTTTCTGGCGTTATCTCAGTTACTGTGCCAAAACATTTACATTCTACATTTACCAAGTTTCGCAAATACCCCTGTAAGATGCACCACAGGTGTGATCCCACCGATCCTCCTCCCTCCACCCACCCCCCCTTCCCACTTCCCCCTATTGTTAAGTTGTAGCTGGGTTATAGCTTTCATGTGAGAGTCCCAAATTAGTTTCATAGTAGGGCTGTGTACATTGGGTACTTTTTCTTCCATTCTTGGGATACTTTACTAAGAAGAATATGTTCCAGCTCCATCCATGTAAACGTGAAAGAGGTAAAGTCTCCATCTTTCTTTAAGGCTGCATAGTATTCCATGGTATACATATACCACAATTTATTAATCCATTCGTGGATCGATGGGCACTTGGGCTTTTTCCATGACTTAGCTATTATGAATTGGGCTGCAATAAACATTCTGGTACAAATATCTTTGTTATGTTGTGATTTTTGGTCTTCTGGGTATATGCCCAGCAGAGGAATTACAGGATTGAATGGCAGATCTATTTTTAGATCTCTGAGTGTTCTCCATATATCTTTCCAAAAGGAATGTATTAATTTGCATTCCCACCAGCAGTGCAGAAGTGTTCCCTTTTCTCCGCATCCACGCCAACATCTCTGGTCTTGAGATTTTGTGATATAGGCTAGTCTCATTGGAGTTAGATGATATCTCAAAGCAGTTTTGATTTGCATTTCTCTGATGATTAAAGATGATGAGCATTTTTTCATATGTCTGAAGGCCGTGCGCCTGTCTTCTTCAGAGAAGTTTCTCTTCAAATCCCTTGCCCAGCCTGCGATGGGATCCCTTGTTTTTTTCTTGCTAATGTGTTTGAGTTCTCTGTGGATTCTGGTTATTAAACCTTTGTCAGAGATATACCCTGCAAATATCTTCTCCCATTCTGAGGGCTGTCTGCTTGCTCTGCTTACTGTGTTCTTAGCTGTGCAGAAGCTTTTTAGTTTGATCAAGTCCCAGTAGTGTATTTTTGAAGCTGCTTCAATTGCCCGGGGGGTTCTCCTCATGAAATACTCACCCAGACCAATTTCTTCAAGGGTTTTCCCTGCATTCTCCTCTAGTATTTTTATAGTTTCATGTTTTAAGTTTAAATCTTTAATCCAATGAGAGTCTATTGTCTCCATTGCTTTTCAACATTGTAATGGAAGTTTTAGCCACCGCAATTAGGGAAGAAAAGGCGATCAAGGGTATCCATATAGGGTCAGAAGAGATCAAACTTTCGCTCTTCGCAGATGATATGATTGTGTATCTGGAAAACACTAGGGACTCTACTACAAAACTCCTAGAAGTGATCAAGGAATACAGCAGCGTCTCAGGTTACAAAATCAACATTCATAAATCGGTAGCCTTTATATACACCAACAACAGTCAAGTTGAAAAAGCAGTTAAGGACTCTATCCCATTCACAGTAGTACCAAAGAAGATGAAATATTTGGGAATTTACCTAACAAAAGACATGAAAGATCTCTATAAAGAGAACTATGAAACTCTAAGAAAAGAAATAGCTGAAAATGTTAACAAATGGAAAAACATACCATGCTCATGGCTGGGAAGAATCAACATTATCAAAATGTCCATACTACCCAAAGCAATATATAATTTCAACGCACTCCCTATTAAAGCTCCATTGTCATATTTTAAAGATCTTGAAAAAACATTACTTCGTTTTATATGGAATCAGAAAAAACCTCGAATAGCCAAGACATTACTCAGAAACAAAAACAAAACAGGAGGAATCACACTACCAGACCTCAGACTTTACTACAAATCGATAGTGATCAAAACAGCATGGTATTGGCACAAAAACAGAGAAGTAGATATCTGGAACAGAATAGAGAACCAAGAGATGAATCCAGCTACTTACCGCTATTTGATTTTTGACAAGCCAATTAAAAACATTCAGTGGGGAAAAGATTCCCTATTTAACAAATGGTGCTGGGTGAACTGGCTGGCAACCTGCAGAAGACTGAAATTGGACCCACACCTTTCAGCATTAACTAAGATGGTGATGGATTTTGTACCTGTTGTTTTTTTCCTTGGGGTCGCAGTTCACCTCAGCAGGGTTGATGTGCATTCTTCAACCTTCTCTCTTGGCTCAGCTCCAAACCATCAGCTTATTTGCTAAACTTCTGTCCTTTAACTCTCCTTCTGGACAGGAGCCTCTGTGGAAAGCTGGCTCCAGTCGACCATCTTGCCTCTGCCCTCCACTCATCAACTTTTGTTAGTGTTTGTGTATTTAATGTGTGAGCCAAGACAACTCTTCTTCCAGTGTGGAGCAGAAAAGAAAAAAAAAAAAAAAAAAAAAAGATTAAACACCCCTGGTAGGGGAAAGAGAGGTATTTCCAAGCTCTTCTCCTTGGGAAGTTCATCTTTAGCCAGTGGGTTCTGGGACTGAAAATTAGCTCAAGTTTAGAAACTGGACTAGGAATTGTGATGTTTTAATTGGGACTGACATCTAGTTCCTGCTCATTTATACTTACCCTTTAAAAAAATTGGCTATGTTAAGAAATACCCTTTTTGGCTATTTTTTCTCTGGAGATGCTGTATTCTATTAGCCATCTTTTAAATTCTTTACAGTTCAGGCTCACTTGATTTTCAATGTAATCATATTTGCTGTTGCAATAATTACAAACCTCTGGCTTCTGATGGTGATTGCTATCACCTGGTCTCTATTGCTCAGGTTGGGAGGATTGGCAATCATTTCTATTTCTGTCAGCAAAGTAAAGGATCACCTCTCTTATCATCTTCTCTAGCCAGCAGAGAAGAGTCACCAACAAATTTATTGGTGATCCTCCTGCAGCTTTCACCAGCATTCCTGATGACCTAGGTGAATCATGCATCTTCTGGATCTTCCTATGTGACATAACCTCCTAGTGGAACTTCTGACTTCATATAACATATCCACTTCAGCATGCTCACTTCCTTCAGCCTTTTAATTTCTTCCTCTACCATCTGCCACAGTAATTCAGGAATTTCAACATTGGTCTGTTTGGGCTGTTTTTTTTTTTTCTCCCCCTAGGTTTATAGGGGTCTCCTTAGCAGCATGTTACACCAGCCTCTGAGAGCCCTGTTAAAGTTTTGTATGTCAAGAAAGTGCTCTTAAGCCAACAAACCTTCCTTTATCTAGTCTTATTAAAGAGCTCTCCTTGATGAAACACCTTCAGAACCTAGTTCCATGGGCACTTTCCTGACTTCTTGCAGCACATGCTGGCTAGGTATTCTAGTTCCTTTGGGGTATAGTCCCTTTCCTTCTCTATCAAGTCCAGTTTGTTTTTGGAAGTCATTTTCTGCTTATAAGTCTACTACTTTGTGGAGGAAAGACCTCCATAATGTCTTTGTATACAGAGGAAGTACCAGCTCTTATTGGGGAAGAGTAGACCACTTTCGTAGGCTCAGAAGTTTTAGAGAAGACTGAGTTGAAATATTCAACAGCATTGACCTAGTTGTCCTAGTTCCATGTATCAGGTCCCAAAGTTTTTCAAATAGGACCCCCATTTTGGCACAACATACCTGCCTAAGTTGAGTATTCACCTGTCTTTGAAGTTCCGCACTCTAATGATCACATACTGGATTGGCTCTTTAGCTTTTTATGCTCATTCATTGTGCAAAACTAAGGTTTTTATGTATGCTCTTACATTTAAGTTAAAAAAAAAGTATACTTATTTTCAAAATAGGGTCTTGCTCTGTCACCAGGCTAGAGTGCAGTGGCTTGATTGTAGCTCACTGCAGCCTCAAACTCCTGGTCTCAAGCAATCCTCCTATTTCAGCTGCCTGAGTGACTAGGACTACAGGTGCTTGCCACCATGCCCAGCTTATTTAAAAAAAATTTTTTTTTTGTAGAGATGGGCAGAGATCCCACTATGTTCCCCAGGTTGATCTAGGACTTCTGACCTCAAGTAATCTTCCCTCTTTGGCCTCCCAAAGTGCTAGCATTACAGGCATGAGCCACTGTGTCTAGCCACCTTTAATTTTTATTTGTTATTTACATTTAGCTTTTTATTATATGCTTACAGCCATCAATGTAACTTAAAAAAGTATAAAATTCTATTTTCTTTATAATACTCCTAAACAATTCTCGTATTTGAAATGCTTGGCTCATTCCACTAGTTAATGCCTCCTCCCCACTGGTACATTTGTCTGAAATGCCACAGGTGAAAGCTTTTTTTTTTGTAGAGACAGAGTCTCACTTTATGGCCCTCGGTAGAGTGCTGTGGTCTCACACAGCTCACAGCAACCTCCAACTCCTGGGCTTAAGCGATTCTCTTGCCTCAGCCTCCCGAGTAGCTGGGACTACAGGTGCCCGCCACAACGCCTGGCTATTTTTGGTTGCAGTTTGGCCAGGGCCGGGTTTGAACCCACCACCCTTGGTATATGGGGCCGGTGCCTTACCGACTGAGCCACAGGCGCCGCCCGAAAGCTTTTTTAAAAAAATTTTTTATTTTATTAAATCATAACTGCGTACATCAATGTGATCATGGAGCACCATACACTAGTTTCATAGACCATTTGACACATTTTCATCACACTGGTTAACATAGCCTTCCTGGCATTTTCTTAGTTACTGTGCCAAGACATTAACATTCCACATTTACTAAGTTTCACATATACCCTTGTAAGATGCACTGCAGGTGTAATCCCACCAATCCCCCTCCCTCTGCCCACCTCCCTTCTCCCTCCCCTTCCTTTCCCCCTTCCCCCTATTCTTAGGTTGTAACTGGGTTATAGCTTTCATGTGAAAACCCTAAATTAGTTTCATAGTAGGGCTGAGTACATTGGATACATTTTCTTCCATTCTTGAGATACTTTACTAAGAAGAATATGTTCCAGCTCCATCCACGTAAACATGAAAGAGGTAAAGTCTCTGTCTCCATCTTTCTTTAAGGCTGCATAATATTCCATGGTGTACATAGAGCACAATTTATTAATACATTCGTGGATCGATGGGCACTTGGGCTTTTTCCATGATTTAGCAATTATGAATAGGGCTGCAATAAACATTCTGTACAAATATCTTTGTTATGATGTGATTTTTGGTCTTCTGGGTATATGCCTAGTAGAGGAATTATAGGATTGAATGGCAGATCTATTTTTAGATCTCTAAGTGTTCTCCATATATCTTTCCAAAAGGAATGTATTAATTTGCATTCCCACCAGCAGTGCAGAAGTGTTCCCTTTTCTTCACATCCACGCCAACATCTCAGGTCTTGGGATTTTGTGATATGGGCTAATCTTACTGGAGTTAGATGGTATCTCAAAGTAGTTTTGATTTGCATTTCTCTGATGATTAAAGATGATGAGCATTTTTTCATATGTCTGTAGGCCGTGTGCCTGTCTTCTTCAGAGAAGTTTCTCTTCAAATCCCTTGCCCAGCCTGCGATGGGATCACTTGTTCTTTTCTTGCTTATATGTTTGAGTTCTCTGTGGATTCTGGTTATTAAACCTTTGTTGGAGACATAACCTGCAAATATCTTCTCCCATTCTGAGGGCTGTTTACTTGCTTTACTTACTGTGTTCTTGGCTGTGCAAATAGGGCTGCTGCCTTGTGCCAGGGGCTCTCTGTGCTTAATTCACCAGGAATGGGGTCCTCATTACCAGTCAGCTGCTGATGAGTCCAGACCCCAGACCCCATCTTACAATTTGCATTCTTGGACTATTTCTAGTACCAAATATTACAGGGTGGCCTTTCAGAGAAACACATGTGGAGAATGAGTTAGGAATACAAAAAGTTTATTAGGGAATAATGCCTGCAAAGAAATAGAGACAAGACAGGATTGGCATCTCTGATGTCGGGGGAGACATTAGAGACGATGCATACTTGACAAAGTCTCTGCCAGCCCAAAGGTGCTCTTTGGAAAAAAGATTGTGCATTAGGGTAATCCTATATTGGGTGGAAATGGTTAGGCTCTTTTCCTATTGCTTTGATTGGTTATTATCTGGGGATCACCCTCAGAGAGTGTGACCTTGATTATCACCACTTTGCTGACTCATTAGTTGCTGGGTGCCCCAATAAGAGTGTAAACCTATGTTGAAAAGCTGAGGTGAATTCAGAAGATGTTAACAGCTCAGGGCTGTTAGCCAACTACATTACTTGAAGCTGCTTAAGCCATTTCTTGAAGGGGGATATGAGGAGTGTATAACTGTCCCCACAAGATCTGAACCTCACACCACTTTGTGTGAGCTAAATTTGTTTGGACTAAAATTTATTTTTCCCACCCACTATGCACTGTGTCTCACAAAGGAGAGTTAGCTTGCACATGTGAATATCCTGTGCGTCAGTTTAGGATCTAGCTGCAGTGGTGTAGTTTGGGGCATTGGCCAGAGGTAGTGATAGTGACTAGTAGAAGAGATACTCCACATGCAAGGGAAACTGAGGGCTGGGATACCTGGCTGGTGGGAGGTGAGGTAGGGCTTCTTTGGGGAGAAGAGAGACATTGAAAAGATGGCAGATTGTAGAAAATTATATTTGCCGATTGATTGATTATGGAAAGCACGGACCTCTTTGGACAGAAAGTTTGTGAATTTTTTCATTTTTATTTTGTACATCCTGAACTGAGACCTCTTCTTTGTCTTTGACAATACTTCCTAAGTTATGTTTGTTTTTTTCCTATTCCCACATTTCATTTATTTGTTCATCAAACATTTACAACTTTGTTCCTGTTATGGAAATGCAGAAGAGAGACTCTGCCCACAGTCTCAGCACATGACCCAGTAGAGAAGACAATATATCATTACAGTACTATGAAAGAGGTAAGCATTACTGTGATGGGAGCAAAAAGGAAGAGTCCCTAACTCAATCCTTGGTGGAGAGGACAGTCAAGGGAGGCTTCTTAGAGGAAATTATGCCAAATTAGTCTTGAAGATAGAGTATGAGTTAGGCATAAAAGAAAGGGGAAGAGAATTCCATGTGGATAGAGAAGCATGCGCAAACACATGGAAACATGAGAACACATGGCAAAGCCAGAAATTTTAAATAGTTGAATATGACTGAATCTTAGTGGATGTGTGTGATGGAGTGGATAAGGAAGATGGACGTGTGGTTAAAAAGGCTGAAGAAATAGGCAGGAAGCAGACTCTAAAAAACTTTTATGCCACAGACAATAGGGACCCATTGATGCTGAGGAGTGATGAGATCGGAAAAGTCACTTTGGCTGCATTGTGCAAGGTGAATTGGAAGGACAAAAACTGGAAACAAAAGAACAGTTAAGAAGCTATTATATTGGGCTATATGGAAAGCATTGTAAGTTCAAACTGAGGTAGAGATTTATAGAAGTAGATCAATTTTAGAGATATCAAGGGGCTTGAATGTCAGAATGTGACTGAAGATAAAGGAGGGAGCAGGCAAGTTTTATCTCTAGATATCTGGAATTGAGTGACTGGGATTATGGTGGTGATTGACTCCTCTCCTACCATCCTCTCTATATGGCCTCTCTGTGGCAATGACAAGGATATCTTAGAATTATTAGACTGTCCTAATAAAATACCACAGACTGGATGACTTAAACAACAGGTTATTTTTCATAGTACTGGATGCTGGAAGTCTGAGATCCGGGTGCCAGTATGGTCAGGTTCTGGTGAGGTCTCTCTTCCTGGCTTGCATATGGTCACTTCCTTTCTGTATGCTCACATGGCCTTTCTTCTGTGCATGTGTGTGGAGAAAGAGAGAGAGATCTCTGTATCTTCTCCTTATAAGGCCATCAATCCTATTAGATTAGTTCCTCACCCTTATGAATTTATTTCACCTTAATTACCTTCTGAATCCCCTATCTCCAAATTCATTCACATTGAGGTTCAGAGCTCAACATATACATTTTTAAGGGGTAACAATTCAGTCCATAGAAAATGGTAATGAAAAAATCTGAAGAATGAGCTGCTTAGAGTACTCTGAATACTTATAGAAATGTACATGTTTGGATATATATAAACTGAATGCACAGCCTCCCTACCTATTCTTTTCTTGTTCTTTCTGGGTTGATTCTACTTGGATTGCTTCTAATATTTCCTTCATAGTTATTACAGCCACCTTATTGTATTGTTATCTTTTAGGGAGTGATTTGGAACCCTTGGCTAGCTTGCTTTCAGTGCGCACATTCCTTCCTTGGTGATAACCCTAGATAGTGTTCTTCCAAATGAGTGCTAAACCATATTATGATTCTGGGATCCAAAATATTCAAAGAACCGTATGTTTAGTTCTCATTACATTTTATAACTGTATAAGTTGATGTTAAAATGACCCATCTGTTTTTTCATTGTCATTGTACTGTGGGTTCTGCTTCTGAGGGCAAGCCTGTTTTTCTCAGATTGCCATATCCACAAATTTTAAAGTTCATTAGATCTATTTTATATTTTGTTTTACTTCCCATCAATGGGTTTTAATTCAAGATGGTGACTCTAAGAGGAAGCTCTGGTTTAGCAGGGGCAGGGCGTGGCACAGATGAATGACAAGAACAGACACAGTAGCTTTTGTGTTGGAAATGTCGAGTTTGTTATGGGATAATCCCATAGACATTTGAATATACTGGTTTGGAGCTCAGGAGAAAGGTTTGAGATAGAAATAAAGATCTAAGAGACATCATAATGTAGGTGGAAATGGAAACTATAGGGTAGCTCCCAGGAAGAGTAAATAGAATGAGAAGGAAGGAGGGAATGTGGTGGAACTCAGAAGAGAGGAACATTAAGAGAAGAGGACACTAGGCAGGAGAAGAGCAATTACCAGTAGTATAGACAGGAACCCAAGAAAGAGTGCTCTCACAGAAGTCAAAAGAATAAGATTTTCCAAGAAGAGCAAGGTTAATAGCACCAAATTCTGGAAAGAGGTCAAATAAGATAATAACTGTTAAGTATGATAAAGTAGGGGTTGGCAGACTTTTTCTGTAAAGATTAAGCTAGTAAATATTTTAGACTTTGTGGACATTATTGTTGCAACTAGTCAACTCTGCCACTGTTCAGTGAAAGCAGCCACAGACAGTACATAAATGAATGTGTGTGGCTGTGTTCCAATAAAACTTTATTAACAAAAACAAGTGGTAGGCTTTATTTAGCCCATGGGGCTGGAGTTTGCCATTTCTTGTTATAAAGCACATATTGTTGTTTATTGATGACCTTGGCAAGAGAAGTTCCTGTACAGTGGTGGCAGGAGAAGCCCTACCACAATAATTGAGGAAGTGGAGATTGAGAGTGCAACAAGCTCAAAGTATGGGCCCTAGGAGACTTCACCAGGTTCAGAGAGGATTTGGAATCTTTCAGAGAAACATTGTACTCTCATGGGGGAATTCTCTGGGAATACAGTATTTGTAAAGTTGTTTTCCCCTGCTTTCTTGTTTGTGAGCTGCCACCAAAACTTGAATTGACTTGTTTAAGCTTAATGAATATTTATTAGGAAAATTGTAAATCAACCATTTTGCTATAGGAGTGAAGCTCAATGAAACCACTGCAGGGGTAATTTTTTCCAAAGGTGCTGACATGGGGAGAGGGTTATTTCTTAGGCTGTCATTACATGTTTCTTTTACACTTTCATATCTAGGGCATTGTGAATCAACAAATAAGCAAATACCTCCTGCTCAGAGGGCAGGTGGGCTGGCAGGAATGTGGTCATTCTGAGTTTCCCAGCAGCTAGAGGCTTATAGGGGCCTGATATGACTCCTCAGGTGCAAAGGCTCAAAGCTTTTGAAACTCAAAGAGAAATTCAATTAGACTGTACATGATTGTACTAGGAAGAGCACGTCCAAGTGAAAGGGAAAAGGTAAAGTCTTCCTCTTAGGCTCCTGATAGCATTTTCTGTAAGCAAAGCATTGGTCATGAATGGATGCAGATTCTTTTTAGTCATCATCTACTTTGTCACCAGGACTATGCGCCCCCTGAGGGCAGGTGCCAAGATTGCCCTTTCCTCATCTGGAGGGTAGAGGAAGAGAGTATATGCCTTCCCCCAATCATCTTGTCCAGTTGTCCAGGTGATATTTGGTTACAATGACAATGACTATCAGAAAATTTGTAGATCTTGCCCATTCAAATGGGTTTTTAAGCCCCTAATATTCAGTATGCTGAGGATATAGTAGGTTTGGGACATTCATATGCCCTTCTAAACCCTCTCTCCACCCTTTCCTGACAGGAGTATCCACCCAGGAGCCTTTCGAGAAAGTTCAAGTGCCCTGTGTCTTTATTGAGTGTAAATGGCTTGTCTATGACTCCTAATCTTAGATGTACATAAAGTCTCCTAGCATTTCATAGCACTTTCAGTTCTGGAGGCTGGTTTACATTCATTCTTAGTGGCATCCACCATTCTTTTGAAAGACTGTATCCTTCTTTCAGCACAGAGAAATAAGGAAGAAAATGCAAGTTTTTCCAGGGCCCCCAGATTCAAGAGAGATTTCCTAATGGGATGCTAAGTTTTGTGTGCTCCCATAACTAAACACAGATATGTCGCTATTGAGTTTCATGTCTGCCAAGTGATCTAAGAATAAATTAGTCCCCAGGAAACTCAGTGTACCAGGAGTGAAGAAAAGAGGGCAATAGTCCAGAGTAGATGAAAAGTTGGCTCAGGTTTTGAAAAAGTATTTCTCCCACTAATAATAGGTTGTGTGGGTCTTTGTGCTACAACTCATTTCTGACCCTTGTCAGAAGACAGCATATTAATGCATCTTCTGCTTGGTTGAGTCTCAATTCTGAGGAATAATGGTTTTGCTTCTCACTTATAAATTCATTCCTCTCCTCTAAGTTCATCTCCCCAAGTCAAAGTCAAACCTTTCCCCCATCCGGTAGCAGAATGTGATTTGTAGCACCATTTCTCCCATGATCTTACCAAGGTTTCCTTAAATACATTTGCCCTTTCTGTTTGAAGATTGTTCTATTGATTGAATGCAATCAGATGTGAGTCTTTGCAAGGCAAGAATACTGATGCAGAGACTAAGAGGCAGTTTCCTTTTGTATACAGGTGGAGAGTGCCATTTGAAGTTCAAGGCATTTTTGCAGGCTTGATCGGCAAGGCTGACCTATGTATAAGCAAAATATATAGTTACCTACATTTGAGAAACACTAAAAGGATTCTTTTTTGCTTCTCCCTTCCTCCAAGGAGAAAAATCCCCAGATCCCACCTAAAACCAAAATAGTGCTCCACCATCACCTGCTGCAGCACCTTAGATTAGATTCTCCTTTGGGATAAAAGTATTAGAGTTCTTACTAAAATAGAAATCTATTATTTTGAAGGCTCTGGGGACATCGTTTGGTACTTGAACTGATTTCATCAGCCCCCAGGGGACCATCACTCTAGTCTGGTCACTGAACCTTCTCCCTAGAGAATCATTTCTCTTCTGGTGGGACTGCCACAGGTGTCTTAATTAAAAAAAAAAAAAATCAGTTGAAGAGTTATATAATGTGAGTGGTTCAGCAGTTATTCAGCATTTCAGAGGATAGTGAAAATGGTAGTAATTATGATGAAGTCTACACTCTCTGAGAGTGTTTCTTGGTTGCTCCAATTTTTCTTCTTCTCTGAGGTGTGGTGTTCTTTGCTTTCTAACTCCCTAACCCCAGATATTTTTCTTCCTTTATCTCCCTAGCATCTCAACTGCACTTTCTTTCTTTTTTGACTCAGTTGAAAATTATCCCTTTTCTTTTTCCCCAATCATTATCCCCTATTCTCTATGGTAATCATAATAAAAAACTGATTTACATTTAAACACTTGCTTTATTTATTGGATAAAGTTGAATTCCATGTTCAGAATCTGCAAATCAGACCAGATCATTAGCCTTTCATTTCTCTCTCAGTAATATTCTATAATCAGTATAGTCCTAAATTCATTATTTCTTCAGTGAAATAAGATCAATGACCTTTGGTGGAATAAAGGTTTTCCAATGAGTCATTAAGTTATTATCAGTCATGAAAGCAGCAGCACAACACTTAGCCAAGTAACCAAGAGTACTAGAACAGACATATACTTTGTGATGGCACAGGCAATTAATTGGAAGTGGTTTTGAAGGTCATCAGTTTTGAATTTGGGCACTTCCTTGGGAGGTCATGTGTGAAGATGGGAGAATTGGGGACCAATCTTGAAGTCAGGGCAAGCCGCTGGGGAGAGAGTCTCAAAGGGTTGTGGAGACAAAGACTGGAATGGAAGGACTTAAACTAATCTAAGGTCTCGGAGGTATGATTCTGAGGGGTCTGAGTCTAACTGCAGTTGCAGTTGGGATGGGGAGAGGTGTCATCTTTTGTGAAAATCCCCAGTAAGGGGACTGTTACATCATTGGCAAAGCTTCTGGGAGGAAGTCAATTAGTAAATAACTTCTTGGCATCTGTGTCCAAGTAAAATTGTAAACAGTCAAAGTACAGACACAAGGTTCTTTCTTTACAATTTTATTTACAAAATGTATTAAAACTTTGTACAATACCTCATGGCAATGAGGCTCTGTAATTTATGCCCACACATGCAATTTACGCTTTTGCAGCCATTAGTTTGCTTGGCAATTTTTCTGTTCACTGAAGTACAACTTTAACAACAAAAAGAAAAGAATTGGAAAAAAAAAATCCTCAAGTGACTACCGCCAAACTCCCATAGCTTGAAGTTAGTAGCAGAAATTTGAAGCAATCAACGTTTTTTTAAACATGCAAGTTTTTTTTTTTAAATAACAAACCAATTTATCCTCCTCTTTATCCCAGTGAAGTTTCCTCTCTGAAAAACTGATTTGAGTCAATAAACATACATTTCTCTTTATACAGTGCCTATGAAAACATTTGTGTGTAGGTTGGTTGGTTTGTTTTATACAATTTCGTGTTCACACAGCATTAACTTCCCGCGCTGGGACATTATAGCATTCATAAATTGAAAATCACAGTCTCATGAAAACAAAACAAAACAAAAACACAACAGATTTCTTTTTTGTTCAATACCATTTAAAATTTGACAGGTGCGTTATTTGTTTATGACACAATTTTTGGAATGAAAGTTTATATTACACTTTTCTGAAAATGTTTCGTTGGAACGAGACTTCTTCCTTTCTTTTCTGAAGACAAGAGCAAAAATGCAGCGAGTCAACTAAGCATCTAAAGGTCACACTTGGGAAATGAATGCGAGCTCCTAGGTTTTGCAGTCTGGAAACTTCCCAATGCACGTTATTGATGAGAGCAAACTACTGAACTACGGAAAGCATATGTCGTTATATAGGAGGTAATTAGTGAACGGAGACTATTTCCTCTGACTGTTCTGATGATGCCAATGGCAGGTATGCAATTAGTTACTTGATAGCCCATGGAGCAGTGGAGTGATCTTCTGAGATAGTGAGTAGAGAGACTGCTCCAAGCAAGGACCTGGAGTGATGCTGAGGCCCTTGGATTAGCAGTAGGTTTGGGAATGCATTTTAGTCTTCGCAAACTAGAAAAGGACACATGCAGTCTGATGGAGAGCCACAGGCAGTAGCAGGCAACAGCTGGTAAGACAGACCTAGCAAGAGTAAAGTCAGACTGTTGAACTGTGGTCTGAACCTGCTGTCCCGCCTTGCAACGTGGTCCTGTCTCCCGAGTCCACTTGAAAGGCATACTTAGCAGAGAAAGCCGAGCTAAACACAGTGTTGTTTCTGAGAAAGATATTCTAAACACATCTGGGAGTATAGGCAGCATTTCCCTCACCTCAATGCTAGATACTCAGCTCTGTTGGCTTAAAATGCACACTGAAGCAAGAAAAACAGATCTGTGAGCTGAAATTCCAGGCTTCTTGGAGAGCCCCGGGATCCATTTTAGGAGAGCACCGAGAGGTATCCTGATAGTGCCCGGTCCCTTGCTACACACAAAAGTCAATTTTGAAAGCTCTGTTAATCCCTTTGCGAAATGGGAAGTTATCAAAGCATTTTCACAAAATCACTTTACGAACACAGAGAAGTCACCATTTAGTCCCTTTTCCAAAGTGTTTGAATTTACTTAAGTGTTGCATTTACATTCTAAAGATATACACATTTCAGCAACATTGAAAGAAAATAGGGTGCACAGAACATCACCATCAACAGGAAATACCAAAAACATCTGGTCAGCAGATCCTAGAAGAAATGCCAGTCTGTCTTCCCAAACACTGGGAGACAGAGATTTCTTTTCTTTTTTTTTTAATCAGGAGGAGTTAATTCTTTTAGCTAAGATGGGCCTCTTTGCTGAGTTGGAATTTTAAATTTGTGTGTGTGTTTGTGTTTATCTTAAAGAACATGGTGTTTGTATACTGTGCAGTGGTATCAAAGGATGGCTTTTGTTGAACTGACTTTTTTTAATAAGATTTTTTCGCATACTGAAATCTTGCATGTCCATTTTTTTTGTTGGTTTTTATTTAATTATTTTTTTCAAGCAAAGCAAAAAGATTTCAATGATGGTTTGCATTGTCGTGAGTCTCAGAGTGTTCCATAAGGCACTGAAGGAAAAAAAAATCAGTTTTTCCTATTGAAAGGTCATTGCACCATCAGCAATAATCGTGTCATGCCCGACACCAAGGAGAGTGAAATCTGGCTCAGGATCCTTGAAGCAGCCTCGTTTTCGGTGATTTCCTCTCATCACATGGCTTCAGTGGGAAGGGATCTGCAAAGATAAGGGGAAATGTAAATTTGAAAGGACTTTCTATTGGGAATTGAGAAGTTTATTATGGCTTAGTCTATCTTGGGGGAAAAACTGTGGCTGTTTTCTCAAACTGATATCTCTGGGGCTGCACCCCATGTGACTGGCTTTAGGCAGAAGGTCTGGTTAAATTGTTTAATCGATACAAATACTTTGCAATAGGTTAAGTTAGGATCATTCTCTACTATATGTATTGTATTAAGGAATGTACAGGCATTGTATGAAGTCTAACTCAAAACTTTAACCACTTAGGATGTAGGTATACTAGAATGTTTTAGTGGCATTTAAATATAGATAAATTTGGGAGAACTACACTGCAGAGTATATTCTGATTAATATAGGAAGTCCTTCAGTATGCGAAGGACTAAATTAAAATCCACTTTGATTGTGAGAAGAAAATTTGCTGTTCATTGCCAGAAAGGTGACCATTTGTTTTCTGAATACCTACAACCTCAGTTATTAAAGTCTGAAAACAGCACAAAGACTTTTAGGAGAGCGCATTCCAGAAAGAGGCCAGAGCAATGACAGCCATGGAGGGGCCTGGCATTCAAGGATTCTTTGCCCTGACATTAGGGGACTGATGGTGCTTTCCTTTCGAAGGCATTAACTCCTACAGGAGATGAATTTGCCCTTGACTCTGAGTATTGAAGGCCACTTTTTCCCTACTCTTTAAGCTCATACCTCCCTTTTCATTCTTTCCTTCCACACTAATGGGATACTTCCTTTTCCTGAGTTAATACTGAATATTATCCCAAAGGAATGACATCATCATGATCTACCAGTCAGCCTGGAATAAAAGTATCTGCAAGAAGAATGTCAAAGATGCACCTGAAGGCCAAAAGCATCCAAGGAGGGCAGACTAAGACTGACATGGAAGTGGGCAAACTTCTTCCTTAGAAGCCCTTGTCCTGAGTCATGTCTGTGTTAAAAGCTTGGAGAAGTTTTATATCTATGGCAGAAAGATTAAAATCTCCTCCCCACTCCCAATTGGCCATGGGATGTCTCTACCTTGCTCCCTGACTTTGGGAAAGTGACCTAAGCTTTCAGTGCCTGTTTCCTGCTTATAAATGGAGATAAATGCAGTATTATCCCTGAGGTAAAAGTCCTCTAGGAGAAAGAACATGGCCATATCAGTTATCCAGAATGCATTTTTCACTTAACATAAAATGAACTCTTTTAAGCAGGAAAACTTCTCCAGCCAAAATGTCTATGCATAGGCTGCAGAAGGAAAATTAAGAATGGGCCACATAAACAAAGTTAATATTTTATAGGAAGACTAAACCAAATAGTCCTAGGGGAAAAATGGAAATCTTTTTTCCTAGCTTTAGGTATTTTGAGGTCTTGCAAATGAGAGAGTTCAAAAATATTGTTGAAGAAGCCAAAGAAGCCAGAAGTAGTTCCAATCAACAATAAGGAAATTGGAAATAATTTCTTAGAACAATTAAGATTGTTTGGCAGAATCAACCCTAGGGTGCAGGGAAGCTGGAGTGCTTGATGGTAATCACCTGCCAAGGCATACTTGGTGGGGCCATGTTTCAGTGGCTGGTCAGTAACTCTGAGAGGCATCAGATAGTCACAAAGCCATCTGCTCCCTAGTGGGTGTTAAACATGATCCAGGGCTGAGGCAACTGTTCCCACAATGAGTTCAATAATCCCAACTCCACCACCCACAGAAAATAAGAGATGACGACCTTGTATTTCAAATGCCCTTTTACTAGCTAGATTTCCTAGAAGTATATTTTTGCAGGTGATTTACCCTGAGTCATTCTTCCTAAAAAACTACTCGTACTATAAAACCTCAAGGCAGTCTCTGATAATTAGCAATGAAACTAAACTCTCAGGGTAACTTTATTTAAATGTCAAATTAATATGAGGGTACAGGGTAACTTTCGATCTCTGTGGCCCTGAGTAGACCCAGACAGATTTAGGACAACTCAGAGAACTAGAAGCCTTATAATTACGTAACGAATTACAAGTCACCAGGAAATCTTCTTGGGAAATAAAAGATGAATGGGAGAAGAGCTCATTCCAAATAGTATACCCTAAATTGTAAGGGGCCTATATCACCTACTCAAGAGCAAAGCATCTTAAACACACTGGGTCATTAAATGCTTGCATGCAAACAATGCTGATTACATATGAATTCATGTACTATACATCCACCAATGTAATGGGAACATTCTGTCAGCAGGTTAATTCAGTATGTTGAATATGCTGTGGTGAAAGGCAGGAAAAAAGAACAATCAGCAACTTCATTAAACAAGATGATTTTTTTCCATGGTGATTTATACATGATTTACTTGGATGAAACATTTCCAAATCAGCTGGATTTAGATTCACAATGTGAAATATAAGAAGGTCAAAACACAAATGCATTTTTAGAAATTCCAGCACATTGACCTTTACTCATGAGGTCAAAATTGCCCACCCAAAAGGGTATGAAGTTGCTAATTTTTCTGTTCCACTCCAGAAAGACATGTTATTGATGACAGATGTACTTTAAGGTAACAAGACCATATTATTTTAATCACTTCCAGAACGGAAATATCATCCTAATACAAGCTTGCCTTTGAACACATGGGTATCGGTGGGGCTTGGCTGTAGCTGCCAGAGACAAGGTGGCATCAGTCAGGTTCATTTAACTATGAATTGGGTTTGGCCAGCAGCAGGGAGCCTAGATTGTTCTTTGAGAGACTTACCTGAGTATCAGTTCCAAAAAAGAGACAACAAAGGAACTCAAAGATTAAGAAAATTGTCTCAGGTATAAACTCTGCTTACTTAAGAACCACTGCTCCCTTATGGAAACATTGCACCACTCAAGGTGGCAGTGCCTCACTTCTTTTCCTAACTTTAACATCAGTTTCAGAGCAGTTGCTTTCTCTAGAGCTGCACTGTCCAACATGGCAGCTACCAGCCACACATGACCATTGAACATTTGATATATAACTAGAACAAGTCCAAGATGTACCATAAGTATAAAATATACCCCATATTTCCAAGATTAGTATGAAGAAAAGAACGTAAAGTATCTGATTTGTTTTGATGTTGATAATTTGTGGAAATGATACAATTTTAGATATATTTAGCTAAGTAAAATATACCACTAAAATTAAAATTAATTTTACTTGTTTTACTTTTAAAAGTTAAAGCATACATGTGACCACTAGGACATTTTTATTTATTTATTTAAGAGACAGGGTCTCACGATATTGCCCAGACTGGATTTGAACTCCTTGGTCCAAGCAATCCTCCTGCTTCAGCCTCCCTGATAGCTGGGACTATAGGTATATGTCATCGTGCCCAGCCCTCCTATAGCATTTAAAATCACACATGTGGTTCACATATGTGGCTTGCATCACTCTAGAGAATTTTATTTTCCTTTTAGGTCAAAGACCACAGTTTAATTAGGACTATGGCATTAGAAAAACACCACTGCCTGACAAGAAAGCACAACCATTGTCTTCAAAGAATCGAATGATTGCAAAGAGACAGTGTCTGAAACGATAAACCAAACTAAAAAACACAAAAAGAAAAAAAGAAGAAAGAGATTAACATACAGTAACACAAAGCTGGTTAGTTTACTAGACCTTAATCGTACCCCTAGATCTTAACACTCTCTGTTCCATACACGTTGTAGCCTTCTCTGTATGTAGCGTAATTCTGAGTGTTGGTGGCAGGAGCAGGCTTAAAGTTTTGGGTGTTCTTTGTGAGTTTCATGCGTTTGGACTCTGCCCGGGATTTGTAACAGAATTCTATCAAAGCCACCATCATGGCCAGCCCCAGACCTCCGACAAGTATATAGAAAACGCCTGCCACATTGCTCAGGCTCAGAGCACTGGTCTTGTCCTAAGAGAAATGAACAACATGATTAGTTCTTGGGGGAAAACAAAGGTTATGGGACATTGTAATACATTACAATATAACAGGGTAGTTCTAAATTGTAAAATAACTAAACATTGATGTAAGTGTTGACTCAGTTCTGGCAACTGGCTAATGTTTTGCAATGACCAGCAAGATGGTAGATTGTACTTCTGTTGACAGTTTTGCTCTTTATGTAAAAGTCCTTGTAGTTGGACTCCTTACATCTTTTAGTACCTGAAAATGGTGTTTGACAAGTAAATAATACAGCACTTGAACATGGGAGCAAAAGAGTAAACATAAGCACAATTTATTCCTCTGCCAGCCTTGATAAACACCATTTGCCAGAGTTGAGTTGTGACATCTCTATAAATGTACCACTCTTTTCATTTGGAAACTTGAAGCACTCTTTCCCCTCTCTGCCCCGCAACACCCCTTTCTCCCTTGTTCTCCCTGTTGCAAACTTTGTCAGCTAGTCTTCAAGATACTAGGGGAGAATATTAGAAGCTCCTGATATTCTTATCTGGGGAGTTACTTCACAAGGGTTTGTTTAAAAGGGTTAACTCTCTTCCTTCCCCCAGTGACTGAGAAATGGCTCTCTTTGGGGACTGGTTGCTAAGTCCTCATCCTAGTTAAAATCAGGGCAGCAAGTCTTTGTGTTGCTGGAACAAGGGTAGGTGCAGCACAAAGAACTGGCTCTATTCCTTCTTCCTGAGAGTTTTAGGGAAACTGTCAGGAGAACCCATTGGATACTGGATAGGCTCCACACAAATCAGAAAGCTTTTCCAGGAGGCTGATGGTTTTTCAAATAAATTCAGCTGACTTTTAGCTTTTACTCCAGGGAATAGAGAGAATAAAAAAAATAAAAAATACTACACTTATCTGCTTTCTGCTTAACATGGGGGAAAATTGAGGAAGCCGGTCAGTGACTTTCAGGTCAAGCTGCAAATCTGACTAAGCTATCTGCCTGTATGAAAAAGCTAAAGCTGAACTGCTGAATAATGGAAAGAAAAAAAGTTGGTGTCTTGAGCCCTACCTTGAGGTAGGACACACCAAGGGCCAGGAGTCTTTCTTTGAAAAAAAAAATAGCATTTTGTAGTCTTTTTAGAGGGAATGCAACCATTTTGCTGCTGAATGTAATTGAATGGAATACACAAACTGTCAAACCAGTGAATTTTGAGCATCTATTTAAGTGATAACACAGTGAGCAGATGATAGCCATTGCCGATACTCAACACTCTGGTTCACCTGATCTTGGTATCATTTATAGAATTAAATGTAAGACAATGTGACCATGTCCTTCTGAGAACATGACCAGTTCTGTTCTTGTTTATCTTAATAGAAAGGCCAATTGAAATTGATTTGCATTCAGGAAGGGGGTGTGGGAGTGCCTCATGTCCACTACAACCTTGCAAATAGTCATTTTTCTAGGATGAATGACCATTAGATAGATGAGCAGTACAAATGGTCACTTATAAAACATGAATTCATCTCCTTAAGGAGGCTGGTGAAGGTATCTGATCTGCAAGGATGTTCCATAGTCCATTAGGAAATGGACATATTTCTGGTAACTCTTCCTCTGCCATTATATTTTTATATGTATATGATATTCGATGGGGGAAGAGGTCCTTGGACATAAGCCATATAAAATTAGCTATAAAAACAGTTTCAACTTTCATGTTTTTAGGTTTTATAAGCATTAAATAATTTCCTGGTGTGGGTTCTATAAAACCAGTAGCAAAATGGTTTGTTGCATAGGGAAAATGAGTGGCATTTCATGAAATGAATTAACTGATACCACAATATTAGTTCAAAAAAAGGAAGGCAAAAATTGAAACTAAAAAGAACTTCCTTAGGGGAGCAAAGAGGGGCAGGAAGGAGGCGGGGAAGAGTGTTTCATGCTTATCAATGTGATGTTATCCTGACAATGTGTACCCTTAAGGAGCATGCGACTAAATTTTAAAAGTATTACATATATAGATTCAAACTACACCTTTGGAAGAGAGAAATGTGACAGACTTAATGAGATTTGAGATCCAAATAGAGGTTGAACTCAAAACAACAGCAGCTGGCAGGAGGCTAAATCATTCTGCTTACAGAGACCAGTTTTGTTATTTGTTTGTTTGCAGATGAGATCGACATAATATATTAATAACCAAAGGTATTGATAATTACAAAGTCTCTGACACTGTAAGAGGTTAAGAAAAAGTACTGTCACAACTGGATCATTGTTTTTTGGTTGATGTTGTTGTTGTATTTTCTCTTTGAACTTTTGAAATGTAAAATACAGTAAAACCCCCTTATAACACAGCTGATGATTTTATCACTCTGGATAGGCAATGGGCCAGATTGAGTTTCCTAATCATAACAATAGCTTTATGGAGTCAACAAGCAATGTAGTGTGGTTGGCCTCTGAGGCTTGTATTGGCCTTATTTCTTCAGTGCTACTGTTATAAAGGGGTCCCACTGTGTTAGGGAGTGTGTGTTGGGAAGGAAAGCCGTTTTAGGGTAGAAAATAAACAGTGGGTCAAAATGTGATTGCTAATCAGTATGAAAAGACCTTCAGCGACTGACCTTACTCCCGGAGTCCTTGGCTCCACACTCCCCCTTATCGTACCACCATTTGTTTTTCAGCTTGTCTAAGATGCCTTGTTCACTGAGTTTCAATACTGCAAGGTTTACAGGCGTTCTTCACGTGGGAAATAACATAAATAACATTATATTATGTTATTTTATGTTATTCAAGCTTCAAACTATTTTAAAACTATAGAAAGCGATAAAGCAGGGGGCCCTGGCCACAGAGTAATTTTAGACACTGCAGGCAACCTGAGCATTACCTTATAAAAAGTTAACACTACAGCAACGCTATATTTACCAGGGCCTGCCCATATCGCTTTGAGTAATCGGCACACACTGTTAAATAATGAGGATAGAAAGAAGGCACTCCTCAGATAGGCTGTGTGTGGTGAGGAGGGTCTCCCCTCAAGTGACAATCGTCAGCGGCAGCTTGCAGTAGCATTGTGACGGAGATGTGTTAGGTTTGATCTAACCGGGTGTCTTGTTGTACTTCCAGACAGAAAGCAAGTTTTATGGGGGAGTTGGGAAGGGGACGAGGCCAGAAAGAGAAACATTTCCATATTGTGGACTGAAACAAATGAATAAATCCCAACAGAACTGAAAATAGATTCTATGAAAACAACATGCCTTCTAATTGTCTGTTATTGCACAAATTTGTTGCCCAGATGAAAATGAACTCAGAAAGAACTATACTACATACATGTCCTCACTCCACAAACATGTTCTAAATTCTTATGCATGCCTTGGTCTTAGTATTAAAGGTATAATGTGGACCTCTGAGTTTTGAGTAAGAGGAATATTTTCAACAATGGAAAAACTGGTTTATGAACTATTTTTGAGTTACTGACTGGCTGTCTCTCTGATGTCATCATATGTCTGTGGTCAGCTCAGATGACCAGAGGGTGGACCAGATCATTTCGAAATGGATTATTAATATGGCATGACCTAAACTAGCAAACTGACTCTGCCATGGTTGGGTAACATACTGCAGAGGAAGAGTTTAGACAAGTTCTAGGAAAATAAGACTTCCTCAATTGAGAGGCTAATTATCCTCAGGAGGCCAGGTCACTGCTCCTTAGTCCTTCAGTGCTTAAAGTATATATGGACTGTATTTGCAGCCACTGAGCAAATGTGTAAAGCATATCCACTGGATTTGGAGATGCTTTCCAATGGCATCAAGGACCCTACTGGTCCTTGAATAAAGATTTCCTCTCTCAGAGATTTCTTCACTTATAAAATGGGAATAATAATGACTTTTACCCTGTCTTCTTTCTAGAGCTATTGGATTTTAAGAGAAGAATCTCTAATAACTATTGATAAAAATGCATAATATAGACAGGGTAGCATAATTTTATTACAAGGTAGTAATTTTATTACAAGGTGTGATGAGATTCATGGGACAAATATTGCCAATGCCAGTGCATGTTGGGCTGAATGTCACTAATTTAAAAGGAGCAAGGCAGAAAACTTTATGTAACCATGAACATGCCATAACATTTCTTAGCTTATCTTGGATAAGTTGGATCCACTAACATATTCAATCATTGACAAGATTTCCTATAGTCACAAAGATCTAGCCTCTGTAACGCCCAAGTCCCAAAGCCTATTTCCTTTATTCCTTCATTTGCTGTTGAGAACAGAGGGGCTACCTCATCTTTAGACATTCTGAGAACTGTATCATTATTTTAAAATAATAAGCAATTTCAGAGTACTTGAGATTTGAAAAACTATAACTCTTTAGTGTGAAGGAGGTGACACCTTCTTGGTTAGTACAGGGCCTGGCAGCCAGAATATTTGGATTCTGCATCTCACTAGGAAATTTGGGTCCTTTTTAAAGAAATACTTTAAACAAGTTCCTTTAATCAATGCTCAGAACCCTAAGCTTCTAAAATGCTGACCAGAGTTGCTTGGAATGCAAAGCAACAAAAGACACTCAAATAAAACTTTGGACCTCTTTAAGATATCATTGGCAATGAAAGTTAAGTCTCAGACTTTTAATGGACAGGCAGGCCATCTATGGCCCTGAAGTCAGTATTGGAGCTGCCTTCTCCCCTATTCTCTGCCACATGAACCTCTTCTCTCTTCTTTCCCCCTATTATTTGTTGTCATATTACACCACTTGGCATTAAGCCAAGCACTGACACCAGTCTCAGCAATGTGGCAGTTAGCTCAGGGTATAGGGGGAGATGCTTTCCGATGGCATATGGGAGACTTAGCTCATCAGGACCACAGGAGGAGGTACAAAACACCTTCCTTCTCCTTCCTGTGATTTCTCTTTTCTTACTGCAAAGGGCCCAGTGCCCTCACAGTGCTGTCTGGCTAAGCCCTTACTAGGCCTTGTCCTCCCTCAAGGTACTATGTTCTTCAAATTACTTTATTCAATTTCTTCACTACTGCTTCTCACTACATGTTAGAAACAGAACAGTCTGATTAAAAGTACTCACACTAAGGTCTCCCTAGAGATCCTAGTTTTAAAAGAAACTTGTAACCTTTAAATGAGGTATATTGATAAAAGTATGGCATGTTAATTTAGAGCAGTGGCTCTCAAAGTATGGTCCAGAGACCTCCCTGGGAGGAGTCCCTGAAACTCGTTTGTCAAAGGGTATGCAAAGTCAAAATTTTTTTTTTTTTTTTTTTTTTTAGAGACAGAGTCTCACTTTATGGCCCTCGGTAGAGTGCCATGGCATCACACAGCTCACAGCAACCTCCAACTCCTGGGCTTAAGCGATTCTCTTGCCTCAGCCTCCCAAGTAGCTGGGACTACAGGCGCCCGCCACAACACCCGGCTATTTTTTGGTTGCAGTTCAGCCGGGGCCGGGTTTGAACCCGCCACCCTCGGTATATGGGGCCGGTGCCTTACCGACTGAGCCACAGGCACCGCCGGGCAAAGTCAAAATTTATTTTATAATAATACTAAGGCACTACTTGCCCTTCTCACTATTATTCCCTCATGATGTACAGTGGAGTTTCCTGAAGGCTACATGATGTATGAAATCACAACAGATTAAATGAAGAAGCAGAAATGAGAATCCCATTTTCTTATATTAAGCCAGACATTGAAGAAGAGATTTATAAAAATAAAGGATAGCACCTCCTCATTCATTTTTGTTTTAGAAAAGTATAGTTATTTCTCATAAAAGTAGATTATTTATGGTAACATATATTTGGTTTATTATTTTTAAGTGAATAAAGAATTTATTCTTTAAAGATTCTTTAGTTTAAATTTCTGATATGGTAAATATGAATAGATGTAACTTACATAAAGACAGTGTTAAGGGGCCTGGGACAAAAGGTTTGAGAAGCACTGATTTTGGAGGTGGGAAGACTATTCCTATGGCAGGGGTCTACTCTGGATTGCCACCATGCACTCTTACCAAAATCCAGGCTCAGTCTGTCAATGACTTAGCATCATACTTCTGACAAATCGCCCATCCCTACCTTAGGCCATCTAGTGGCTTTCACAGACTGGCTGGTAGCTGCTTTCCACTCGATGGCCTCCACACAGTGGAGATTACTTTAGAGCAATGATTTTCAGCCAGGTACCATTTTATTCTCCAAGGACATTTGGCAATGTCTGGAGTCATTTTTTGTTGTCACACCCGGGTCGAGGGGATTCTACCCGGCATCCAGTGGGTAGAGACTGAGGATGCTGCTAAATGTCCTACAATGTACAGGACAGCCCCCACAACCAAGAGTTATTTGACACCAAATGCCAATAGTGCCAAGGTTGAAGAACTTTGCCTTAGGGTATCCAGGCCTCCTCTGAGGTACTCTATGCCTTTACAGAACTCTGACAAATAATATACTCCTAGAAGTTTAGTATTGGACTGGAAACAAATCACAGGGTTTATGAAATCTGGCAGGGAACCAACATCCATTTGGGAACTTCTAAATAAAAATGAGGGAGGAAAAACAAACATTTCAAGCAGCAGCACAGCCAAGGAGCATAAAAGCTGTAATCAGAAATCACAGATAATACCACTTAACAAGGTTAGGATAGCTGCCAAGGAAAGAAAGTATTTTAAAAGCCAAATCTCCTACAACTCTATGGTGCTGCAGATTAGACTAAATTTCCAAGATGGCAAAGAAAATCTGCTTTTATCCACATAGTTTTATTTCTTACTGTACTTTATTGGATGTATTGCCTAGCCCAATCCAAAGTAACCAAAGATATTCATGGTCTCTTCCCAGTACACACACATACACACACGCACATGTGCATACACACACACATTAGTAGGTTGAAAGAAGTGGAATTAGGTAGGCACTTGGTCATTTGAAATGTCACTTCCTTGATGAAGATGTCTTTGCTCCTCACTCCAATATTTTCTCTTCCTTCCATCATCTTCTACCTTATCTTATTATTTATGCCCATGTCTGTGTGTCCCACCAGACTGCGTGCTTCTCCAGGGCAGGGACCATGGCTTATGTATTCATGTTCTCATTTAGGATACTTTTCTCAATATGTGCTTGTCAAATTTATAAGGCTCTTTTATTTGTTTAGCAGGCTCGGGCCAGGTTCGAACCCACCAGCCCTGAAGCATGTGGCCAGTGCCCTAAACACTGAGCTACAGGTGCCCAGCCATATAAGGCTTTTTTTGTGTTTTGGTTTTCAATCTAGTATCTTCACATAATTATTATTATAATAATTATTATTGGTCAAGTTTTACCTACCGAGGTAAAAAAAAAAATCTACCAAGGAGGTAGATTATGGCCTCTACTTTATAATTAAAGAAACCAAGGCACAGGTAGGTTAAGCAATCTGCTCGAGCCTGGACAGCAAATTATGGGGCAGCCCAGAAGGCAAATTAATATACATTGAACTCTGCACTGTGCATTCTTCGATGGAACAGACAAAAGGGTAGCAGCCCTCCTTATTTTTTGTTCTTCAGGCTTAGATGTTCATAATGAATTTTTTCTTTCCTTTAGGGACCGTCATATTCCAATAACTATCAACCTAGTAAAGGCATATTTTGCAGCTGAGGCCTTTTTCTGTGGTGCAGCAATGTCTCCAGAGTAATGTTTCAGAGCAATTACTGCAAGCCCTTAACTGGTACTTAAGAGAATTATAAGTCAGAAATATTTATTGTACTCACCTCAATAGTGAACAGAAAGAATTACACAAAGTAGGTCAGATTCTTATCATAGAAATTAGTCAAGCATTCTCCCCTCTGAAGGGCTTGCTATGAATGTTTTGCTGAGTAGAGCCCTCCTAAGACAAAGATATAGGTCAGCAAATGTGGGGAGAAAGGAGAGCTTTTTAATGTAATTTCAGGGGGGCTGGAAATGTCCCTCTCTCCAAAAAGATTTTTCTCACTGGTACCTGAAATTGCACTGTGAGAATTTTGTATTTTCAAGTTTGAGTGATGTGCCTTGTTAAAATACAAGTCCTGAGAAATGGGAAATGAAGCAAAGAGTAATTATTTACAAACAACTTGTTGTTCCATTTTGTTAACAAAATGTTGGGTGAAGTTCCCCTAAAAAGACAATGTTTTATGGCACATGAGGTATAAAAATGCAAACAGATTGTTGAGCAGGTGGCCAGGGTAAGAGTAAATGTGAATTAGATAGGCATTTAAAATCATGTGAAGGTAATACTGACATGTGTTATAAGGATGATTTCCTGAGTGTGGGGAACAGTCATGGAGTGGCATCTATTTGTTTTTCATACAGGGGTTAGTAATGTGGCTCATAATATTTTGATAGTAAGTTCCATTTTTGAAGAAAACATTATTGGCGGATACAAATTTATGCTTATCTCTGCCATCCATATCTGGCAATAACTCAGCTACAAAGGACTGTGCTCACAATCCAAGGCATCCGCCCCACAGATGGTGGTTGTCTAGATTCCAGGCTCAGTTTGTGGGATGCACCAACCAGATATTTCAAAGAACCAATGTTGTCTTTGTGATGGCAAACCTTACGTATGGAGGTAGCTTTAGAATAAGACTATTCCTGTTTTTTTTTTTTTTCTGTGAAAGTAGACATGATTTTCTTTTAAAATTAAAATAAATTAAACTTTTGATATATTTCAAAAGAATCACTCAATTTATTTTAAACTTTTAATTTCGGGAAATACTTAAAATAGTAAAGTAGCTTGAAGTCACGTTAGATACCTTATTATGAACAAAGAAATGCTGAGAGAGTGATGTGAGGGTACTGAACTTCCCCACTGGGAAAAGAAGAAAAATGGGGGCTTGTGGGTTAATTACCAAGTTGATTCTTCCAAGTAAGTTGGTGATCTTGGAAGGGTAGAGAGAGGAATTTGTGGATATGACTCTGGGCCCTGAAAGACCTTGGCATCCAGGGTGTAGTATGATTTAGCCACCTGAGAGGCTGTGGTGTGATGGTGTACGCTGCTCTGAATGGCTTTACATCTCCTTTTGGAGCAGGGACACCTAAAGAGCAAATGTCTGTTTAATTAATGATTCCAGAAGATCTTCAATGGTGCCCTTAGGAGGGATAGATATATGTGTATATATGTAGGTTACAGAGATAGACAAGGAAATCACAGATAACTAAAAGAAATATATGAGCAAGGATGGTGCATTTGCATAGTTAATTAGAAACCTGCTCTGACAACACAGTATCTGAATGATCAAAGTGGAAACTTATTCCAACCTAAGCTGCAAGTCTCTCCCTCACCTTATGCCTTACCCAAATCTTCACTCCAAGTTACTAACGTGTTCTTCTTGGTACCTAGTAATTTTTGGAGGAACAACTTTAGAAATATCTTTGGCCCAATGGAGGGAGAAGAGCCATCCTCCCTTTTGCTGGCTATTTTACTGAAGATATTTCATATTTTCACGGTGACAAAGCACCTTTCCCTGTCACTTGCTTCCCTAGTTTTTTCTGGAGAAGTCCTAGCATCATTCAGGACATACATGTACAGGCATGTAGTCGCAGACATCTCTGCCCAGGTTGGTCTTATTTTATTAAGTTGAAGCCAATTAAATGATCAAGCAAGAGAAGAATCTTCTGGATGCAAGGATTTCCTATATGGCCTTTTACATTCTTTTCTGTACATTAACTTGAGGTATGTGTACAAATGGATTTGCCTCTCCATATAGCAGCTGTGCAAGGCCATGGTGGTTCCAAATATGCTCTCAAGTACACTAGTATCTGGACCCCTTTAACAAAACCCCTATCCTCTTCTTTTCACGGGGGTTCCTGGATATAGGATTCCAGGAGAAGGAGGGTTTAGGTTATTTCAACCCTTCTACCATAACATTGGCCTGCACTTTGTCCACAACCTGGGAAGATGTGCACAGATGATTGCTGACATTATTGGATTCTGGCCACCCAGATGATCCTCATTCCACAGGGGAAGCTACAATGATTTGCAGAGTTATGCAGTGCTTAGCTTCTAGGAGCCGCCTCTGAGAGGTTATTTATATCCATGTAGTTCACAAATGAAGCTCAAACTTATTTAACTCCTTGCTAATGGGATCATAATTTAATATAAGTGCAAAGAGCAGATTCAATAATGCATACATATAACATTAGGAGTTGAAAGCTGTGAGTCATTTTACTAAGGGCCTAACAATGCTAGTGATTGAAACCTATCGATGAGCATCTGTGCTAAAGTAAGGCAGCAGACCCAGAGGGAACTCTTAATATATGGTTAAAGCCAGTGGCATTTCCACATGATAACCTCTCAAATTAAAAGCAATAGACCCTTTGATTCCACGGGTTGTGAATTTTACTGGTGGCTTTCTGCCAAACTGGACCTCCACTCAACTCACTCCACGCTCCCCCGCCGCTAGAACAGAAATCCAAAACCATTATTGGTTGTGGATTATTTCCCATAATCCAATTTATCTGAGAAGACTTCTTACCCAATTTGTCCCTGATAGAGAAAACAGGCTCAGGGAAGGTGATAAACTTCTGGAGAAGCCAGTTTTAGTTAAAATGTGGCCACAGACCCTTTCTCAAGTACATAATTAGCATTATTCACTTGAAAGCTCTGTTTTAATATCCATTAAAACAACAAGCTATCAAATTTGATTGGGTTTTATTATGTGTAAATATGTTTTCTTTAATTCACTCCAGTGGCACCAAGAGAGGCACACACTGAGAAGAAACAGATCTATACCAGAAACTCACATGAGTGTTTTTGAAGACATCTAGCCCATTTCTCTGGCTCTAGTCACTGAGAGTTCAATCTGATGGGTGCCAGCATCCTCTTCTTTCTCTAATAGCCATCCCTTGATTATGGCTCATAGGAAAATAATCGATCTTAGCTTACATTCAAATATACATTGCAACAAATGGGGCCTATATATCAGATCTGAAATCTGATCTGGTTGCCATGCCAGGGCACACACCACCTTCTTCTAGCACCCTCTTCTAGCACACATCACATCTGCTCTTCCAGTAGTGATGCAAGACAGGATACACTAGCATTCTTTATGTACATGTGTGCATGTATATAAATATAGTATGCTATTGTCTTAGGTCTATATTTTGAGAAACATTTGCTTCAATGCCAGATGAAATTAATCCAAAAGGTGAATCCAGCATTTGGACCACACTTTTGCTACTTTTGACCAATGGGAATCAGCCTCATGTGCCGAGGGCCAAATGCTATACCGCTCTCTAGAAAGTCAAAAGAGAATGGATTTCAATAGTTCTCCATAAAAAAAAATTTGCCCCCACCCTGCTCCACCAACCCCAATTCCCACCCTAACCAAATATATTTCAATTGAATAAAATCTTTCATGTTTCTTTTTCATGGCTGTCCTACCTTTCAGAGATTGTGATTATATAACCTTCTTTCCAAATGAAAGGAAACCAAATAATTTGGTCTTCAGGGGCAGAAAGGGCATAGACACATGCCAATTCACTCTCTGCCACTGCAACAATGTCTTTCCTCTTGGCAATTGCATAATAGCATTCTTACCTTCAAGCTTTTCATTCCTGCTGCTCTTTCTGTTGGTCTGGTGTTGGACATTTGGTCATTATTTGTCAATAAGAAACACATTCATGTTATCAGGATAACACCAAAGGCAAATAATCATATCTTAATCAATCATGGAAACCATGTTAGAGCTATACAATCAATTTTTTTAAACATTAAGAATGGAATAATTAAAAAATGTTTTCTTTCTGAATTACAATTTTTTTCTGGTGGTAGAATTTATTCTTTAATACCATTTGGCAAAATCAATAGTTTTGGCAGCCACTGGACTGGTTCAGTTCTTAAGGCAACAGGTCCCTTGCTTGAAGCAGACGCTTGAGAGAAAGTGAGGATTTGCTCTTGGGAGGAAGACCTGAGTAAGTTCAAGGAGCAAATTTAGTCACTATCAGGAAAGAAAACTGTCAGGTTCTTCATACTTCCAGGAGTCAGTACCAGCACAGAAACATGCAAACCAACGAAGAGTGTAATATACTCACCCTAATCCTTGATCTCAAACCAGAGTCTTGGAGATTCACAGGAACTTCTGCTAAGACCCAGGAAGTGCCTTCGATCTGTAATGATTCTTGCCTACACACATAACAGTGTCATTAAAGAGCCATTGGGATCCATTTTAACTTTGAGTATCCAAAATGTCTACCTTTAGGGATGGCTCCTGCCAAGAAAAGGTCCATTTTTTGTTGTAGTAAAGGTAGATGTAGATTCTTATTCGTTACCCAAGTCCCAAGAATGTCAAAGAATTCTGGGTGTGGAAGAGAAGGGATTAAGAGATGGTAGCAAAAGAGAGGAGAATTGTAGACATACATGGAAGAAGAATAAGTACATACAAAACTGAAGATCTCATTTATACATATGGGAAATACAGTACAACCTCATTCATCTATGCACCACCAAATATGAAAATCAGGGAATTTGGAAATGGGATGTCTTAAAGTATCACTTTTTTCTTTCTCTGAATAGAAGACTTTCTAAGCAAACAAATGTGATTTAAAAAAAAAAATTGTTAAGATAGGGAGGAAGAACATGTCTGAATTAATTTCTTTCTTTCTTTCTCTCTCTCTCTCTTTTTGAATTTCATAAGAGAACAAACTCTTTTTAGGTACTTTAAAAGCACCACATGAAAGGAAACACAACTAATTTCAACTGCAGGCATTTTTTTGAATCTATTTAAACAAATTACTTAAGTTTTTTCCCAGCATCATGTTGGCCAGTTTATTTTATTCCATATGTTTCTGAAAATAGTAAAAGTACATTTCTCTATGATTACCAATAAGTCTTAACAAGCATGCTACCATTTATTTAAATAGTGGAAGTTTAGCTTCATAGCCCATCCTCCTCCTTCATTTCCCCATACGCCTTACAAGTTAAGACACCCTCCTATTGTACAATTCTCATTGCAGTCAAGGGGTTCAGAATGGTCCCCTTTAAACTTTCTGTTCCCATGTTCCCCAAAACACACAGCATGTGTAGATTTTCACCTTGAAAAAATATAGACACTGGGAATCTATTTAAATCCTTGGGTAGAACTGAATGCTGATAAGGTAAGGTAGGGTAGGGTTTGTAATAACTTATCACCTCAGTCATAAATAGCTTGTTGCACTAACCTGATCCCCTCTGATATGGTAAGGCTAGATGGGAAAGCCAAACTGGCATGCTTTATCCAAGATTAAGGGAATGAAGTAGGGTGGGTGTAACCTGTGGACTTGGGCCACATGTGGCCTTCTGGATCTCTGACTGTGGCCTTTTGACTGAATCCAAATTTTACAGAACAGATTCTTTTATTAAAAGGGGTACAGAATAGAAAGATGAAGATCTTCTTGCCTCCTTTTGGTGGTTAAAAAAGAACAATTTTGAAATCAGAAGGCCACAGTTTCCCTACCTTGGTAGAGGATCAAAAGAATGTGAAAGTTTGAGGCCACAGGTAGCTGTGGAAATGCAGCAGATAAATCCCCATTCTGAGGTGGTGCCTGTGGCTCAGTGAGTAGGGTGCTGGCCCCATATACCAGAGGTGGCAGGTTCAAACCTGGCCCCGGTCAAAAACTGAAATCCCCATTCTGCTGTGATTTACAGTGACAGACTTTCATTGGCTATGTCACAAAACCCTGGTGATCAGGGTTTATTGCTGAAACAACCTACTGGTTCTTAATTACATTTTCACACCTATCGTAATAAAGCACTGACACAGAAGGGTGATGTGAGGGTTAAAAATTCCCAAACCACAGCTTGAATTTACATGATCCTTGTCTGTGCATTTACAGTCCATCAGGAAAGGATCATGGCTGCTTTGTCTAGGCCCTATTAGTCCAGGTTTGGGAAATTGGTAAAGCCAATGAGTATTTTGATTCCAGCCTATAGGACTGGTTCAAGGGCTGCCTCAGTGATTAACCTTGTTCTCAATTCCTTGTATTCAAAAAATAGAACAAAATAAATAAAATATCTATTTCATGAGTTTAAGCTCAGGCACCTTTACAACAGCCTGAAAAGTTGCTGGTTCTTTCTGTAGTTTAACAACTTTTCTAGAATAGGCTCAGAATGTGTAATGCTTCATGCCAGGGGGGAGAAAGTCAACAGTTTAATATAATTGCCCATTTATCTTTATTTAAAGGTTGCAGGAGAGAGACAGAGAGATAAATAATACAGGTACTTCTCCCTCTCCTGGTTTCAGAGATAATAGGTATGAAATGTTTTTGAAAAAGTAAAAGCACTCATAAATGTCAGACTTTGTGATTATTGTCATTTTGAGTAATCAGTACTGAGGGCTGGAATGACTTATATATGCCATTTGCTTAGTAACCAAGGTAGTTGAGAATGAACCTGATTCTTATGGAAATGTATCACATGCAATCAGATTCACATTGCTCATTGGATGAGTAGATGTGATAAATTGCCATCTGCAATATTATCACAAGAGGTATCCCTGAAAGTCAGCAGAGATTTGTGACAGCATTAGCTGTGTGACCTTCTCAAAGTCACCAGCATCTCTGGATCTCACTTTCTCTGTGAAATGATGGTATATTCCACAGTCAATTGTCAAGTGAACTGAGGATAGGATACAATGAAGAAGCCTAATTCTCAAGCCATTTTGCTCAACTCGGTGAAGTAAAACCTCACTGATTTGGACTAATAGAAGGGAAGGATTGTCTGAATGTGTAAAGCAAGTTCTGAATTACAGAATAGGCTTGAAAAATGACAGTTTTATTACTTTAAGTCCATTTTATAATTCAAACGGACTATAAAACATTGCTTTAGTGGAAGTCCTCGTGAGAACTACTTTAGCAGATTAAATTTATAATGAATCTGATTATATCTAATAAGCGCTTCCAACATTTGAAAAAGGATTTGTTCTCTTAAGAAAAAAATCAACTGACAGTCTAAATTCTTCATTTGCTTAACAAACCTCTCTTGTTCTCATCCCTGATAATATAAACTTGTAAGCTGGTCCCTATCTAGTTCATCACAAATTATTAATTAGAGGGCTCCAAATTAATGAGGTTTCACTCCCATTTCTGTCTCCTCCATTTATTTGTTTTTAGCATCACCACTAAGTAATGGTGAAATAGATTCAAGTTCATCTCTTGCCCCTTCTCTTGCCCACTCTCAGAAAACAGCAGGTAGCAAGAAGGAAGAAGATAAAGGCAAGCTCCTTGGTAATCCAGAAATGGATAAGCAATCGTTGGATATGCAGCATTGATCATACTATTATCCACAGTTGAGAAAGGGGTTGACTTATTTCATAAGATTGGCTGGAGGAATGAACAAATAAAATAATTTGATAGATGCCTGTAGGTAGCACTATGGTCAGAGAAGTTGGAAACATTTAGAATCTACTAACATAGTTTTCTATTTGCATATCAAAATTCAGATAATCTGGAAATTGTGAGGTGGCAATAAAGTTACTTGATAAAAACTTTGCAGCGGTACCAGCTGAGGGATAAAAAAAGCTTGATTGCTGGTTGTAAATCACAAATAGCTGGTCTAAAGTTTGGGGGGGTCTTCATATCCCAACATATCTGGGTGAAAAGTAAAAATTCAGCCAAATACATGCAGATTTTTTTTTTGTTTGTTTATGTAACATCAAACGTCTGGTTATTTGAAAACTTCTGGACACTTGGCATCATGTGGATGTTTTAGAGTCATCTTGCTATAGTCCATGGCTCCTTTTTTAACCATGTTGAGTGTGAATGATGAATTTGTGAGAGCAATGCATCCAATCCAGCTCAATTTTCATCCTGCAACTCACTTCAATGATACAATTAGATTCTCCGTGCTAATAGCATGAGAAAAAGACCAGAAAGAAGGTGCTAAATACTTTGGGCATCAGGTTAGCCATTGTAAAAATCAAATGAGCCAAAAGCTTGGCTAAATTGTCAATGTCATCAGTTCACATTGGTAGGAAAGAAAGTTACTGCTTTTTGACATATAGTAAAACCTTGATTAATTGGAATCCATAAGGAATGAATGGAATTTTCAATAAGAATAGTCATTTTGTTTCATGCTTGGCTAATAATATTTTTTTCTTAAAATGCTTGTATCCACTTTCTTGCCTTAGGGAAGCAGCCTCTAAGGTCTGAGGGTCAATCCAGATGGAGAGAAGATATAGGAGAAAGAGCTGAATGTGATCTAACCACAGGTCATCTCTTGGTGATTTAAAAAAAAATCAGTTCCTTGCGGTCTTCTTTTTTTGGGTACTATTGCTGCTTTCTCATCAATATGAAGCACTTGGGGGTCAATTCAGTTAGTTGGGGTACTGGTTAGGTGAGTTCTGGTTAATCAAGGTTTTACAATGAAAGGCCATGCCAAATGCCTGGTAAGGTTATATGCTGAAGAAAGTTGGTTTTAAATTTATTTCTTTGAAAGTGCTCTGGATCAGTGTTTCCAAACCCATATTATACTGCAGACTGGCAAACGAACTTTTCCATAAGGGTCCTGGGGGATGGAGAGGGAAAGAGAGGAGCAGAAGTGCAACCATTGTCTCTGAAGGAGAAAAGTTTTGGCTTGCCTGTCTGTTGGTCTGTGGTTGGGAAACACTGTTCTTCACTTTAAGATGCCCATAGGATCTTGGTCGTATAAGAGCTGATCTTACATGCTTCGATATAATTCTCATGCCTCTTGGGCCATGGAGGATCCTGTTTTCAGGTCTGTCCTGTACTTACCCAACATGTCTTTTTTCCATGACTTGGTATTATGTCTTCTGAGCTTGTCCCTATTTCTTGTTGCTTGGATGATGGCTATTCATTCATTCTAGCCTTGAAGAGTGTGAGGAGCCAAAGGAAAGCCAAGTAATGTGCATTTTCTCATGATGACAGCCTGGATAACAATTAGACCTACCTGAACCAAGAACACGGCTAAAGAGAAGCCAAATCAGGGATTTATACACACACAGTATCACAGTTAGGCGACGCACCTGCTTAAATACACAAAATGTCTTTGCAAAGTCTATATGGGATGGACTATTGAAGAAAGACCCCATTTAACTTGAAACCGAGCTTCTTCTTTGGCTTTCAAGTTGAGTAGGGCCTGCTTAAATGGGCTATCCCATACAGAGACCAACATCTCATCACTCATACACATAATTGAAGAAGCCATCCTGACTCAACCAACCAACCTCTGTGAGCAACCATCACATCCTAGGAAAAAAAAAAAATCTTTATCCTGATTTTTCAGTAGATGGATCTGATTTCTTACACAACTCAACTGAGGCAGGCGGGGACAGTCTCACAGGAAAGCCTTGGGCTCTTGAAAGCCTAGGGCATTTAAACCCACTTCATGGCCTTCATAAGGCAACCAGTCTGGCATGTGAGGGAGGGGAAGGGGTGTGGATGGGGAGCCTCTGTCTGGGAGTTTAAGAAGGGACCCGAGTTAGATCAAAAATGTGGGCAGTGTGCTAAAGTCTTTCTCGTTCTCAAAGCTGCCAGGCAGGGGAATAACCTGGTCATTCCACTTTATGTGTGAGTCTGGTGCTCTCTCCTCAATAATAAGATAACAGTCTTGCCGATTACTCGTCACTAAGGGTACCCGGTTGTGGTGACATTGAGGCTGACCTTGGAGTCACCGCCCCCGCTGCCGCACTCTCCTTTGTCGTACCACCATTTGTTTTTCAATTTGTCCAAGAGGCCTTGCTCATTCAGTTTTAATACTGCCAGGTTAACAGCATTTCTTGAAACGATAAAACATAACTTGTAAGAAAATGCACAAATGCTTAGGAAATCGTTAACGTATAAAAAAGGAGCACAAGAGGACAAATTGGCTAAATTTCACAGAACGTGGAGCTATAAAAATGTCTGTACAGCAAATACAGGGTTAAATATTGGAAGGTGGCATGGAGGATAACATTTGCTCAAAACTGAAGTGTGCGGGACGGGGAAATTGTCTTTGAGAAAAAAAGTAACAAGAACACCACATCCATGCAATTAACATTCGTCACATATGGCACCATAACTTGGCTTTTACCATTTAAATTGAAAAAGCCGTTGAACTGTAAAATTAAAACAGCAACAAACAGTCAGAGAGGACAACACAGAGAGAGAACATTAAAAAAATGGATGCATTAAATAGATGAAACCATAATTTACCGTCTTATTTAACTCCATGGAATATTGTAGATTTTAAACTTTTAAGTTACCTCAAAATCCACAAGAAAGAAAATGACAACAAAATGCATCAGGGTAGGTGGAATACTATAACAACACGGATATTGTTATATTATTCCACCCACCTTAATGCTGAGCCTTTAGGGGTTGCCACACCATAGCCTTTGGAATCCAGATTTCCACCAACTTTCATCGTATCACAGGGTTTTCTCTGCTCAATGTACTCATTCATGGTTGACTCCAGCAGGAAGGCGAACTTTCCCTTGGACTTTCGTACTCGGGCCACTCCGTCTGCTGTTGTTTTGGTAAACACAGATGGCTCTGCTGATTTCATGTAAGACCACATTTTCTCGTACACAGCAATTTTGGATCTCTGCACCAAAAAGAATAGAGTTCTTAGAGCTGCCAGATATTCAGTCTGGAAGAGGCCTTAGTGTGGTAGTTTATTTATTTATTTATTTATTTATTTTTTCCTGGGCTTAAGTGATTCTCCTGCCTCAGCCTCTCAAGTAGCTGGGACTACAGGCGCCCACCACAACACCCAGCTGTTTTTTTTGTTGTTGTTGCAGTTCGGCCGGGGCCGGGTTTGAACCCGCCGCCCTCGGCATATGGGGCCGGCGCCCCACCGACTGAGCCACAGGTGCCGCCTAGTGTGGTAGTTTTCAAACCTTTTTGATTACAATCCACCATAAGAAAAACATGTTACAGTGCAATGTAGTAGACACATTCATACATGTGTAAACATGTTTTTGAAATAGGTTTCTCAAAACCACCCTCACCCTTGCTACATGTGATGTGCTCTAATATCTTCTATTCTTATTCACTTAAAAAATGTTGCTCAGCACCCACTACATATTGATAGATTTCATGGTGCCACTAATTGGTTGCAATTTGAAAAACACATTTTTAGTTGAATCTTCCTCTTAAAGAAATCTCCCTACAATAAACCTGGCTTGGTAGCTCACACCTATAATCTTAGCACCCTGGGAGGCTGAAGTGGGAGGATCACTTGAGCTTAAGAGTTTGAGACCAGCCTGTGCAAGAGCAACTAAAAATAGAAAAAAAAATAGCCAGGTGTGGTGGCAAATGCTGGTAGTTCCAGCTACTTGTGAAGCTGAGGCAGGGGGATCTCTTGAACCAAGAGTTTGCTGTGAGCTAGGCTGATGCTAGGGCACTCTAGCCTGGGCTGAAGAAAGAAAAGGAGGGAAAGAAGGGAGGGAGGGAGGAAGGAAGGAAGGAAAGGAAGGAAAGGAAGGAAAGGAAGGAAGGAAGGAAAGAAGGAAGGAAGGGAGGAAGGAAGGAAGGAAAGAAGGAAGGAAGGAAGGAAGGAAGGAAGGAAGGAAGGAAGGAAGGAAGGAAGGAAGGAAGGAAAAGAAATCCTCCTTCAACACCCTGCTATGCGTTTATCCTATACCTGCCCAACAAAAGACCATTGAAAGGGAACGTATAACAATTTTACTCAGCCCACTCTAGCATGGGATGTCAATTACTATAAGAAAATACTTCCTTATTATGAGCTGATCCCTTTAGTACTGTCTGCTAGAACTTTGTAAAGCAATTTTTTCCCTTGTTTTGCATGAGAATTCTTCAAATATTACAAGACTTTTACTATGTGCTCCACCCACATCTCTTCATCAGGTAAAACTCCATCAGAACTCTCACAACTTTGGTCTTTCAACCGTAGGCACATTCTAGTTGGTGATATTTCTTAAATTGGAGTGTCTGGAAATAAATACAATACCCCAGATAAATGCAGATCAGAGTGGAAAAAAAACAAAACAAAAACAAAAAACCTTGTTTGCTTCTTGTTATTGGAGCATTGTTTTCTATCAATGGTGCTGGAGTTTGCATTACTGTATTTAGTCATTTATCTATTCTTTCAACAAATATTTATTGAACATCTGCTATGGATAAAGCATGCTGCTGGGGGTATGAAAAGTATCATAGAGTGAATAGAGTCCTTTATTTAACTCAGGTTGAAGCCAACCCCAAACGTCTAGCTCTTTCTACCAAACTAAGTCTCCCATATCTTTATCTTTTTGAATTTTGCCTTTAATCCCATTAAATTTCATCTCAATTCAGGTGGTCCTTAGAATATTTACTAAATGTTTACTGTATGACTAGCCTTATGTTAGTCATTTTGGAGAATATAAAGGAAGTGTAGACTCAATGGCCTCAGAACTTCCAATTTCGTGAGAGCTAGGTCCTTAGAAATTAAAACCCCAGAGAAAAGTCTTAAGGCAATATTTGACCAGAGGTGAGATAGCATAGCAGACATCATAAAAATACACCATGGTTTCAAGTATCCTTTGATGGGGTTTCCTGGCCCCCAGTGCAACTTTTTTTGACTATTTTAGTTACTTTTCTCTGGATTTCAGGCAGCTGCATTGTAATTTTCTTGAGGCCTGCTTGGACCTGCCCAAATAATTCCAAGGGTCTATAATACCCAGAGCTATCACTATGAAAATTAAGCATTGTATTTATGGCAATCAGATCCTCACAGAGGCACTCACTGAATCACTGCAACTGTTCACTGAGCTAGAAACATGCTTTATTTGCATAAAGCACAGCAAAAAGTAGCCAGCATGGCTGAAGCTGAATGAGCAAAAGGGAGAATGGTAAGGAATAAGATCTAATCAATAGATCTTATAAGGCCCTATAGGTCATGATAAAAAGTTTGGATTTATTCTATATGTTACAGGCAACTATTGGAAGATTTTGAGGGGGTGTGTGATAAGATATGATTTAAATTTTTAAAGGATTACTCTGAATGCTTTATGGAGAATAGACTATAAAAAGGGTCAGAATGGAAGCAAGGAGATTAGTTAGGAGGCTATTCTGGTAGTCCAGGGGAGAGATGACTGTGGCTTGGACTAGAGTGGGAGTGATAGAGGTGGAGAGTAGGGGTTGGATTCAAAATTGCTTTGGGGAAACAAGCAAACAACCTCTACTGATGGACACCTTCACCTAATGGTCCTATAGACACTTTCAGATTAAACATTTTCAACCCAAACTTATTATCATCTTTGTAAAGTCTGACTCTCCTTCTAAATCCTATCAGTAAATCACCTAACATCCAAGCTAGAAGGTTTGGTTGATAAAACAATTTCTAAGTATTGTAATGAAATATATTGTTAATGACTTACTTTATTTTATTTCAGTAGAATTTCCTAGTCAGATGTCCAAAGAATTTAAAAAAGTAAATAATTTAGATACACAGAAAGATATAAAAATAATTAAGAACACTTGTGTACCTGCCACAATGCTTAAAAAAATGAAACACTGTGAAGTTAGTTGAAGTCTACTTATCTTTTCCTCCACAATTGCTAATTGTAAAGTAACCAATATAGTGAATTTGATTTTTATTATTCCCTGGTACCTCTTTATACTTTTACTGGAACAAACATATTTCCTTTATAATGGCTGTATATGGCATGTCAATCTATGGATGTACTATATTCTATTTACCCAATCTCTTTTTTTAAGGGCTCTTAAATCAGTTCCAATCAATACTCAACACTGTACTGGGCATGTATTTTTGTGCATTTTAAAACGTGGTATATTGTGTTCTTCATCTTGGCCCAATCGGACCTGAGTATGAGGTTGGGATTAGGGTGTAGTATTTGGGCAGGCTTCAGGCCTATTTGTCTCTTAACTATTTGCAAACAGGCCATTGCTTCCAAAGATAAATTTGTAAGTCAAGGGTAAAAGGGTCCATGAATTCTGATCTAAGTGCACTATAATTTGAATTCATTTACTTCATCATTTACTTGAGCTCTTTGATTGCTGATACAGGTTCAAAGGTTTATTCCTTTAGGTAATGATGCATTTCTAGGAGAAGAAATAGAAGTGCTTAAAGCAGACCCTTTAAATGTGTGTGTTGTACATGCAGCAGATATTAATGAATGCAGTAAATGACAAGTTAGTTAGTGGCAGAAATGATTGGGCTCTGGGGTTGATGATTAAATTCTGAAAGAGGTTAGAAGAGGGGAGAGGAAATGGCTCATAAGTGAGAGAAATTAAGCTGGAAAATTTATCTTTCTAACTAGTATTTAAGTGACAGTATAACATTTAGACCCAAAAGAAGAAAAAAAAATCACTGGCATTTTCTTTTCTTTTCTTTCTTTTTCCAATCTGTCTTATTTTGGCTGAAATACCAAAGGCAATAAAAGGGATTTAATCTTAGCTCAATCATGTGGGAGAAATTAAAAAAATTACAGGCAGGATGTATAATAACAAGTTCATTTTTCTCCAATCTGGTACAATTCATTTCTTTCATCCCACAGAGCACCATTTTGTATCTAAGAAGGAAGAAACAACAGTTATACAGAGAGGCCATGAGGAATTCTCATAGCACTGTTAGGTAATTAGCAAATGAAATGCAAAGGAGAAATACATTAATGGAGGAGGAACAGATTAACCCAAAACAGCAGATAAGGTAGAGCCCTAGCATTAATGGATTCAACAGTAATAGTACCAACTATTTGTAATACATCATGACAGTCAAAGATATGAGGAAATTTGTCTTTTTGTTAAAGTAAAAATTTGAAACTTGGGCCCCGTGAAAGAAGGCCACCACTCGTACCTTGTATTGCTTTGCAGTGGTGTTGGCCACACCTAGTCACTGTATACACAGTAGTTTCCTAGGGATAAAAGGATTCTTCTGAAGACCTCGGTAAGTATGAGGTAACTATAGTGCAGTGGATAAGAATGTAGAGTCAGACTGCTTGGCTTTGAATCCTACTTTCCAGGTACATAATTATGTGTCTCAATTTCCTTATCCATAAAATGGGATAATTTTTTAAAAAGTGTCTCATTAAGAGGTTTATTGGGAAAGCCTGGCATATAGGAAGCAGTGAAAAACATTAAGTATTTTTATAGCAAAAAAAAAAAAGCCTAATTTGTTTTAGTGGCAGAAGTTATCTTAATAGCATTATAAATTACTATACTTCAGTACAGTAATGGAATCATTACTTCATTTTATGAAGGAAATCATATGCTTAAATATTATTTACGTATTTGGGTCTCCAAACATATCCCTATTGAATGCCCCTAGTCTGCCATCAATAAAAGTTGTTATCATTTGGCTTGGGATTTTAAAAATTTTCTTGGTGGAGGAAAATGAGTAGGATGGAAAATTTCCCTTTTAAATTTATGTTTTATAGTTTAGTTGAGGTTCATACATTAATATCCTCATTAACTAGAACACTGCTATTGGGGAAACTTGGTGAATACAATTTTCTATTTTCCTATGAGTAAAATAGAATATCCACTTCATCAATAGGCCATCCAGTTGGAGTCAGTAGAGTAAGAGAATTTTAGAGCTAGAAGGCACCTTAAAAACCATCTTGTACAGCCTTTTACCTAATTAAGCCATAGCTTTTCTGCTATGGTGAGGCACTCCTTAGCTCACAGGAGAGTCAAGAGGTTGCTTATTCCATGCTGGGACAGTTCAAGTTGATGGAAAGTTCTTTTTGTTTGGGTGACATACCCCTTGTAAACCTCTCTGTTCCAATCCTACTTCCACTTTCTTCTTGAATGAGACAGTCCCTGGTCTCTGCTTCCATTTCTTTATTGTAGGTAGCATCGATTATATTGCTTTGTAATGGTCATCCCTAGATGAATCTGAGCTCCTTGAGAACAAGGATTATGTCTTTTTTGTCTCAGCATCTCCAGCTTCTAGCATAATGCCTGGCACCTGGTAAAACTCTTACTGTGTGTCTGTGGAATTAATGAATGTTAAAATTGAAGTGCCATCCACTGGTCCTAATTCTTCCCTCTGTAGTGATACAGAATAAATATGAGGTCAGATGATTAAGTTCATGAACTCATTCCAGAAAAAGTGGTACATACCTCATTGTTGAATATGTACAATATGTACAATGTTTAGATGCTCCCCTTAGGGGGCTATGCACTGATGCCAGTGCCTAGTCTAACCTTCAAAGCAATTTTGGAACTCTTTTTTTCTGGAATGGCCATCACAGTTGTCATTGTACAAGGTCAGACAATTAAGTTTGCAAACTCATCCTAGAAAAACTGCTAGATACCTCATTGTAGAATATCACTATGGTTACCTTGGAAGTACTCCCCTTGGCCATCTAGTGACTATAGTGATATTCAGCAGCAAAGTGCGTAGCACTATTTCTAGGACAAGTTTGGGAACTTAATTGTCAGACCTCGTATGCTCTCTTTCCCACATAATGTACAGCCCTAAGTCTACTGCCACAGTATCACTTGGTAATTGCCTCGTTTGCAAGCTAAACATTTTAAGGGACTTAATTTGTTACTTATATGACATGAATTCCAGCCAACTACCCTCTTCTGGTCATAATCTTATAGGTGCTGTGTGTATGTATTTTTTTTTTAGACAGAGTCTTATTCTGTTGCCTTGGCCAGAGTGCAAGGGCACCATCACAGTTCATTGCAACCTCTAACACCTGGGATTAAGCAATCCTCCTGCCTCAGCCTTCCAAGTAGCTGGGACTACAGCTGCTTGCCGCTACACTTGGCTAAATTTTCTATTTTTAGTAGAGATGGGGTCTCACTCTTGCTCAGGCTGGGCATGAACTCATGGGCTCAAGTTATCCTCCTGCCTCAGCCTCCCAGAGTACTAGGACTCTAGGCATGAGCCACTGTACCTAGTCAAGATACTTCTCAATTTTTTAAAGTTTCTTCTAAACAGCAGCCCCCAGAATTGACTATAATTTACTTGATATAGAAGCAGTAACACAAAGGACAAGGGAAACATCTCTTCTCATGATCTGGACAAAAGCACAATTTTTCACTTTGACACAATTCAACATACACTTTTCTATACATTGATAGTCCAAAATTAACTGAGTTAACAGAATTAAGTGAATTTAGGTCCACAAAGGGGTGACTTTTGTGGCAAGACTGCTACCTGCCACATAGCCTTCCTTATTCTGAGAGGTCTTAGATTTGTTATTATTATTATTATTATTATTATTATTTTGTGGTTTTTGGCCGGGGCTGGGTTTGAACCTGGCACCTCCGGCATATGGGACCGGCGCCCTACTCCTTGAGCTACAGGCGCCGCCCAGATTTGTTATTATTAAAGGCAGGAGATAGTTAAAAATCTTTCAACCTTGTATTTGCATAAGGCTTTCTGGTTGCCAAATTGATTGTATTTAAACCCACAGTAGCCCTGTGAGGTAGGTGCGGCAGTTATTGTTTGTTCACTGCTTAATTCCCCAGCAGTGTCTGAGCCAAGTAGTGTTCAGTAAGCATTTGTTGAGTGAAATAATGAATTCTCATTTTATAAATGGCAGAATCAAGGTTGAGGGAAGGTAAGTGCAATGTCAATGCTCAGAGGTGCCATGGTGGACTTTAGCTTACCTGTTTATTTCCATCAATTTACTCCAGAATCACTACCCATCAAGATGGGGAAAAAAATCTATGCTTACCATGCAAATACAGGGTGTCCCACAAGTTGCCATACATAGGAAAAATTATAACAACAAATATCTTGGAATGTGTTCATTATGAGGAGAGAAGACTTTGTGTATGTGTAGAAAGAGGTGGCCAACGTGTAGAGAATATTTAGTAAATATTTTGTAAAATTTCGTAAGGAATATCTTGTAAATAAAGGTACATTTAACTATAAACCCCTCCACGTGTATGGCAACTTTTGGGACATCAGGTAGTTGCCACATAAGTCCCAAGCAGAATGTGACCTCATATACAGAAATTCAAAGATTTTCCACAGCCACATCGACAACTTGCCACAGGTCACATAGCTTATTAAAAACAAGTCTGAGAAACCATTTGAGTCTGCTGAATTCAAGGCTATAGAGAGAGCTCTCCCCTACAACCCCAGCCCCTTCTGCTCTAGTACTGGTGATATCTTTTTTGATGAAAGATAGCAATTCACCTTCAAAAACATTTTTTACTTCTTGTCCAAGACTTTTTTGTTTCTTGAAATTGGTAAATTGTAAATGAATCCCAATCCCCTCCCACTAAGGTACTGGAATAAGTGAACAGTCTTGTTACTCACTGTAACTCTGCTACAGGCCCTTAGTGTCTAACTTTACCACGTGAAGGCATCAGAGCAATTTGAGGCAGAAGAGGAAGAACACATTTGGCTTGCCAAATGCATTGAACACATGTTTCTCTTCCACATTTGCTTTGAAGAAATCAATAGCTCTGATGAGGTGCATTTGGAAAAAGGAATCATTGAGTTTCACAACTTTTTCCCCTTAAAGCAAAGGAAATAGTTTCCAATTTGATTCGGAACAAGGCACACAGGAAATGATTTCATTTCTAAAGCATGGCCCAAATCCCAGTTTCATTGTCAGTCATTCCTTCACTTCAGTTCATACATTTTTAAACACTCAGGCAAGTACTGCTTGTCAGTTTCCTTTTGCTTTGGACAATTAGCAACAGCCGTGAGACTGTGTATTTGTGAAAACAGGGGAAAGAGAGGAAAGAAATGCTGGTTTCTATTCTTAGCCTTGCTGGTGATGTGTTATGAGCCTGGCTGAGTTATTTTGAGGGCTGGGGTTTTAGATAACTTCAGTGGAGTTTGAGGTCACCTTTAGCCTAGACATTGAGTTTTGCCCTCAAATGTCAAGTACTCATTCCAAATGCCTTTGATTAACATTTTCAAACTGTGTTGTCAAGTCCAGGGGCAGGTTTACTTCTACCTCAGGAAGTGCTGTTTCAGATGTCTTCTTTCCAAAGGTGCAGGTGACACCAACTAAGTTTCCAGTGACCTTTCTAGTGTCTCATTGTGGCATGCAAAGTCAGATTACTATTTTTAATTAATCTTTGTCTTCTCTTGTCAAGTCAGAGTAAGCATATTCCAATAGGTTGAAAGTATTTTTTTTTTTTGTGGTTTTTGGCCAGGGCTGGGTTTGAACCCACCACCTCCGGCATATGGGACCAGCGCCCTACTCCTTGAGCCACAGGCACCGCCTGAAAGTATTAATTGGCACCAGTGGCTATATGACTTTGAAAGCCAGAGTCAACACATTCTTAGAAAAAACTTTTCTAAGGTCCCATTGCTCTATTCTGGGAGAACAGAGGAAGGGACACAGTATCCTTCACCCCCGTGGCTCTCAGCAGTGACTTTACCCCTCAAGAGGCATTTGGCAACATCTGGAGACTTTTTCATTGTCACAGCATGGGGAGAGGAGTGCTACTGGTATCTCATCGGCAGAAGCCAGAGATGCTGCTAAACGTTCCACACAATGCAGAGGACAGCTGCCACAACAAGAATGATCTGGCTCCAAGTGTCAATAATGCCGAGGCTGAGAGAACCCTGCTGTATAGACTTTGATGAAATCTCCATTAAGTGTGTGTGTGGGGGGGAGGATAGCCATCTTATGACTAAAATTTGAGTACACACTTTATTCCAGGCTGTATTTTAAGTGTTTTATAAGCATTGACTCATATAATCCTCACAACAACTGTGTGAAATAGACTTTGTTATCATTATGTCACCCTGTTTAAAAATTTCAGAAATAGAGGTACAGAGAAGCAAAGTAACTTGCCCAAGGCCACACAGCTGGCACATGGTAGAGCTGGGTCCCCACTCATGTCAGTTCTGGAGCCTGTGTTCTGTAACAGTATGCTATTCTCAGACAGGCTAAGGGAGGACTGTAAGGTATATGATAGGGCTGGGCCAAGTCCACATGAATTCTGTTGGAAATGATTCCTATACTTCAGCATAACTTCAAGAGGTATATTTCTATTATTCCCACCCTGCAATGTGACACTGAGGAACCAAGCTGTCTTACTCTTAATCTACATGAAAATCCTACTTTTAAACCAGAAGTTGAGAAATTCTTTCTTCTGCTTATTTTGAAACTGAAAATATATACACATGGACTACTGCAGGTATTATCAAGTGAGACTGTGAGTAAACTTTATTATTACAGATACTCCTCTGTTTTCACTCCTCTGCCTGAGCAGTACCACTTCCTCCTCATTTGCCATACCAAGTACAAGATAATCCTCCCCCACTCCACCTGGCACACAGAAAAGGGTTAGAAACATTCACACTGATGTATAAACAATGGACAATGGCCGAAAGTGTAATTCCCTTGCAGGAGAACTTGTGTTTTAGCAAAGATCAAAACACAGCTAAGGAAATGACAGCCTAATTGTAGACACATCATCTGGGTAGGGGAGAGGAACGTGTACGTGTGTGTGTGCAGAATATATTTTCTGGACCCAGAATGGGCCACAGAGAAAAGTGTGCCTGCCCCCTCCCCCCTTTCACTACTAACCAGAGCAAAGCCTCACATTCCCTCACTCCCAAGCAAGGAATGCCTCCAGGCCTACTATCTCTATTGTATACTCCCAGGTCATTTTCCCTCAGCCTGCTAGAGTTCTAGATTTTAATGAAATGTCATCTTCAGCAGTCCACAGCCTATCACCCTTGACCAATTGGATTTTTTTCTTTCCAACTGCATTTTTACTTTCTATAATTAAGACATTTAAAAGAGAAGTTTAATGTTGTTATTTTTGAATCCATTAATTGTAGTGCAGAGGCCAAACCTGACAATGCAGATCCTAGGAAATGAGAGGAAAATATGTTCTTCTACATGTATTAAGAAGACACATCTATCCTGAAATTGTAATATTTTGTTCTTCCTCTGTGGGTGTTTCTTCCAGGTCCCTAGAGCAAGAATTCTTTTCATACTAAGGGGGAAAAAAGCAATGAAGAAAAGAAGAAGCAGTTTGCTCGTGGATATCCAGAAGAGCCCATATTTTTCACTTAGTGTTTTTTTGAAGAGTTAGTTTCCCAAAAGGTGAGCTGGAACTAATCTGAAGAGAAGTTCTGTTAAAGCCAACTCATGTATTCTCCATCTGTAAGTAATATATACCTGGGAAGCTACTATCACTGCTTTTGTGAATCTGATTTAATTGGCCTGACATGGGGCTAACATTAAAAAGAAATGCTTCCTATTTCTAGGAAGATTCTAATATTCAAACTGGGTTTAGAATAATCAACCATAGCAACAAGTAGGTGACGGTTAGCTCATTAATACTGACAATGAAAGGGCTACTGTTTATTAAGCACTTACATGTACCAGAAATGTACATTATGTACATCATCACTAATTTATAAAGTGAACATGTGAAATCACATTATCTCCATTTTACTGAGGAGGCAACTTATGGTTATAGAAGTTATTTTAGTTGTCCAAGATGATATATCTAGTTAAATTTCTAGCCCTCACTTCACAGTCATTTATTCAGCTGCTTATCTGACATCTTCACTTGAGTATTTCCAAGCCATTTCCAACTTAGCATGGCCTAAATAGACCTCCTGATTCTTGCTACTCCTCTGCTGTTCTCCAGCAGAGAAAATGGCAGTACCATCTAATTTGTCCAGCTATTCAGGTCAAAACTTCATAGTCATCCTGCTACTCTCTTTGGTCTCACATTCCACACCCTGCCAGCTCTATCTATGTTCAAAATGCAACCACCTCCATCCTAATCCAAGCCAATCATTGTTCGCCTGAGATATTGCAATCACTTTCTAAGTGGTCTTCCTGCTTCTCAACTTTTGGCCTTTGCAATAGCAGTCTGAGTGATCCTTTTGCACATAAATTGGGTCTTGCAATTCTCTGATCAAAGCCTTCTAAATAATGTCCTATCAAGCAGAATAAAATCTTTTTATGAAGGCCTGTCTTCTTTGCAGCCATCATTTCTTACCACTCTTTCCCTTGCTCACATCCCTCCAGCTGCAGGGGCCCTTTTCTTCAAACCTGCCAAGCACATTCTCATGTGAGGGCCTTTGCCCACGCTGTTTCATCTAGAATACTTTTCTCTCCACCGCATTCCACCTCAGGCTTGTATGGTCTGCTGCTCTCTCAAGTTGTTCAGTTGTCAGGTCAAAAGTCAGAAGGGTCTTCCAAAGTTAGCTGGGATGAAGGAGCATTCCCCCCCAAATATCTTATCTCCTCACCTCCTTTTTTTATTACACTTAACACCAACCAAAACATATTTCATTTAGAAAATTTGTTTATTTTTTTATCTTACTGCAATGAGCACAGGACTTTAAACACTTCAAACAGTGGCTGTCACATAGCATGTGCTCAGTAAAAATTAACTTGAATGAATAAGTAAAGAGCTGAAATTTAAACCCATATCATTTGACACCAAAACATGTGTTTTTGCCCTTCTTTCTCCTTTCAGAAATTAGAGAGGTAAAGTGATCATTCCAAGGTTGATAGATGTGAAGTGACAGAATTAGTTTTCAAATCTAGGTCTGTTGGCTTCCCAAACACGTGCTTTTTCTACTACTACACACTGCCTCCCAGTGGAAAAATTGCTAGTGACTACATTGACCAAAATGTTAGTGAATTAAGCAAGGTTTCATGCCTTCTGCCTGACTCACACAAGTTACATAAATTTCCCCAAGACCCTAATGATTATCTCTGAAATGGAGATAGAATAATTAAATGAGATAATCCATATAAAGCACCCAGCATAGTGTCTGGCATATAGTAAGTCCTCAATAAAATAGTTCATGCCTTTAAGGCAAATGAGAGGGTAACTTAACCCATACCCACCACCTCTGTGTGATTTGGTTTGTTTGAGAATTTATGCCAGAAGAATACCAGAGGGAAGGGGAATCAAGATGGGTCTTGGGAAGGGCAGGCAAGCGTTGTGCCTCCCAGGGAAGTCAGGAGGCACTGGAGGGCATGGGTACATGTGGGTGGCAGGAAGGATGGTGATAGATTAAGTGCTGTCAGTCCTACTGAGGCACAGACTAGAATCAAAGCTAACTCACTAGATCAACAGTTCTCAACCTGTGGGTCGTGACCCCTTTGAGGGTCGAACGACCCTTTCACAGGGGTTGCCTAAATACATCCTGCATATCAGATATTTACATTATGATTCATAATGGTAGCAAATGGTAGAAAAATTACAGTTATGAAGTAGCAATGAAAATAATTTTATGGTTGGGGGTCACCACAACATGAGGAACTGTATTAAAGGGTCGTGGCATTAGGAAGGTTGACAACCACTGCACTAGATGCTTGGCAAGGAATACCTTACAAGAACAAATGGGAGCACTAAAATGTTCTATTTCAAAATAGTCACATTTCACCTTCCCCTGTGACTCTCAATTTTGAACAGTTGGATTTAGATTTAAGTCTTCTCTTCCTTGCTGTGTTACAAGCATTCTGGTAAGTATTATTTCTAAAGGTGCTACATTGATTTAAAAGAAGGTAGCTGGCAGGGTTTTGTCTGGCAAACACATTGAGTGTGCAAGCTACAGGAAAATTGATTTCCTGGCACACATTGTGTGGCATGGAAGTTCAAGTTACAGAATCTTCTGGAATGTGTAGCAAGTGGTAATAATTTCAGGAAATGATTAGGTGTTATTAATCTTCACCATTGGGATCAAGGCAATAGTCTCCACATATAAAATGGAAAATAAAACTACTAATTTGCCGTTATTTTATTTAGGGAGTAGTCAGATAATCTGATACCCACACTCCAACATAAATAAACATACTTCTTTATGCCCTCAATCTTCATGCTCAGGCCTTGGTACCAAACTATGTTTTTTCTGCCTTAGTCAGCATGAGTGCTGTGGAGAAGCCACCTTGTCACCAATGCTCTGGAAGGGGTCTGCTCATCCATGGTGAAATTTGCAGGTATGTGAAGTTTTCTCTTGGTATATAGAGCAGTACTTAAGAGTGTAGGTCCTAAAGTTACAATGACCTGGTTTTGGTACTTACTAACTATGTTACTTTGGGAAAATCATTTAACCACACCGAGTTTCAGTTTTCTCATCTAAAAAATGAGTATGGTAATAGGACCTACCTTATAGTGTTCTTGAGATGAAGACATAAGATATTGTTTGTGATGAATTTAGCATAACCTGTGAGGACACAGTAAGAACTTGGTATCTTCCCCATTTCATAGCTGGTACCATACCCAGATGCTATAGGGCTGTAGTCTCCAATGCCCTGGCTATGGACCAGTACTGGTCTGTGGCCTGTTAGGAACTGGGCTGCACAGCAGGACGTGATCAGTGGGTGAGCAAGTGAAGCTTCATTTATATTTACAGCCGCTCCCCATCACTCATATCAATGCCTGAGCTCTGTCTTTTGTCACAATGGCAGCAGCATTAAATTCTCACAGGAGTGTGAACCTACTGTAAATTGCACATGTGAGGGATTTAAGTTGTGGGCTCCTTATGAGAATCTAATGCCTGATGATCTGAGGTGGCGCTGAGGTGGGCTCCCATTGATTTTGCATTATGGTGAGTTGTATAATTATTTCATTATATATTACAATGTAATAATAGTAGAAATAAAGTGCACAATAAATGTAACGCACTTGACTTAACCTGAAACCATCCTTCCCATCCCAGGTTTGTGAAAAAAATTGTTTTTCATGAAACTGGTCCCTGGTGCCAAAAAGGTTGGGGACTTCTGCTATAGGGGATGGAGATATACAAGGCATGTTCCTTACACTCAGAAAGCTGAAGGAACGAACAGTCAGAAGCACTGCCCCATAGAACTTTCTGAAATGTTCTCCATTGGTGCTGTCCAATGTAGTAGCTTCTAGGCACTTATATCTATTGAGCATTTCAAATGTGGCTAGTGCTACTGAAGCACTAAAACTTAAATTTAATTTTAATTAATTTAAATGTAAATACTTACATGTGACTAGTGGATACCACATTAGACAGTGTGTGTCTATAATAACTTAAATAAAGGAAAAGCAGAGAGGTACTAAAATGCAGCAAAAGGGCACCAAGAACTACTTTGTCTTTGTTTTTTTTTTTTTTTTTCTGGTTCCCCTGATGATGAACATGATGACTGCATCACATGGAAGTCTGCCCACACCATTTGGAGGGCAGCTGTAGCCTGGATCGAGGGGCAGGGTAGGAGAAGGCATAACTTCTGCTCTTTTCAGAGCTAATCTGTAGCTCTGGAATAGCTTACGCAGCTTGTGTTTATGGAAGGCCTCTCTAGAGAAAGGTAAGCTGTACTATTTGCAAAGACAAAATTCTTTAGGCACATGCAAAAACCGTTTCCTCTAATTTTACCCTATTTGTGTAAAATTGAAAATAAATGAACTCCTGGGTCATAGTATGATAAGAAAGGATATTCTTGTTACTCCTATTCAAGAACCATACTATCTTTCAAAAGAGCAGATACAAGGAAATATTTGTGGATAAATAAACAGAGAACACTCCTTAAATTTCCACCCAGGTGAATTTTCTTGTTTTGGCTTTGTGAGTTGCTACATTAAGTTGTTTGGGCCTTCTCTCTCTCATTGTTCTTTCCAAGGGGAGAATTACAATAAGGATAAGCAGCCAGGTGACAACACTCACAATTTTCACCAGTTTTTAAAAAAAGTTATTCACTTGTATCAGCTCTGATAGATGGATCATAGAAATGAGTATGATTAAGATTGAAAGTGGTAGAATTGCCAGAGATGCTTTTCTCTAAAAATTCCAAATAACTTTGCCAAGTACTCATTCCAAATGCTTTTGCCTTTCATTTTCAAATGGTTACAGTAACATTAAGGTCACAAAAATAAATTTGCCTTATCTGAGTCACCAAAGGAGACTGGGACTGGCAGTTCCTATGGAGGTGAGACTTAGGGAGTTAGGCAGGTTGAATGTTATAGCCATTTGGCTTGGTTGTTGTCATTCAGTGACCAGGGACCTGAACCAAGCTGAAAAGAATGCTGCAAAACTGCATATTTGCATGTCAATCCCTATTAGGACACAAAAAAACAGAAACAAGAGATGAAGCAAATTTTTTTTAAAAGAATCAACTATAAAACTAGGCTGTTTTATATTCAGGCCTGTGTATGTATTGCTACTGTTGAACAGGAATAAAACCAAAATCTGAAACCCTACAAACGTAATAACACCATTATTTCATTTGAGTTGAGTTTTTGACAGCAACAGTTACCATCTCTATTCACTACTGGTCAATAGTGGGACTACAGAAGGAAGCCATGTTGAATTCTAAAGGTCTGAAGAGAAGAGAGAAACTGAAAGCCCAGATTGCATTTCCAAATCCTCATGTATTTTCTAGTACATGTGGAACATGTGGCCTGTGGGGATAATTTATTAGCAGTCATTGGTTTGAAATGCATTTTCCGTAAGTCCCTGTTTCTGTATCAGTACCTTAGTATCAAAGAAATACAGTAACTTAAAAAACAGACCCACTATATCTTGAACAAGGGCAAGATTATCTTTCGTTATTCCAGAAAAGGAGAGTAGACCAATAATACCTTTTCTTAAAAAAAGGTTATGTACTGTCCTTTAAGACTCTCCTGTTTGCCTCCTATTCTGACTCTGATCAATCAATGGCCAACTACTGTTAGTTGGAATGCTTACTATCCATTACCTCCCACCTCCCATCCCCAGAATTGACAGTAGTTAATTCAACAAACTAAAGAATGCTTATGCAGGCGGAGACAAGATGGCTGACTGAAGCTAGCTTTCCACAGAGGCTCCCATCCACAAGGAGAGTTAAAGGACAGAAATTTAGCAAGTAACCTGGTGGATTAGAGCTGCAACAAGAGAGAAGGTTGAAGAATGCACATCAACCCCACTGAGGCGAGCTGCGACCCCAAGGATACAAATGAAAGGTACAAAATCCATCACCAAGCAGACGGAAGTACCCTCCCCCATGGGAACGGCTCGGAGTGCCACACAAACAAACGAGGAGATTTCAAAGGTCCTCCCACTACATTCCACGGGAGAGACTCTCTAAAAACTGGACCTACCTCCCCTACTAGGGTGCCACGGCGTTCTTCTGCCAGGCATAAAACTATATAAAACTGTATATATTCTCTACCTGCACTTCTGAGCTCCCAGCACTCCCCTCCACTCTCATTCTGAGGTCTGGAGGCCTGTCCCCCAGGAGTCCAGATTCTTGGGTGATTTCTCGAGGGGTGTGGACAGGGCCTAGACTACAGCTGGTCAGTGCTTATTCTGTGGCACGGGAGTGAGGAGAGGACAGTCGCCTGAGAGGGAACCACACTGGAGTGGCGGTGCCCCGAGGCGCAGAGCAGCAGCCATTTTTGGCAACAATAGGGCTCACTCCCAGATGTTCTGAAGCCACACTCCCTGTCTCCCTGGGCAACCAGAGGAGGCCAGGCATCTCCTCAGGTGGCAACCACCGCGGGACAGATCTGGTACAGAAACGCAGGCCCTGTGAGTAAAGGGCTTGCCTGAGGTGGTACTGGCCTGGGTGGAGTGCAGGGACTAGAGAATGCACTCGTAGAGCTGGAAAATTCCCAGGCCGGGGCTGACCCAGAGGACCGCTTTACTGAGCCTAAGAGGCACCCAGCCCTCAGGGGATCATCAGCCTATAGATAAAGGAAGGCAGGAGGCTAGAACTGACAGCTAACTGAATACAAACCTGCAGGAGCAAAGACAGGGCCTGAGGTGCAGGCTCTGGGAACTCAAAACAGCTTCTCTTCTGCAGGGAAATTTAGCAGGAACAGAAACAAATTCCGGGAAAGTTGTTCTCTTCTGTTCTGTCAGTAACATTAATCAGGGGCAGGGCTGGAACTGAGTGAACACACCCCAGCCTCCATCAAGTACCCGAGGTTGTCAGGCCTCACCTCCTCCTGCTGGATAGAGGGAGAGTGCAGTAGCCCGGCTGAGCAGATATAGATTTCCTTGTGATTCAGGCAGGTGCAAACCCCTGGAGTATCTGTTCACTACAGGCAACTGGGTCACAGCCCTGAGGGGCTATCAGTAACTGGGTGTGACTGAGGTGCAAGGTCAGGAAGGAGGCATCAACCTACCCAGACTAATCTATTTGCTGGGTGGGTCCTCCACACTTCATGGAACACCAGAGCAAGTCATATCTGAGTTGTCACCAGACCCCTGCTATCCAGTTGCCAGAGACCTTTTAAACTCTCCCAACCTGAGACAGGTGCTGACTGAGACAATTGATTTGTACCTTTTGAACTGATCCATCGCCCGAGGACTATTCAAGTGGTGCCCTGGGTGTGTAACTGTAGGAAGGTTTGATCATCCTTTTCCAATTGTTGCCTATGGGGGGCGGGGAGACTTAATTGGTGGTATTTCTCCACAGCTGAGACTTCAACCCAGAGTAACTGTTTCACTAGGGTAGGACAGAGACCAGCTGAAAACAAGCCAGAACCACTTAGCCCCACCACACCAAACAGGTCCCCAGTTTCTCAGGCCATAGCACTGTATGGGTCCTTGACAATGCTCCAGGGGAAAAATCAAACAGTGCAAAATAATCATGGGGTGGAATCAGCAGAAAAACTCTGGTAACATGAATAACCAGAATAGATTGACCCCCCCCCAAGGAAAGATATGGCAGATGTAACTGAAGATCCCATTCATAAACAGCTGGCTAAGATGTCAGAAATCGAATTCAGAATTTGGATTGCAAACAAGATTAATAGAATGGAGGAAAATTTGGAATTAGAAATTTGAGGAGCAATTCAATAGTTGGAATTAGAAATTCGAGCAGAAATTCAAAAGTTGTTTCAAGAATTTAATGAATTTAAAGACAAAACCACCAAAGATTTTGACGTACCGAAGCAAGAGTTTGCAGCCCTCAAAGATCTGAAAAATACAGTAAAATCGGTCGCTCAAGCCCGCAGTGGGGCGGGGCTGGTCAACTCCGAGCCCCGCCGGCAGCCCCTGGCCTTATAGCGCAGGCTGCCCAGAGGGGCCGGCTTTCCCGTGCGCGTGTTTGGCACACCGGTATTTCAGCTGTCCAAAGACAAATTCATACCTATATAATGTAACAGAAAATATTGAGCAAATAGAAGTGTAGAGTGTATTATTCAGCAAGATGATCATCTCTGGAGGCAGCTGTGGAAGCCCTAGTTCTACAGATATATCTAATGACTTTAAGGAACTTTGGACAAAACTAAAAGAGTATCATGATAAAGAAGTACAAGGTTTACAAGTGAAAGTAACCAAACTGAAAAAGGAACAAATTTTAGATGCACAAAGACTAGAAGAATTCTTCACAAAAAATCAACAGCTGAGAGAGCAACAGAAAGTTCTTCATGAAACCATTAAAGTTTTAGAAGATCGGTTAAGAGCAGGATTATGCGATCACTGTGCAGTAACTGAAGAACATATGCGGAAAAAACAGCAAGAGTTTGAAAACATCTGGCAGCACAATCTTAAACTTATTACAGAGCTGATGAATGAAAAAAATACTCTACAGGAAGAAAATAAAAAGCTTTCTGAACAATTACAGCAAAAAATTGATAACCAGCTGCGAAGGAAGGAGAGCCTCCTTGTCCAATACATAGAACAAACACATACTAAATCGGAGCTCTCTGTGTGTCCAAATGAACTGAGAAAAGTTTCGAAGGCATCAACTCATCCACAACATAATTCTAATGAAAATGAAATTCTAGTAGCTGACACTTGTGATCAAAGTCAACCTCTAATAGCTAAAACACATGGGACAAGCAGTTATCCCACTGATAAGTCATCTTTCAATTTAGCTGCAGTTGTTGCTGAAACACTTGGACTCAGTGTTCAAGAAGAATCAGAATCTCAAAGTCCCATGAGCCCTCGTGGTGATGACCTCTACCACTGTTTGGAAGAAGATCACAAGAAACAGCCTTCTGAGGAATCTACAAGAAATATTGATGATAATTTAAGATTTTCAGATTCTACTTCACAATCTCCTCCTCAAGAATTGACTACTCGGGTGTCATCTCCTGTATTTGGAGCTACCTCTAATATGAAAAGTAGTTTAGGTTTGAATACAAGTTTGTCCCCTTCTCTTTTAGAGACTGGGAAGAAAAAAAGTCTGAAAACAGCCCCTTTCACCAATACTTGTATTTCTAGATCAGAGAAAACTAGATCAAAATCTGATGATAGTACCCTTTTCACACATCATAGTCTTGGGTCTGATGTGAACAAGATCATTAGCCAGTCATCTTCTAATAAACAAATACTTATAAATAAAAATATAAGCGAACCAACAGGTGGACAGGGTGGTACTGATCACATTAAAGGTGCTATAATTGGTAAACATTTAGAGGTCCAGAAATCATTATGAGGCAGAATATCCAAAAGGAAGAAAATTGAGGAAGAAAATGAACATGAAATAAGCTGCCCCCAAGCATCTTTTGATAAAGAAAATGCTTTTCCTTTTCCAATGAATGATCAATTTCCCATGAATGGGGACTATGTAATGGATAAACCTCTGGATCTGTCTGATCGATTTTCAGCTATTCAGCGTCAAGAGAAAAGCCAAGGAAGTGAGACTTCTAAAAACAGACTTAGGCAAGTGACTATTTATGAGACTTTGAAGCCCATTTCCAAGGGTTCTTCCTCAAGCTGTAAGGCCTTGAGTGGGACCTGGACCATGTTGTCCAAAGATTCCCCAGAGGAGCCCCATTTTCAGGAGTGCATTGTCCTTCAGCCCTTTGGTAAATTCTCTCCAGACAATAAACCGCCATTACAAATAAAAGAAGAAAATCCTGTCTTCAAAATCCCTCTACATCCACATAAAAGTTTGGAGGCAGAGAGTCTTTTCGATGACATGAAGGGTACTGGTTCTCACGAGCCAATAAAAATAAAAGTCAGGCCAGTCCGTGCAGGATGTGAACTTGCATCAGTTCTTCAGTTAAATCCATGTGGAATTGCTAAAGCAAAGCCTCTGCAAAACAACCAAGATGTATCCTTTGAAAATATCCAGTGGAGCATAAATCCAGGAGCAGACCTTTCTCAATATAAAATGGATATTACTGTAATATATACAAAGGATGGCAGTCAGTCAAGATGAGGAGGAGAGACAATGGATATGGACTGTACGTTGGTTAGTGAAACTGTGCTTTTAAAAATGAAGAAGCAACAGCAGAAGGGAGAAAAAAGTCCAAATGAAGAAAGAAAAATGAATGATAGCTTGGAAGATACGTTTGATTGGACAACGTATGAAGAATATGAATCCTGTTTGGCAGATAATTTCCCCCAGGTAGTAGATGAAGAGGAAGAATTAGCTGTTGCCACTAAGAAACCAAACACTCATGGTAATAAACAAGATAAAGTCAAGCAGAAAACATTTGTGGAGCCGTATTTTAAAGATGATGAAAGAGAGACTAGCTTACAAAATTTTCCTCATATTGATGTGGTTTGGAGAAAAGAAGAGAGAAGAAAATTGCTTGGGCACACATGTAAGGAATGTGAAATTTATTATGCAGATATGCCAGCAGAAGAAAGAGAAAAGAAGTTGGCTTCCTGTTCAAGACACCGATTCCGCTACATTCCACGCAACACACCAGAGAATTTTTGGGAAGTTGGTTTTCCTTCCACTCAGACTTATATGGAGAGAGGTTACATTAAGGAAGATCTTGATCCTTGTCCTCATCCAAAAAGATGGCAGCCTTACAATACAATGTTTTCTCCAAAAAGCAGGGAGCAAAAGACATAGATGTTGAAGCAAAAAAAGAACAGAGGACAGTTTTTTCCTTTTTAGTTGTTTATAGTTAAAGTTAGTACTGAACACTGATTTTTTGATCTTTTGTAAATCTGTAAATTGATTTATAAATCATTTTTCTGTTGAAAATGTTCCTAAATAGTATTTACCCACCACACAACTATTTAAAATGTGGATGTTTGTGGTGTTTCTTGTTTTTTCACCTTTGAAACAATAAGGTGCTTTCATTTTGCACTCTAACTTAAGAGTTATTTACTTTATTTGGTGATACCTAATACAGTTTTGAAAATAATAATAAAAAAAATACAGTAGAATCCCTCAGTAACAGAGTGGAACAAACAGAAGAAAGGATTTCTGACATTGAAGACAAAGCCTTTGAACGCTCCCAAGCTCTCAAAGAGGAAGAGAAATGGAGAGGAAAAATGGATCATTCTCTCAGAGAGCTCTGGGATAATTCGAAGAAGGCTAATATCCGCCTCATTGGAATCCCTGAAAGTGATGAAGTGGCCTCACAAGGTACAGAGGCCCTTCTCCATGAAATTATGAAAGGGAATTTTCCAGACATGCCTAGAGATTCTGAAATTCAGATAGCAGACAGTTTCAGAACCCCAGCACGCCTCAATCCCAATAAGACATCCCCCAGGCATATTATAATTAATTTCACTAAAGTTAATATGAAGGAGAAAATTCTGAAAGCAGCCAGATGTAAGAAATCCATTACCTACAAAGGGAAGAATATTAGAATGACTGCAAATCTCTCTGCTGAAACTTTTCAAGCCAGAAGAGGGTGGTCATCGACTTTTAATCTCCAAAAGCAAAATAACTTTCAACCCCCGGATCCTGTATCCAGCTAAACTGAGTTTCATTTATGATGGAGAAATTAAATACTTTAATGACATTCATATGTTGAAGAAATTTGCCATAACCAAACCAGCACTTCAGGATATTCTCAGACCTATCTTCCATAATGACCAGCCCAATCCTCTACCACAAAAGTAAACTCACTCAGAAACTTTTGATCAAACTCCAACTTCCATAGTGGTGAAAGGATTAAAAATGTCCACTGGATTTTTGAAAAACTCAATACCCAATATTTTAACAAACTTATCAATATTCTCCATTAATGTGAATGGCTTAAGCTGTCCTCTAAAGAGGCACGGGTTAGCTGACTGGATACAAAAACTCAGGCCAGATATTTGCTGCATACAAGAGTCACATCTTACCTTAAAAGACAAATATAGACTCGGGGTGAAAGGATGGTCGTCCATATTTCAGGCAAATGGTAATCAGAAAAAAGCAGGTGTTGCAATTCTATTTGCAGACACAATAGGCTTTAAACCAACAAAAGTAAGGAAGGATAAGAATGGCCACTTCATATTTGTTAAGAGTAATACTCAATATGGTGAGATTTCAATTATTAATATTTATGCACCCAACCAGAATGCACCTCAATTTATAAGAGAAACTCTAACAGACATCAGCAACTTTATTTCCTCCAGCTCCATAATAGTCGGAGATTTCACACACCATTGACAGTGTTGGATAGATCCTGCAAGAAGAAGCTGAGCAAAGAAATTTTAGATTTAAACCTAACCATCCAACATTTGGATTTAGCAGACATCTACAGAACATTTCATCCCAACAATCTGAATACACATACTTCTCATCAGCCCATGGAACATACTCCAAAATTGATCACTTCTTAGGTCACAAGTCTAACCTCAGTAAATTTAAAGGAATAGAAATTATTCCTTGTATCGTCTCAGACCACCATGGAATAAAAGTTGAACTCAGTAACAACAGGAATCTGCACACTCATACAAAAACATGGAAGTTAAATAACCTTATGCTGAATGATAGCTGGGTCAGAGATGAGATTAAGAAGGAAATTGCCAAATTTTTGGAACAAAACGACAATGAAGACAAGAATTATCAGAACCTCTGGGATACCGCAAAGGTAGTACTAAGAGGGAAATTTATAGCACTGCAAGCCTTCCTCAAGAGATCGGAAAGAGAGGAAGTTAACAACTTAATGGGACATCTCAAGCAACTGGAAAAGGAAGAACATTCCAACCCCAAACCCAGTAGAAGAAAAGAAATAACCAAAATTAGAGCAGAATTAAATGAAATTGAAAACAAAAGAATTATACAACAGATCAATAAATTAAAAAGTTGGTTTTTTGAAAAGGTCAATAAAATAGATCAACCTTTGGCAAATCTAACAAGGAAAAAAAGAGTAAAATCTCTAACCCATCAATCAGAAATGACAAAGACAAAATAACAACAGATACCTCAGAAATTCAAAAAATCCTTAATGAATATTATAAGAAACTTTATTCTCAGAAATATGAAAATCTGAAGGAAATTGACCAGTACTTGGAAGCACATCACCTTCCAAGACTTAGCCAGAATCAAGTGGAAATTTTGAACAGGCCCATATCAAGTTCTGAAATAGCATCAACCATAAAAAATCTCCCTAAAAAGAAATGCCCGGGACCAGATGGCTTCACATCAGATTTCTACCAAACCTTTAAAGAGGAACTAGTACTTACATTACTCAACCTTTTCCAAAATGTAGAAAAAGAAGGAAGACTGCCCAAAATGTTCTATGAAGCAAACATCGCCCTGATCCCCAAACCAGGAAAAGACCCAGCACGAAAAGAAAATTATAGACCAATATCATTAATCAATATAGATGCAAAAATATTCAACAAGATCCTAACAAACAGAATCCAGCAACACATGAAACAAATTATACATCATGACCAAGTCGGTTTTATCCCAGGGTCTCAAGGGTGGTTCAATGTACGTAAATCTATAAGTATAATTCAGCACATAAACAAATTAAAAATTAAGACCATATGATTCTCTCAATTGATGCAGAAAAAGCTTTTGATAATATCCAGCATCCCTTTACGATCAGAACACTTAAGAAAATTGGTATAGAAGGGACATTTCTTAAACTGATAGAGGCCATCTACAGCAAACCCACAGCCAATATCATATTGAATGGAGTTAAATTGAAATCATTTCCACTCAGATCAGGAACCAGACAAGGCTGCCCATTGTCTCCACTGGTCTTTAACATTGTAATGCAAGTTTTAGCCATTGCAATTAGGGAAAAAAAGGCAATCAAGGGTATCCATATAGGGTCAGAAGTGATCAAACTTTTGCTCTTGCAGATGATATGATTATATATCTGGAAAACACCAGGGATTCTACTACAAAACTCTTAGAAGTGATCAAGGAATACAGCAGCATATCAGGTTACAAAATCAACATTCATAAATCGGTAGCCTTTATATATACCAACAATACTCAAGCTGAAAAAACAGTTAAGGACTCAATTCCATTCACAGTAGTGCCAAAGAAGATGAAATATTTGGGAGTTTATCTAACAAAGATGTGAAAGATCTCTATAAAGAGAACTATGAAACTCTAGGAAAAGAAATAGCTGAAAATGTTAACAAATGGAAAAACATAGACCATTTGACACATTGAAGCGAGTGTATGATGCCCCATGATCATATCAATGTATACAGTTATGATTTAATAAAAAAAAAAGGAAAAAAAAAGAAAAACATATTATGCTCATGGTTGGGAAGAATCAACATTGTTAAAATGTCCATACTACCCAAAGCAATATACAATTTTAATGCAATCCCTTTTAAAGCTCCACTGTCATACTTTCAAGATCTTGAAAAAATAATGCTTCGTTTTATGTGGAATTAGATAAAACCTTGAATAGCCAAGACATTACTCAGAAATAAAAACAAAGCAGGAGGAATCACGCTACCAGACCTCAGACTATACTATAAATTGATAGTGATCAAAGCAGCACGGTACGGGCACAAAAACAGATAAGTAGATGTCTGGAACAGAATAGAGAACCAAGAGATGAATCCCACTTCTTACCGTTATTTGATCTTTGCCAAGCCAATTAAAAACATTCAGTGGGGAAAAGATTCCCTATTTAACAAATGGTGCTGGGTGAACTGGCTGGCAACCTGTAGAAGACTGAAATTGGACCCACACCTTTCATCATTAACTAAGATAGACTCTCGCTGGATTAAAGATTTAAACTTAAGACATGAACCTATAAAAATACTAGAAGAGAGTACAGGGAAAACCCTTGAAGAAGTCAGTCTGGGTGAGTATTTTATGAGGAGGACCCCCCAGGCAATTGAAGCAGCTTCAAAAATATACTACTGGGACCTGATCAAACTAAAAAGCTTCTGCACAGCCAAAAACACAGTAAGTAAAGCAAGCAGACAGTCCTCAGAATGGGAGAAGATATTTGCAGGTTATGTCTCCAACAAAGGTTTAATAACCAGAATCCACAGAGAACTCAAATGTATAAGCAAGAAAAGAACAAGTGATCCCATCGCAGGCTGGGCAAGGGACATGAAGAGAAACTTCTCTGAAGAAGACAGGTGCACGGCCTACAGACATATGAAAAAATGCTCATCATCCTTAATCATCAGAGAAATGCATACCAAAACTACTTTGATATATCATCTAACTCCAGTAAGATTAGCCCATATCACAAAATCCCAAGACCAGAGATGTTAGCATGGATGTGGAGAAAAGGGAACACTTCTACACTACTGGTGGGAATGCAAATTAATACATTCCTTTTGGAAAGATGTTTGGAGAATACTTAGAGATCTAAAAATAGATCTGCCATTCAATCCTATAAATCCTCTACTAGGCATATACCCAGAAGACCAAAAATCATATCATAACAAAGTTATCGGTACCAGAATGTTTATTGCAGCCCAATACATAATTGCTAAGTCATGGAAAAAGCCCAGGTGCCCATTGATTCATGGATGGATTAATAAATTGTGGTATATGTACATCATGGAATATTATGCAGCCTTAAAGAAAGATGGAGACTTCACGTCTTTCATGTTTACATGGATGAAGCTGGAACATATTCTTCTTAGTAAAGTATCTCAAGAAGGGAATAAAAAGTATCCCATGTACTCAGCCCTAATATGAAACGAATTTATGGCTTTCATATGAAAGTTATAACCCAGTTATAACATAATAATAGGGGGAAGGGGGAGAGGGAGGGCAGGGAGGGGGGAGGATGGGTGGAGGGAGGATGATTGGTGGGATTACACCTGCAGTGCATCTTACAAGGGTACATGTGAAACTTAGTAAATGTAGAATATAAATGTCTTAACACAACAACTAAGAAAATGCCAGGAATGCTATGTTAACCAGTGTGATGAAAATGTGTCAAATGGTCTATAAAACCTGTGTATGGTGCCCCATGATCACATTAATGTACACAGCTATGATTTAATAATAATAATAAAAAAGAATGCTTATGCAGACCTGTAAGTTTTTCAGGACTCATTATGATAACCTATACCTAAGAGTTACCTGTTTTTTTCTCCATATATGATTTAGTTCTATGAATCCAAGATTTTTATTCTCACATACAAAATATCATTTCCATTAGGATGACTTTTTCTTCACAGTCCATCATGTAAAGACAACAGAAGATTTTATTATGTGCCTTCCTAGATGGTTATCTTACTTTGAAGCTTTCTTTCTCTCTACCTTATGGTCTTGAAACTGCTTGTCAGTGTTGTGGAGAAAGTGGATTTCCTCCCCATTTCTCTACCTGAAGCAATCTGCATTTCTACTGATTTCTATTTAGGTCGTTCATTATCTACTGGCTGAAAAGTATATTATTAATGAGAAGAAGGTAGGAGTCATGCTGTCCTCCCCAGGTTTAAATGAATCTTTAAGATGGTACAATCAAACTGATATGCAAAATAGGCTATTAATGTAGCATTAAGGGTACAAATTTAAACTCAAAATCAAGGAATGCAGAACTTTTAAGTTCTCATTGTTTCCACCTTAGCAACATCGCACAGGCTAAATATATAGTACAGCATTAGAAATTCATGAATCCAAAAGTATTGAAAAAAATCATCTGTGTGTAAAGGAGACTCTAAGATTTTTAACTACCAGACTTGTGGAATGATGCAACTATATCTATACATATAGTTAGGCTTACCTTCAGAAAGCAACTTTTCTAACACTTTTATCTGGTTTGTGCCGCTTTGCCTAGATGAGTGGTTGCCTTCCATTATGTAATGGATGAATTCCTAGAAAATCTGTACCATAAATTAGATTCATTTTTGAAAATCAAATTTTATTTCTCTATCAATGCATGGGCTGTTTTATGTTTATTTCTGAAAGCCCTCCTCCTAGGTTTCTTTGACAAATAGTTAATGATCTGTAAACACAAAAATGTTGTGCTAAGGGATCTCTGTTTTCCAGGGAAGAATATGCTTTTATCAATTGTGAATTTTCTGATATATGGATTACTTAAGGTAAGGTGCAGCTGTGTTGTACACTCAAAGGTTTTAGAAGAAAGGGAAAGCCTTAAAGATAATGTGTTTCTAACTAGTCCTTGTTAATCTTTGGACTAGGAGATAGGCAAGCCCAGAAATTGCCTGGGAAGAAAAAAAAAAAAAAGCCAGTACAAAGTACTTCAAATGGGGAAGTCCTGATATAATGGATACTTTGCTTCATTCCCAAAGTTCCAAGAGCCAAAAGAGGTATCCCAGTAGAATAGGGTGGAAAAAAATTTGACGCTAGCCCTACAAAAACTGATCCAGACTCTATGAAAGAGAGAGAAATTACTCTCCAGCAAGGGAGTGGGTAAAGCTCTTTTTTCTGTAGTAGTTGGGATCTACAATTTTGTTTTGGAGTTGATGGTACCCCAAAGGAAATTAGAAAGAAGGAATAGTTCCTCCTAAGTATCCATCGAATATACGAATAATTGTGGTGGGAATATTTTATCTTGTTAAGAGTTGCAGCTTAACATTGCTATACATATAGGTATAGTTACATCATTTCACAAATCTGGTACTTAATCTTGGAGCCTCCTTTACACATACTGTATGAAGACTACCAATGCCCACAGCTTACACTTTTTTTTTTTTTTTGCAGTTTTTGGCTAGGGCTGGGTTTGAACCTGCCACCTCCGGCATATGGAGCCGGCGTCCTACTCCTTTGAGCCACAGGCCCCACCCGACAGCTTCCTCTTAATCATCAAAGGCTGCACTGATGAAAAAATTGATCTACTGCCCCTGACCACTGATGTGGATGAAGGCTAAGTAATCTGGCCTCTGGGCTGAAAAGCAGTTCTCTCTTGCGCGAGAATCAGGTGGTTTCTAATACCACACTGGTGCCCATATTCAATATATACCTGATGCCCACTCCATGGATGGGTGCCTTTGATAATTATCACACTTCTGTTTGTCTAATACCCATAGCAATTTAAAATGACAACACCAATGTAGAATTAACAAAAGGGAGAGAGGGAGAACGGTTTGAAGACATGTCATTTCTTCCTTTAAGACCTATGAACCAGCACTTCAGTCTGGTTACCAAGCACCACACCACTCTTTTCTGAAAGATGAACACTCACAAACATTCCCTGGCAGGGATACTAAAAAGGGGGAATATTAAAAAGAAGCTCATATTCTCTGCACCAATCACTTCCACTTACTTCCAGGAGGCTTCATCTTGCCATTTGGGTACTTCTCCACTCACAAGTCTTCTATGTGGGGAAGATGAGCCCTCTGGTCTCCCTAGTGCCTCTGTAAGCCACGAGTGCAACTGCATTGCCCAGTGCCCACACCCAGCAGGTCAAATAGGCAAAGAGAAACGGAGTAAGGAATAGGGAGTGGTGCTTTGGGTAAGGGCTTATGGCTACAGGGCAGGAATTCACAGGCTTCTAATCCATCTTTTCCTCCTCACCAGTTTTAAAATCTGTCCCTCATCCTGATAGTATTTGTACCCTCCTCATTTTGAGCTTTTCCTGGTGACCAAGTTCATATCTACCCAGTTATAGTTAATAGGCTGGGAACTTAGAGGCATGAAGCTCCCTGAGGCCTCTAAAATGCAGTTAACCTCAGTCAAGATGCCTCATCCAAAAAGGCACATGAAAGGACAAATAGGGAGGAAAGGAAGGTAACATAACAGGAGAGAGCTTTGGCTAATGGCTAAGAGTTCAGTGCTCTTAGTGCAGTTTCTCATTCTGTCCCTTTTCATTTTTAAGGACATGTCTCTTGCCCATAGTTTCCAACCATATTTTAGTACTTGCCCCCTTGACAAGGCCAGCTCTTCTTTTTGCATACCAACTGTCCTCTAGACTGGGGAATTTGGGTGCTTGGGACTCCCTGAAGCCTCTGTAAAAAACACCAACCCAGCAGCCCTGCAGGTTAGACAGGGGAAGAGATGGGGGGAGGGCCGGTAGGAGAGTTTCTTCATGTTGGCAGAGCTGCCAAGCTCCTGATCAGTTTGCTTCTCTGTCCCAATTTCTTCATTATTTTTATGAAATTGCTTGCACTCCTATTTCTTTCCAAGTTCTAAGGCTTTTCATTTTCCCATGCTGACTAGCATCCAGGGACATTCACCTAAATTCTTCCAGGTAGGGATATTTGAGGTGAGACATTTTCTGAAGCCTCTGTACATACAGTAACATAATAGCTCTGACCACCTAAGATCCAGCAGGTAGAGGAAAGGAGAGAGAAAGGTCAGGTAAGGGAAAGTAGGAAAGTGTGTATCTCTAAAGAGTAGGACTTTCCAGGCTCCTGGTCTTTCTTCAACTTCTGTCCCATTTTGTTCTAAGGAATTCCTTTTACCTACAGCCTTTACCTAGATCATACTGATTGAAAATTTCCATGGATAATTAGCACTTGGATCTGGCCACCTGCAATCATGGTGCTCTCTGCTGTGTCCATAAAGACATTGATACAACAGTTCTGGTCACTCAAGAAGTACCCAATAAATGGGTTGGTAAAGGAAGGGTGTTATATGGACCATAGGTCACAATTGTAAACCTTTTAAAGCTTCTGGCCATTATTCCCTTGTGGTTTCATTTTTCTTTTTCTTTCTTTCTTTTCTTTCTTTCTTTCTTTCTTTCTTTCTTTCTTTCTTTCTTTCTTTCTTTCTTTCTTTCTTTCTTTCTTTCTTTCTTTCTTTCTTTCTTTCTTTCTTTCTTTCTCTCTTTCTTTCTCTCTCTCTTTCTCTCTCTCTCTCTCTTTCTTTTTTTTTGACAGAAGCTCACTTTATCGCCCTCTGTAGAGTGCTGTAGCATCACAGCTCACAGCAACCTCCAGCTTTTGAGCTTAGGTGATTCTCTTACCTCAGCCTCCTTAGTACCTGGGACTACAGGTGCCCACCACAAGGCCCGGCTATTTTTTTTTTGTTGTTGTTGCAGTTTGGGCAGGGCTGGGTTTGAACCCGCCACCCTTGATATATGGGGCCAGCACCCTACTCACTGAGCCACAGGTGCCGCCCCTACTTTTTTTCTATTTTGTGTGAAAATGCGTCATTAGTAATGTTTGTCTACTTTTAGTTGTCAGGGAGTTTTATTGTTCATAATCTCCAGCCAGATACCATTGCTTGAGGTTCCCTATAGAGACCTGCAGTTGGGGATCCCTAAAGCTTTGATAAAGCATTAATGCAAGAGTGCCAACTCTACCTCACATTCCAGCCCCCCATAACAATCATCTCTGTTGATCAGAGGAAAGTTTTTTTTTTTTTCCCTTTCTCTCCCTGCCTGACAGGAAAACTCAGAGGAGGCCCCAATTTAACCAGTCAGCTGCGATTACTCTCAAGATACCATTTCATGCCAGACAGGCCCCAGCTACTTCTACTCAAGCTTCTTCTGACCCACAGGCCCATCCCCAGCCTCCTCCCTGCATCCTTCACTCAGGAAGTAAACCAAAGCAAAAATTCTCTCATATGTTTTATAGTCAAATGTTCCTCAGAGTGGCTCTTGGCTACCTGTGTTAGGATCACTCAGGGAGCTGGTTTAAAGCACAGGTTATTACAACCCATACTGGAGCATGAGACCCAAAAGTCTGTGTTTTAAAACAGTTTTTCAAATGGTTTTATATACAACCAGGATGAGAAAACACTGGTCAAGTGTAGTCATTCATCAGATTATTGAGTCCCCTATTTAACATCTCTGACAAGTGAACTATTCTTAAATCTCTTCAAAGATGAAAATCTCACTATCTATGAAGACAGCCTATTCTTTTTATTGCTGTATTAGAATGTTCTTTTTAAAAAAATATATACCTCATCTCATTTACTTAGTTATTGTGTTAAGACATTTATACTCTATACTAATAGAGCTGACATGTACCCTTGCATTATGCACCATAGGTGTGATCCCACCATTCACTCTCCCTCAATCTGACCTCCCCCCCCCCCGCTCCCATCTACCCCTCCTTCATCTTGGGCCATAGTTGTGATCTATTCTTCATATGAAAGTGTGAGTGATTGTAAATTGGTTTCATAATAGTACTAGTACATTGGATATTTTTTCTTCCATTCTTGAGATACTTTACTAAGTAGGATATGTTCCAGCTCCATCCATGTGAACATATAAGAGGTAAAGTCTCCATCTTTTTTAAGGCTGCAAAATATTCCATGGTATACATATACCACAATTTATTAATCCATTCATGGTCGATGGGCACTTGGGCTTCTTCCATGACTTGGCTATTGTGAACTGAGCTGCAATGAACAATCTGGTGCAAATATCTTTGTTATAAAGTGATTTTTGGTCTTTTAGATATACACCTAGGAGAGGAATTGTAGGATCAAATGGAAGGTCTACTTTTAGATCCCTGAGTATTCTCCATACTTCTTTCCAAAAGGGACGTATTAGTTTGCACTCCCCCCAGCAGTGCAGAAGTGTTCCCTTTTCTCCACATCCATGCCAACATTTGTAGTTTTTGGATTTTGTTATGTGAGCCACTCTTACAGGAGTTAGATGATATCTCAAAGTGGTTTTGATTTGCATTTCTCTGATGATTAAAGATGATGAGCATTTTTTTTTATATTTAAAAGCATTTAATGACATAGCATATATTTAACAGATAGGGCAAAAGTTGAGAGGTACAGGTCGGACGACTGAGCACCAGGCCTGAGTGACCAGCTCCCAGTTCAGGCCCAGCCTCTGGAGTTCATTCCTATCTATGTCATTTTGATTGTGCAGTAAGATGAAAATTTGTCATTACAATAGTTAAAGTGACAGAGAAATGCACACTATATATCAAATAGCAAGGTAATGAAGCAAAATATAACATAGTGTGGCAATGCACGAGAAGTAACCATTAGAGTAACATTACTTTGTCCAATAGATGCTTTAGGTCCACCACTTGTACACTTACCAATGATTTAAAGGGTTTATTATACAACTAGTTTTATTATACTTTGTACTAGAATTATCTCAAACATACAATATAATGTATTTCAGCAAAAAATTGAAATTACAGATTATAATTTCATTTTTTTTTTGAAATACATTATATTGTATGTTTGAGATAATTCGAGCATTTTTTCATTTGTCTGTAGGCCATGCACTGATCTCCAGAGAAGCTTCTGCTCAAGTTCCTTGCCTAGAATGAAATTGGATCATTTGTTCTTTTCTTATTAATAAGTTTGAGTTCTCTGTGGATTCTAGTTATTCAATCTTTTTCAGAAGCATAATCTGAAAATATCCTCTCCCATTCTGAGGGTTGTCCGCTTGCTTTACTTACTGTGTTCTTGGCTATGCAGAAACTTTTTAGTTTGATCAGATCCCAGTAATATATTTTTGGAGTTGCTTCAATTCCCCAGGCCAATTTCTTCAAGTGTTTCTCCTGCACTCTCTCCAAGAATCTTTATAGTTTCATGTCTCAAGTTTAAATATTTTATCCAGTGATAGTAAATTTTTGTTAATGGTGAAAGGTGTGGGTCCAGTTTCAGTCTTCTACAAGTTGCCAGCCAATTCTCCCAGCACCATTTGTTAAATAGCGAATCTTTCCCCCAATTTATATTTTTGATGGGCTTATCAAAGATCAAAGGATGTTAAGTATCTGGGTTCATCTCTTAGTTCTCAATTCTGTTCCATACATCTACCTCTCTATTTTTGTGCCAATACACACTGTTTGATCACTATAGATTCATAGTATAGTTTGAAGTCTGGTAATGTGATTCTTCCTGATTTGTTTTTATTTCTGAGTAATGTCTTGGGATATTCAGGTTTTTTCTGCTTCCATATAAAACGAAGTACTATTTTTTTCCAGATCTTTAAAGTATGATGGTTGTGCTTTGATAGGGATTGCATTAAATTTGTAAATTGCTTTGGGTAATATGGACATTTTTAACAATGTTGATTCTTCCTAGCCATGAGCATGGTATGTTTTTCCATTCATTAACATCTTCAGCTATTTCTTTTCTCAGAGTTTCATAATTCTGTTTATAGAGATCTTTCATGTCCTTTGTTAGGTAAATTCCCAAATATTTTATCTTCTTTGGCACAACTATAAAGGGAATAGAGTACTTGACTGTTTTTTCAGCTTGACTACTATATTGGTATGAATAAAAGCTACTGATTTGTGAGTATTGATTTTATATCCTGAGATGATACTCTATTCTTTGATCACTTCTAAGAGTTTTGTGGTTGAGTCTCTGGGATTTTCCAGGTATAAAATCATATCATCTGCGAAGAGTGAAAGTTTGATCTTCTCTGACCCTATTTGTATACCTTGATCACCTTCTCTTGCCTGATTGAGATGGCTAAGCCTTCCATTACAACGTTAAAAAGCAGTGGAGACAATGGGCAACCTTGCCTGGTTCCTGATCTGAGAGGAAATGTTTTCAATTTTACTCCATTCAATATGATATTAGTTCTGGGTTTGCTGTAAATAGCCTCTATCAGTTTAAGAAAAGTCTCTTCTATACCTATTTTCTTAAGTGTTCTAATGAAAGGATGCTAGATATTGTCAAAAGCTTTTTCTGCATCTTTTGAGAGAATCGTATGGTCTTTGTTTTTTTAGTTCGTTTATGTGATGTATTATATTTATAGATTTATGTATATTGAACCAACCTTGAGACCCTGGGATAAAACCCAGTTGGTCATGGTGTATAATTTGTTTGATATGTTGCTGGATTCTGTTTGCTAGGATCTTATTGAATATTTTTGCATCTGTGTTCATTAAAGATATTGGTCTATAATCTTCTTTTCTTGTTGGGTCTTTTCCTGGTTTGGAGATCGGGGTGATATTTGCTTCATGGAACGTGTTGGGAAGTATTCCTTCTTTTTATATGTTTGGGAAAGGTTAAGTAATATAGGTACTAGTTCCTCTTTAAAGGTTTGGTAGAATTCAGATGTGAAGCCATCTGGTCCCGGATTCTTCTTTTCTGGGAGATTTCCTATAGTTGATTCTATTTCAGTACTTGATACAGGTCTGTTCAGCATTTCCAATTCTTTCTGATTAAGTCTAGGAAGTTGGTGTGCTTCCAAGTATTGGTCAATTTCTTTCAGATTTTCATATTTCTGAGAATAAAGTTTTTTGTAGTATTCATTAAGGATTTTTTGAATTTCTGAGGTGTCTGTTGTTATTTTGCCTTTGTCATTTCTGATTGATGATATTATGGACTTTTTATTTTTGGTTAGGTTGGCCAAAGGTTTATCAATTTTGTTGAATTTTTCAAAAAACCAACTTTTTGATTCATTGATCTTTTGAATAATTCTTTTGTTTTAGATTTTCATTTAATTCTGCTCAAATTCCATGTCTTTGTATGAGTATGCAGATACCTGTTATTGGTGAGTTCAACTTTTATTGCGTGATGATCAAAGAAAATACAAGGAATAATTTATATACTTCTAAATTTGCTGAGGTTAGACTTGTGAACTAAGATGTGATCAATTTTAGAGGATGTTCCATGGGCTAACGAGAAGAATGTGTATTCAGTTTTGTTAGGATGAAATGTTCTGTAGATGACTGTTAAATTCAATTGTTGTATAGTGAAGTTTAAGTCCAAAATTTATTTGCTTAGTTTCTTATTGGAGGATCTATCCAACACTGCCAAAGGGGTGTTAAAATCTCCAACTGTTATGGTGCTGGAAGATATTAAATTGCTCATGTCTGTTAGAGTCTCCCTTATAAATTGAGGAGCATTCTGATTGGGCACATAAATGTTAATAATTGACATCTCATCATGTTGAGTGTTTTCCTTATGAAATATGAAGTGACCATCCTTGTCTTTCCTTACTTTTGTTGGTTTAAAGCCTAGTGTATCTGCAAATAAAATTTCCACCCCTGCTTTTTTCTGATTTCATTTGCCTGTATTATAGATGCCCATCCCTTCACCCTGAGTCTATATTTATCCTTTAAGGTAAGACGAGATTCTTGTATACAACAGATATCTGGCCTGAGTTTTTGTATCCAGTCTGCCAACCTGTGCCTCTTAAGAGGACAGTTTAAGCCGTTCACATTAATTGAGAGTATTGATAAGCCTGGTATTATTTTGGGTGTCAAGTTTTTCAAAAGTCCAGTGGACATTTTGAATCTTTTCACCACTGTGGAAACTGGGTTTTGGTCAAGAATTTCAGAGTGAGTTTACTTTGGTGGTAAAGCATTGTGCTGGTCATTATGGAGGATGGGTCTGAGGATATCCTGAAGAGCTGGTTTGGTTATGGCAAATTTCTTCAATGTGTATATGTCATTAAAGTATTTAACTTCCCCATCATAAATGAAGCTCAGTTTAACTGGATACAGGATCCTGGGCTGAAAGTTGTTTTGTTTTAGGAGATTAAAGATCGATGACCATCTTCTTTTGGATTGAAAAGTTTCAGCAGAGAGATCTGCAGTCATTCTAATATTCTTCCCCTTGTAGGTTATCATTTTCTTATGTCTGGCTGCTTGCAGGATTTTCTCCTTCATATTAAGTTTGGCGATGTTCAATACAATGTGTCTAGAAGATGCTTTATTTGGTTGAGTCATGCTGGGGTTCTGAAACTGTCTGCTATCTGAATTTCAGTATCTTTTGCAATGCTTGGGAAGTTCTCCTCAATTATGTCTTGGACTAGAGTATCTGTGCCTTTTGGACCATCCTTTTCTCCTTTAGGGATTCCTATGAGGCAAATTTTTGCTCTTTTTGAGTGGTACCACAATTCTCTTAGGGAATGATCCATTTTTGCTCTCCACTTCATTTCCTCTTTGAGTGTTTGGGAGCGTTCAAAAGCTTTGTCTTTAGAAATCCTTTCTTCTGTCTGCTCCATTCTGTTACTGAGGGATTCTACTGTATTTCTCAGATCTTTGAGGGCTGCAAGTTCTTCCCTCAATGTGTCAAAATCTGTGGTGATTTTATCTTTTAATTCATTGAATTCTTGAGACAACTTTTGAATTGCTCCTTGAATTTTTAATTCCATCTTTACCTCTATTCTTTTAATCTTATTTGCAATTCAAATTCTGAATTCTACTTCTGACATCTCAGCCATTTGTTTATGAATGGGATCTTCTGTTGTGTCTCCTTTGTCATTCCTTGGGGGAATTGATCTACTCTGATTATTCATGTTGCCAGAGCTTTTCTGCTGATTCTGCCCCATTATTATTTTTCAGTTTGGCTAGAGAAGCTGGCAAGGTGAAATTCAATTGAGGGCTCCTGGAGTTGTAATTAACCAGCCCTTTACCAAAGAACCAGGACTGGTTCTTTGCAACTTTTCCCTTAGAGCTTTACAAAGGTCCTATTTAGAAATACAGCCTGAAACTCTGGGGACCTGCTTGGTGTGGTGGGGCTAGGTGGCGCTGACTAATATTCAGCTAGTCTCTGTCCAATCTTAGTGAATCAGTGGCTTTGGGCTGAAATATCAGCTGTGGAGATATATAAACAACTAAGACACCCCATGCCCCCTGACAGGGACAACTGGAAGGGGAGAATTCCACACTCCCACAACAACACAGCCAGGGTACAACCTTGGTGGGTTCCCGGGTGATCAGCCTAGGTCAAGAGTTCCAAACCAATTGTCCCAGTCAACACAAACACCAATCAGGTGGGAGAGTTCAAAACGTCTTCAGCATCTAGGCATCAGGGGTCCACTGCCAGCTCAATTTGATCCCAGTGGGAGGGACTGTGGAGCTGCCACCACTGTTATGGGCAGTGCTGCCACTGTCAGAGTTGGTACTGCTGGTCTGGGGTACTGCTGTGTGCAGGTTGCAGGAGCCAGCGGGGAGTTGGAGGGCATTGCCACTGGCCGCAAGGGTCACAGGAGCCTGGTGGGGAACCCGAGGGCAGAGCCGCTGACCCCAGCCTTGGGCTGCAGGTGCCAGGCGGGAAGCCAAAGGGTGGGGTTGCCTCCTTTTGGGGCCTCAGAGGTTTCAGGAGCTGGACAGGAGTCCCTGGCTATGGGCTGTGGGTCTCAGGAGCCAGGAGGGGAGCTGAAGGGCAGAGTTGCTGGCTCTGGGCCATGGGTCGCAGGAGCTGGGTGGGAGTCACTGGCTATGGGCTACAGGTCACAGGGGCCAGGTGGGAGTTGCTGGCTGTGAGATGCAGGTCTCAGGAGCTGGAGGGCAGAGTTTCTGGCTGTGGGCCACACAGATCACAGGAGGTGGGTGGGAGTCGCCTTCCACAGGCTGCAGGGGTCGGGGGAGGGGGGGCCTGGTCGCAGGAGCCCTCTGGGGAGCTGAGCCACCCACCGTGGGCTGCTGAGCCGGGGAACCCATGGGCAGTGGTCCCCAGTGGTCAGTAGTGCAGGTCCCAAGCTATGCTCTTTCCAACATGGGGCAAATCTCTCTTCCTTTGTGAGTCTCTGCCTCTATTAAAGTTATAGTTTCAGTTCAACTGCCCCACAGCTCATGAGGTGCCCTGCCCTAGCAAAAGTCTGCCAAATCCTCTGGATTTTGCAAGGGGTAGTCTTCCAGATGCCCAGGAGAGAGGGGAGGGGTGGATTGGGAGTTCAGGAAGGTAGGGAGAATATTAGATCAACTTTTGGCCCCGGCAAGAAGTGGTATCTCTCCATGGAGGGAGTCCCGGCCCTCAGTCATTCTCTCCCCTTTGGTGAAACAAAATATCTGTTCTCTACTCGCCTAAAGCTGCTCTGGGGGAGGGGGGGAGAGGAAGGATTCCTGTCCTCTTTGGGATGGGTTTTGTACCTGAAATTTGTTTCCTTTGAGTTCCAGCTTGCTACAGCAGGGGTGATGCGAACCTATTGATTCTCTCTCTTAGCTCAGCTCCCGATCTTCTGCTTTATTGGGTTATTTCTGGCCATTATTTCTCCCTGTGGATGGGAGCCTCTGCCGAAAGCTGGCTTCAGTTGGCCATCTTGCCTCACTCTCTAGAATGTTCTTTTTACATTGGTCAAAAATCTGTATCCCTGTAATATCTACTCTTTGATTTTTGTTCTATCCCTTAGAGACCCTCAGAACAAGTCCAATACATCTTTAAAATGTCTACCTTTTCAAACATTTAAAGATAATTAAAATATGTCTGGCTACTGCATTTTTTTTTTCAGGCTAAATAGTCTCAATTCTTGTGAATTGAGAAACAACTGCGGTAGGAAACAGTCATGTAAAAAATTGTAGACCAGTCTCTGTAGGTCAGCTCTTTGGGCAGTTGTAGATAGAAATGTTTTACAACCAGGCCAACAGTAAACTATGAGAAGCTATGGTTGTCCTCTGGATATCAACTCTAAAACTGGAGGTTTTAGAGCTCCTTTCCCTTCAAGCTTCTTTCCCTTACCTTTAATGACTTTTTTTGTGGCAGAGTCTCACTCTGTCATCTGGGCTGGTAGAAAGCAGTGGCATCATAGCTCACTACAACCTCAAGCTCCTAGGCATAAATGATCCTTCTGTCTCAGCCTTCTAAGTAGCTGGGACTACAGGCATGCACCTCCATGCCCGGCTGATTTTTCCATTTTTTTTTTTTTTTGTAGAGATAGGGTCTTGCTCTTGCTGAGGCTGGTCTTGAACTCATGGCCAACTCTCACCTCAGCCTCACAATGTGCTAGGATTAGAGGTGTGAGTCACTGTGCCCAGCCACCTTTAATAACTTTTATCTATATTGCATTAATTTATCCAAGCCTCCTTGAATTTATTTATATTTATCCTCAGATATTGACCATAGTATTCCCAATTTTCCTGTTTGTACAATGGGCTGAAACTCTAGACCTAGAAAATGGAGCAAAAGTGTTCTTCAGGGTCTGGCTGGTAGGGTAGTTTACTCCCTGCTACTTTCATATAAGAAAAACTTTAATAACATGCTAATCATAAGTACCTAAACTGTATATTATGCGTGTGTCTGTTTGCCTGTCTGTTGAGAGGCAAGTGGCAGGATACAAATATTTGGAAATCAAACATTATGCTTCTTAGCAAAGGGGCTTTAATTTGATTTTATGATTACTCCATTCATGCTACCACGTTAAGGAAAAGGGCTATTCATTTTCTCTGAAACAATGTCTAATGTAATGGGGTTGTTTTAAAATATGAAAAATTTTCTATGAAATATTATTTCATTTCATATTATTTGACAAAAGTATTGATTGATTTTGCCTTCAACATTGGTTCCTCAAACTCATTTAAAAGAAAGTAAAGTATTCTTTGGAGAGTACTTTTAAGTGAACCTCATATTCACATGCAAAATGTGAATTATAAAATTAGAAATAAAACAGTGTTCAGAGCACCTTGGTCTTGAGCAGTGATTTCCAATTTACCTTTGGAAGTCTATACATTGATTTCTACACGGATACAATTGTTCCAAAGCATAATTTTTCCCCAGGAATGAATTGTTTTCATCCCTCATAAATTTCCTCTCATTTAATCATACATATATTTCATGCAAACAAATCTTAGTGTGAACACTTAAGAGAAATAATGGTACCTCAGTCAATAGTGACCACAGTTTAGTGTGATATAAAGCCTTGGTCTTATTCTTTTTTGTCATAAATATATTTTCACATCTTCCTTGAATTATTTTTGAATTTTTTTCCTCTCAAATATTTTTAAAATTTCCCCCTTTTCTGGGAACTGTTCCTGATGAACTCACTTAACTCATTTATTGTCTGCATACTTGATTCAGGAATATGAATTGCATCTCCTATTTATTCCCAGAGTGTCTAGGGTAAACTTCTATACCAAGTGGGTCAGATAATCAGTGTTACTATCTGATACAAGAAATAGTGTAACCCAGACCAGAGACTCAAAGACAATAAAATTGAGAATCAACTAAATCAGGCTGTGAACACATAGAAATTTCGATAAAACTGGCAAGTAACATTCAGTTTCAGAATTCAGATTTCTCTAGGCATAGAAGCTAACTACCTTCAGGAACATCTTCAGTAGGGCACGAAGGAGTGTACAGATAGGAGATCAGTTTTGAGGAAAGCTTACAGACAGATGCCTGCAATCAGAACTGGAAAGAATTGTCATAGATTATCTCTATCTAAGCCCCTCCCTTCTGGCAGGTAATATTAAATGATTCAGAATAGGAGGACAATGGATTTCATTTTATCATTGCCTGCTAGTGCAATTCTGCTGAGGCACTGGAGTTGCAATCCAAATGCAGAAAGAGGAAGCATGCTACCTTATGTTTTTGCTACAAGCTGGAGTCATTAGTTGAAATATCCAGGGTGTTCTGTACAAATGTGTGGTGAAGACAAGACTTCAGATCTGTTTTCACATACACATACACAGACCTTCTCCTCAACTTCAGTCATATATCAAGAGGAAACTTTGTGATATTAACTAAAGTCCTGCCCTCCCCTCACATTATCTAGAGACCCTTCTCCTACTGACGCAAAGGAATCTATTGCCTCAGAGATGATTAGGATTATTTAGGTAGGAATGAGAAGAAAACAGAATTGAAGATACCCCATCTATTTTGTCTTTCTAAAAGCTATAGCAGAGAAACATATAATTGACTTAAAATCCAACAATTTCCCTGCTAGGTATATATCCAAAAAAATCGAAAGCAAGGATTTGAACAGATGTTTGTATGCCAGTGTTCATAGCAACATTATTCATAAATAGCCAAAAGGTGAAAACATCCTAGGTGACCATCAAGAGATGAATGCATAAATAGAATGAGCTATATAAATACAATGGAATATAATTCAGCCATAAAAAAGAATGCAGATCTGATATATGCCATAATATGAATTAAACCTGAAGACATGTGCTAAGTGAAATATACCAGACATAAAAGGACATATATTGTATCATTCCATTTATATGAGGTACTAGATGGACAGATTCATAGAGACAGGAAGTAGATTAGAAGAGACCACAGGCCAGGAGGAATGGGAAGTTACTGATTAATGGTTATAGAGTTTCTAATTGAGGTAATGAAAATGTTCAGAAATAACGATGATGGTTGCATAGTGCTGTGAATGTGATTAATGCCACTGAATTGTACATTTAAAAATGGCAAATTTTGTTATACTGTATATATTTTATCACAACTTAAAAAATTAATGTGATATACCAAAACCCATCACATTGTATCCTTTAAGTGCATGAATTGTATGATATGTGAATTATATCCGAACAAAGCCATTAAAAAAAATTATAGCAGAGACAACCTTCCCTTCAGATAGGCAACATTCTTTAACACTTTGGAAAATTTCCTAACTAGTGTCCCAGTATCTTTTCAGTCCTCATTACTACGGTTTACCAAGAATCCTTGCATCATTTAAGGAATGTAGGACTTAGAGATTTCACTAGTGTTCACTGAAAAGGGATGTAGGCCAAAAATCTGAGAGTCCTTCTTGGCTCTTCTACTCACAATTCCAATCCATCAGCAAATTCTGTGACTTTACTTTGGATTTACTAATGGATATCCTACATTTACTAAAGTGCAGTTTCAGTGAATTGAAATTTTACTTGATCCTTGTGGCAAAGTTTTTAGGCTTCTGCATGGTGATAAAGACGGACTGTAAATAATTAACCTGTGCAGGCTTGTCAGGTGAACTCAAGGAAATTCTAATTGAACAGATGGGCTTCATTCTTTTAAATGGATGTCTATTAGATGATTTGACTATGTCAGATAAGAAAAGAAAGTGAGATCTTGAGATTAGATTTTCTAGAGAAGAGGTTTCAGAGTTCTCACACAGATCTGGGAGTCCTGCATGATGTTAATTACTCTGATGTTGTCTGAGAGAATTGGCAGCCTCAAAGAGAACAGAGACTTAACCCCCTCCAGCTTTCCGGGCTGTGAAATGCTCTCATAAGCAAGTAGGTTACCTGGGAGGACTAATGGAGATAGGCTAATAAAATCCATATGGTTGGTTACTTTGGCCAGATGGCCGGCATGCCACCTTGGAAGCACCTGAAGTTTCTGGATGGTCTTCAAGGGCAGCTCTAAATTGTGCATGTGGAAGTTCAATCTGCAGGCCACGAAGGAATGGCTACAGATGGACTGACTAGGAAATAAGGTTAGTAATATTTTATAATCAGGGGTAGGAGTGGGATCAGGAGGATGGGGGAAGGATATAAATGAACTTGCTTTCTCTTCACAAGGCCAGGATCGCTCCTCCACACCTCTTCCACTGAGAAAGCAGAGATTATCTTATTTCTGAAAAGTACCCCTCACATCTCTACAGATCCTTATCTGGAGAAGGTTTAGGTTTTACTTGCTGTATTGCTGGGTCCTTTTCCTAACGTCTCTTGGGATTTGTAGAACCCTTCATACTTTTAAAGAGGTTTTTTTTTTGTGATATTAGCCTCTTACCAACCCCGCAGGAAAGTACAGCAGGGAAGAAACTGAAACCACGTATGCTTTAGCCAAAGAAAAACAAGGAAGTCATTGGTGGTTGTGGAACTGGAAATAATTTCATCTTATTCTCTTCAGTTTTATCCACAAACCTGACATAATCCTTAGTATATCAGAAACTACAACAAGCCATGTAATAACAGGGGTTTGCTGTATTGATAGCATTCACTGTAGTTTTATGGATGTCTTCTCTTTTTTTGCCTTCTTATCTTGGATCCCTTTTGAAGTTGTCAAAGTATAGAAACATGGTTTTTTAAAGGTAGGTATGGGTTTCCTCTTCTGATTGATCCACCAAGAAGAATAAAAATAAAAATAAACTCGGGGATGATACAGATGTCTTAACATGTGTTGCCTTAGAGGCATGGTTCATGCATAACACCCTTTGTTTCTGTGAATTCAGACACTAGAATGGCGCTGGGGTGGAGTCTAGACTCAGAGCATGAGGGTCTTAATTACAGCATTTCTCCATTGAGCTCCATTTCTCCATTCAGCAAGTCACAATGTCTTCTGCCTCAGTTTGTGTCTTCCATAAAATAGGTGTAATAATACTTGTTCTGGCTGCAGGGCAAGATGGTTGTGTGGATTGAATATAGTAATGTATGTGCAAGTGTGTTGAAAAATGACAGAGTACTAGACTGGGAGCTCCTAGAGCAGTGTTTATCCATCTATTTATCTCATGGCACACTTGAACCTATCTTTAAAGTTCTGTGGCACACTTATGTTGATCAAAAAAAGAAAGAGTAAGAAAACAATATACTCATTGGTGCATCAACTTTCAAAAACAACTTAGTTAATTATTATTATTATTATTATTATTAATTTCTTTGGCAGTTTTTGGCCGGGGCTGGGTTTGAACCCACCACCTCTGGCATATGGGGCTGGCGCCCTACTCCTTTGAGCCACAAGCACCACCCTTTTTTTTTTGGCCGGGGCTGGGCTTGAACCCGCCACCTCCGGCATATGGGACCAGCGCCCTACCCGTTGAGCCACAGGCGCCGCCCACAAGCACCACCCTTAATTAAGTATTTTTAAAAATTTTTTGGCACACCTAAAGACCCTCGTATGGCACACCCTTTGAAAATCACTGTCCTAGAGGGGTAGAGGCCATTTCTGTTTTATTCATCAGCTAGCTGACCTTCCTGCTATGGTTATGGAGAATGATGAATTGACACTGCTGCTAGTCACCATGAAGCACGCTGATAGGCTGATTCATGCTGGGAAGTAGTTCCGTAGAAATAAACACCTTTAGCTTCTCTGGAGGGATAATTATCTAGTTACTGAGATACCTACATTTTATTTTTTATTTTTGGATTCATTGAGGGTACAATAAGCCAGTTACACTGATTGCAATTGTTAGGTAGATACCTACATTTTAAATCAATCTAGTCCCCAGATAATCTCCAAATATGGTGAAAAAGCAAGTCTAGGTATTTTCAGGTGATCTGGCAAAAGCACAGGGATTCGATTTTGTTTACACAGGTGCATGGCTCCTCAGTGCCTAGCATGAAGCTTAGCACATGGAATGAGCTCAAAAAAGAGTTGTTGAAAGAGTGCTGAACAAATAATGGAATCTAAAGCATTATTATGAGCCTGTCTTCATTGTGACATTTCCTCCTTCCTCTTGGAGGCAGATACGAGGTATGTTTTCAGTTGTGAGCATAGTTGTTGGGTGAGCCTCTACTTCCTTGGAGATTGTCCTTTCCATCCAGCTTGAGACTCGTTTGTAGGAAAGACATATGGAACCACAGATCTCTGGTTGCTGAGGGATGGGAAATGCTAACTGTGGCCTCATTGTATCTCTCCCTCTTTCAGAGGCCTGTTTGGCCAGCCCTCAGCATCCTCACCTGTGGTGTCACTCTACCTTTAGTCTTGACCCATGACTCTCACTGTGTATTATATCACATAGGAAAACAAGACTATTTTTGTAAGGCAGCATCACAACAGCCATGTCAAAATTAAAAGACAGTTTTTCTGAGATTGCCAACTGGTATGCACAGCATATATCTCTGGCCTACCATCCTTAAATGTCAACTAATTTTTTGCTATTGCTGTTATGTGTTCCCTAGTGTATAGTTTGGCTGTATCCTCAAACATTTGGTCACATAGTATATATTTGTCTTTCAGCTAATGAAATTTGGTTGCAGTTTTCCAGGTACATTGTTTGTCAAGATCTCAAATTCATCATAGTATTTGGTGAGAAAAAGATTTTTTACATTTTGATGTGTTTTCTAAGGCGAGGGGATGGGCTAAGGAATCAGGGAGGTCTATTGTGTACCTAGCTCAGCTGTAATAAAACTTAAAGTTTCATGGTTAATTTTCTTGATCATGTTATAATGTATGTGCATAGGTGCATGTATAGAAATATTTTTTTCTTTCCCTATATACTTCAAAATTCCTATTATAAATAACCAAAAAATATTGAAGAAATGTGGACTCCAGCTGAAAATGCTGAGAGAGAGAGAAAGAGAGAGAGAGAGAGAGAGAGAGAGAGAGAGAGAGAGAGAGAGAGAGAGAGAGAGAATAGATTATGAATGTGTAGGCAGAATCTAAATACTATTAGCAGGAACTACTTCTCAAATCAGCTTGTGAGAGCCCCTCCTTGTGCTGTCTACATTAAAAAAATTGAAATTAAAATGACTGAGACAACAGTCAAAGACTTTTGTGTTGAGACAAAACATACTTCATGAGTAATTTAAATAGTTTTCATGGTGCTTACCATGTCTGCAACTCACATGACAGGACAATCCTCTTAGTTGCTTCCTGATTAAGTTCCATTCTTCTGCCTGTCTAGGGCACTAGGGCAAGTCACCATTCTCTCTAATCCTCTCTTTTTATATTTCCTTTCTTTTAAAATTATTAATTCATCAATTTTATTTTATTTTTTATTTAATTTTTTTCTTGCTCCCCTGCCAGCCTATATTTATGTTCTTAAAGGGATTTAAATTAGTAGTAAACATTCATTTAAAAAAAAATCTCCTTCTATCTCCCAAACTATCTGCAGTGGGAATATAGCCAACTATCTGGCAAAGAAATCCAGTTCTTTTCTAATATTTCTAGGGGTCTGCAGGCAGAGAAATTTTGGAATTACTTTTTCTCCTAGTGCTCCTTTTTGACATGAATCTGTATCTCCAGAACCTAGTGGAGAATGATCATTTTGGTGCAGCTTTCCAAATCATAGTGGCATTTCTCTGGGCAATGACAATAAAGCTGTCGACTTATTTTTTAACACACGTGCCTATACCTATGGTTGGAATACTTAGTTCTGGAGCTGCTGTCTAAGGAAATCAGTTTTCAAGTCAAGAAAGTTGATAGTAATATTCCATATGTCTCTTCCCACTGCATGCTTTTTGCTTCTTGCCTTTCCTGATGGAACAGGTCCCTCTGTGCCAGTGACTTTATGTGATTGTGAGGTGACAGCTAGGGAAAGCTCAGAAAATGAGAGAAACAAAGGAATCATTTTACAATATCATCATTTTAATGGCAGACTTACTTAGGACAAGCAAAAATGCCTGCAGGGCAATTAGAAAAAAAATTATTTGATTTTTTTTTTCTTTCTTTTAGTGGAAGAACTAGAGGGCTGGCCCCGGGCTGTCTTATGGTATTACTATTTGGTGCCTGTGGTATTTGGTATAGTGTGAGAATGGGAAGAAATGAACTCATATTTGTAAATGCTGCAATGTGATCTCCTTTCATCCTTAAAAGTTAAGAAGGCACGTCAACAGATATTCCCAATGTGTGTGTGTGTGTGTGTGTGTGTGTAGGAGTTATTGTTTTTAAAATTGCCTTGACGCCTTCGGATCACTGAGGGTTAACAGGGAAGGGACATGACTGTGGCTGTCAAGTCCCTAAATGAAAGATGATGTGCTCTTGCTGGCTGACTTCTGTGCCCCATTAGATTCAAGTAAAGGTGGGGCAGGGGAGAACATAGTCAGGAAAAGTGGTTTGGAGACAATTTGGCTGGGTTTCCTTGTATTATATGAATACCAAGCATACACTTTGTTAGGTTTAGCACATTTTCAGTACAAGCAGGCTAAAGAAGTTGATTTTTCTATGCTGTTCATTTGGTTCTACTTTAGATCATGATCCTTTGTGAGCTTCCCTGAAGAACCACACCACACAGTCCTTAATGATATCACTAGTGACCATTTGGGGAAAAGGAAAAAGTGGCATGCCAGAATTAGAAAATGATTTGTACTTCCTTATACCTAGAAATATCCAGCTCCAGCCCATTTCTGTATGAATTACTCATTGGCTAGGAATTGGTGAGCATTAGAAATTAGAATGTGACAATAGCTTTGCTCAGAATTGAATGTCAATTCAAATCAGGCTTGGTAATATGATGCTTTTTAATAAAACCATCATTGAATGACCTAGTAGACACTTTCCTGGTTTTTAAGAAAGTCACAGAATGAGTAGGGGATGGGGTCTGGCCATGAGGACAATGCCTATTTGGTCACACCTTCAAGCCTTTGTGCTAATAAATCTTCCCATCTTTTCAGATAACCTCCTTTTGCCTGCACTATGGATCAATGGACTTTGAAAGCATAATGGGAATTGATGTCATTTATTGATTACCATTTAAAAGAACACCTTGGTAATTTCTAATTGATGTTGAAGGGAAAAATGCTTTCTAGTGGAATAAGTATCTCTTATCAGAGGGTCCAAGCCTAGTGTCTTGTTATCCTAAGTGGCTAATTACTTCAAATAGCAACTTGATACCTATTGGGATGGTGGACATAGCACTGTTGAAGATTGATACTAAACCAGATTTCTACGGAACTGATTATGTTCTGACTATCCAGCATATGGAAATCCCTGGTTTCTAGCTCTGACACATGTGAGTGATTTCATAAGGGCAGGGGACTGTTCCCCCAAATGCTTTTGGGACTGCCATAGTAGTGAGTGTCAAGGCCAGATTAGTTCCAGAAGGTCATCATATCATTTTGATGCTTCCAACACTGGACGTCTCTTCCCATTTGGGGATTATTATTTGCTCAGTAAACAGGCAGTAGAGGTGATATATGGATATTCTGAGCCAATGAGATTTCTATGAAGGGTTCCCAAACAAACACTTTCTCCTTCCAGGAGTAAAAACAGGTTTTAGTTAATTTCTATAATGTCAAGAATACTCTTTTTCTGGTTTCCCATGAAATAATTGGACAAATCTCATGATACTACATGTACAAATATATTTTGTACTGATTATTAAAATTAGTCTGTTTAGAACCAACATCTATTTATTTTGGACCTTTGAGGAAAAGTCAGTAATTATACCTGCCAACCAATGACTTGATTATTGATTGGAGAGAGTGACTAAGATTTTCCTTCTACCTACCATTCAAATGGCTTCTGTATCATTGCTATAACCAGTTGCAGTGATTACAGTAGCAGGTGTGGTATTGTATAGAATGGGTCCATTTTCTAATCTAAACCAACATATTTTCCTTGCTGGGACAACTGAAAAACACTTGAGTTATTAAAAACTTCATTAGTATTATTTCCCATAGTCTAGTCACCACAGAACAAAGATCTTGATAGTTCATGTAAAAGTAGCTTATCCATCATATTCTTCTGTCATTTTCTGCTTCAATCTCCTTTCATCTTTTCTTTTGACAGAGCTTACATAGCTTTATAAACTCTTGCTAGTGAATAATTTGCTGCTACCCCAAAATAATTGGCCAATGAGGGATAGGGATATAAGTCCAATCAAGGTATTAAAATAATTATCATCTTCCTTGAAAATTGAATTATCACCATGTACATGAATACTTGAATCAACTTTATTGTATTTCAATAGAAAACCAATGTTTTGAATAGAGTATGTACTTTCATATAGTCCATCACTCACTGGAGTCCTAGTCAGAGTCAATTATTTGTACGAGTTGCTGAGACAAAAACCACTGCTTTTGTAAAAGCTAGAAGGAAGAATAAGTATTATTTAGTTTAATCCCCTCATATTTAAGTAAGGGGACTGAAGCCAACAGAAGTTAAATGACTTGCCCAAGGACAACCACTTTGTAGTAGTGTTGAGTTTCTAATCTAGGAGTTTGAACTTAGTACTCTCAACTTGTCACTTGGTATGTCTCACATATGTCTTAGTTCTAAAGGACAATAAAGTAGGTCACCAACTAGGCAGTATTGTATTTAAAATGCTCTCCTTCCATAACATTCCCACTCTTTCCCAACCTTCCCTTAAAAGCATGAATTTACCTTTGTGAGAAGATATGATAAAATAAAAACTAGCAGGCCCAATTAACTACAAAGAACTTACTCTGAAAAATTCTTTTGTCGAACCGGAGTCCAGGGTCCCATATGCAATTTCAGTCTGCTTAGCTAAGTCTTCAGCACTCTCTATGGGAGAAACCATCCTCTCCACAGTCAGGAAAGCAGCGAGATTTGCAGTGTAGGAAGAAATTATGATCAGGGTGAAGAACCACCAAACCCCTCCAACAATGCGCCCGGAGAGTGATCTACAAAACAAAATGAAAACAAATCCAAACCCAGAGGGACCAGATTTCAGCTTAAGAAATACTCATCTTTGTTTTTTTTTTTTTTTTTTTAGAAAGAGGAGTGGCTTCATTATAGAAAGGAAACAGATGAAAAACAAAAGTCACATGCTAACAATGTCACCCCATGTCATGATGGCATATGATGATGGTGCATGCACACATTGATATTCAGACCTGTACAGGTTTCAAAGTAGAGTTTTTAAAGAATGAGACAGGGTCTCATTGTGTTGCTTAGGCTGGACTTGAATTCCTAAGCATAAGCGATCCTCCCTCCTCAGCCTCCCAAGTAGCTGGAACTACAGTCATGTGCCACTGCCATGCAGGATTTTTTTTTTTCTTTTAGTTACAGGAAAAAACATCTTTTTTTAAAGTAAGAATTTAACTGATTGACTTATCTACTACGAGCTTTGCTGGGCTTGCCTGTGGAAGTAAATGGTTCTCAGCCTTTTGGCTACACATTAGATTCACCTGAGATATTTAAAAATACCTCATACCCTGGCCCACCCCAAACCAATAAAATCAGAACCTAGGAGGTGGGACCCACACATCCATATTTTTAAAAGGTTTCCAGATGATTACAATATACAGCCAAGATTGAGAACCACTGATGTTAGGTGATGTCATGGGAGAAACACGTCAAAAATCTTTCCACATTTGAAAAGAAATGGATAGGAACTAGTAAGTGGGTACCATTCACTTTGAATTTAATAAATTTAATAAAGGCATTGCCATTTTGTGGAGTTGGTCACCCGCAAGACAGGGAACTAGATGATTGTATTTATTATCATCTTCATATAAATGGCTGGTGGGGCTCAGGAGATCAAAATGCTTCCCTTTTACAAACTAATCTTCACCACACAGAATAGGCCCCAAACCAAATAAGAAACTACTTGTATAATAGGATTTGAGAGGCACTAAAAGGCTTGTTTCCTCCATCCCCTCCTCTCCCCTCAAACCAAAACCATCCTCCTGGCTTGCTGTTGAAATTCTTACTGTTGGAATCACTCTGTGTGTTGTCTTCAGGAGGTTTGATCAAAGTGTAACATATTACTTCAGCAGCACCCATTGTTTATCCAATTAGTAGGGAATCGAACAGAAGATGGGTAAATTTTGATAAGGTGAACATTTGTTCTTAAATGTTACTATTCATTGACATTACCTGAGGTGCTTGTTAAAAATGCAGATACAGAATATCTTAATGCCTAAGAAACTCAGGCTTAATGTCCTTAAGCATCACAGGTGATTCTGCTGCATATGGCCTGCAGACCAAACTAAGAAACCTACTACATCAGTGATTTTCAACTTTGCTGTACACAAACATCATCTGGGAAACGAGTCAAAACACAACAAAACAAAAAGACAGAAATACCTTGCCTATGCTCCATCCCAGACCAATTAAATCAGAATCCTAGGGGTTGGGCATGAGCAGCAACATCTTTAAAAAATTTCAGATGAATATGAGGGTACATATGATTAGATTACATTGTTTGCATTTGTAAGGTAAATTCTGAGTTGTGTTCTTCACTTGGATGTTTGCGATATACTTGTACATTGTACTTGTGGAGTGGGAACTCACAAACTCTCTGTGCCCTTCCTCCTCCTCCCTTCTTGAATTTGAACATAGGCAAGGTATTTCTGTGTTTTGTTTTGTTTTGTTTTGACAAAGGTGAAACTGGTAGATTAAGAACCACCTTCTCTCAAGTGAGCAGGTGGTTGTTAATCTACCAGTTTCACCTTAGTATTGAGTACATGTGATGCTTGTTTTCCATTCTTGTGATACTTAGGAAAATCTCCAAATCCTTCTGGTTGTTACAAAAGATAGTAAATCCCCATCTTTTGCGGCTGCATAGTATTCCATGGTATACATATACCACATTTTATTAATCCATTCATGTATTGAAGGCCACTTGGGTTGTTTCTGTATCTTTGCTATTGTGAACTGAGTTGCAGTAAACATTCTGGTGTATATGTTCTTATGGTAAAATGACTTTTTTTTTCTTTTGGGATTGCAGTATCAAATGGAAGGTCTACTTTTAATTCTTTGAGGACTCTCCATACGTCTTTCCGTAAAGGCTGTACTAGTTTGCAGTTCCACTAACAGTGCAGGAGTGTCCCCATCTATTTGCAGAAGCATTTTATAAAATTCTCCAGGTACAGCCAGGGTTGCAAGTCCTACATCATGAATACTACTCAGGGAGTGTGGGAAGTTAGGGGGCAGTGTGAAGTCATTGAATGCTCAATGGTGGGTAATGGCTTGTATTCAGGAAACCATCTCCTTCACGATGTTGCTGGAGGATAGCTCTGTCTGTAGAAATGAAAATCTGCTCCCTAGGCTTTATAAAACATTGCCACATCATCCCTAGGATAATTCTGCTGTGTGGCAGAGCTCCATCCTTGTTACGCTGTGTTCTTCCATGCCCAGAAAAGCTCACAGGAAGAGAACCCACTCTGTCATAAAGTCAAGAATAGGCGTAGGAGCCTGGCACATCTCCATGCTCCGTGGGAAGAGGGTAGTTACGGGCTGAGAGCTGGCAAATCAAGCTCTTCTCTGTCTGTACTAGCATTTTACCACTTTGAAGCAAATTTAAATTCCTGTGTCCCAAGATAACCTTTTTTTAGCCTCTGGAAAATTCAGTAGTTTTAGTTGTTATACTCTGATCAAATACTTTTGGCAGATCTTTTGATGAATAGTATCTTTTATAGGTTAACTATAACAAACCTGCTTGTTTTTTTTTGCTTTTTTTTTTTTTAAGTCTGTAGTGCCTGTTGGTCTCCAGATGCCTAAAACAACCCTTAATTATTTATATATTTATTTTTATGTACAAAATCACTTTTAGATTTGCAGATGTTCAATTCTGCTTTATAATAGATTTTTTCTAAATAATAGGTACACTATCTTAGAATTTCATCTGGGAACATTTGTCTTTTAATCAGAAAAAGTAAAAACATCTGGATGAGTCAGAAAAGAACGTGTCACATTTTCAAATGCTAAAAGTATACTGATGGTTTCCATTATGAATTCAGACCTTTCATAGCTTTTCTCCATTGTTGTCATATAAATTTAATTTATTCTGGACTGATATGATGCTAGAAATAATTTTTCTGTGTAAAAGATTAATACTGTAAAGGAACATCCATAGTAATAGGGTAATAAAAATAATAATAATAGCTAATACCTATTGAGCACTTCCTATGTACCAGGCTGTGTGCTAATTGCTTTACATATACTCTTTTAATTCTCCATTCCTATGGTTAGATACTATTTTACAGATAAGCCAACAGAGGCATTTTACAAATAAAAGAACTGAGGCACAGAAAGGAGAAATGAAACATCTATGCTTACACACTAGGGAAGGAATACCCACATTTTTTTGTAGTATAAAACACCCATATTTTGTATTAAAAAACCCACAGTGGTGTGTAAATTTCAGAAGGTAAAATTTTCCTACAAACACAGAAATATAGTTGCAGGAAAATGAAACATATTTGGATAATTATTATTTATTGTCTGTTGTTCCCTTGGAATGAAACTGTGAATGTCATCCTTATTTGGAATGATGGGCTTTTGCCCATACCAAACTGACTTGGAGTAATTCCAGAATCACGGTTTGATATGGAAAGAGGTACATTCCGCTGCTGTGACTACTAATGGTAGTTTATGCATTGTCTACTCAAAATGTGGAGAAAAATACAGTAATTTATGGAAATTACATTGTGCTAGTCTATTGAGGCTAATGGACTGAGGCTGTGTCTGTCTGATTTAAAATCAAGCCTGCACATAATGATCTGGTTATTTTGGCCACCTTAATACTGACTGATTATCATGTGCTTGATCTGAATGACTTAGCTGAGATTGGTCGTTGACATGACTGAAAATAAACCTAAATGCAAAATGATCATTGTCATGGCCTCTTGTCTACATAGTTATTGACTTTGACCATTATGTAGTTAATATCATGATACTCCTATGGGTATGGAGAATTTCTGTTACACACAGAAATGGTACAGTAGTATCCACACACCTCAGTATAGATGGAAGAAAGAGTTTCCATGGAATTAGTGTGGAATGCACTCAATATTCTCCCCTTAAGACTGTAGTTGCTTTGATGAAAGATTTGATAAAACTTCCACTACTTTCTTTCCTTGTTTGGCATGAACACCTGAATCCTTTCACTGGGAAAAAGGTGCAGTGGAACCCACAGGGAAGAGGCTCCATAAGCATTTTTACATTTACCTTTTCTCATTAGTGAGACTGTAGCCACTTAAACCCACATTTCACATGGAGGCTATATAAAAAGTGACTGATAGGTCAACCCCATCACATTTTATAAAGTATCTATTAAAACAAGACAAGACTTTATAGCTGAGTTAAAAAGACCTGTCATTTTTCAGTATCTTTCCCTCTGCTAATGTAGCTGCAAAATGTTTAACATTCATTTCAAATAGTTTTGTTGCACAAGAGATTTCAAGGTTAGCATAATGAAATGGCTGTAAAATGCTACACACTTAGTTTTTATAAAAGTGCATTATAAGAAGTGTATCATACTTTTTGGAGAAATGTAAGAGGAGACGTGAAGTTAATGAAAGCAAATTAGCAACGAGAGAAAAACAGATATGTAAAAGCATTGCAAAATATGCACATCAAATAATATACAATGCTCCTGTTATCTGTAATCACAAGAAACTAGAGCTTCTGAGTTAATAATAAAATGTATTTTATAGCCTCTGAAATGATAATAAAAGTGATCTATGTGCTGTAACCTTCATCCTGTAAGTAAATTTTATAATCTGCACTTTACAGGCTTTGCAAGATGAAGAGCTAGGACTGAAAACTGCTTCTCCTTTATACAAACTCTTTTATCATTTTTCCCCTCTTTTTTCTTCCAAAGTATGCATTTCTACATTCCATTCAATACTGTGTCTGTGACAGATTCTTTAAAAATGTGCAGAATCAATCTTTGGCTCTTGTAGTCTTGTCTGATGGGAATAAGTAACCATGTCCCAAAGAGTGAAAACTACAGCTTTCAGCCAGAAAAAGTCATGAAATAGTTGTAATAAAAATCCTGCTATTACATCATTAATTTATTACCACATCACTACTGCTTTGAAGTGAATTTGCAGTAAGATGAAGACAGTGGTCATACATCAGCAGAGGAAAGGATATTACTTAAAATGGAGCCAAAAATTCTTTCGCCTTTATCTCATTCATTTTATACCCTTCATGTCTTTTAGTATTCTGCACATACTTTGCATTTTAAAGGAGGATCTATGTTTTAGCTAATCTGGATGGAATCCCTGCCCTCTTCTCTAATGTACTTGATACCTTGAAAACTTAACAGGAGAGTGGTTCTCAACCTGTGGGTCACGACCCCTTGTAACAATGAAAATACATCGTGGTGTTAGGAAGGTTGAGAACCACTGCTTTAGCCTAATCTGTACACAGTAGTCAGGTTCAAGGTAGTCTGTTCCGACTAGTTTCTCTGTAATAATTACTACAACCCTCATATCCTCAACTTGTTTAGTCCTCAAATGTCCCTGCAGATTCACAGAAAGTCAGCAGGGGGAGTATTTGTCTGGAAGGACTTGGGCTCTGGACTGCTGAGTGGTTCTATCAAAGTTTTGTAAAGGAAATAACTTTCAGATTAAACAAAAAGTTGCAACCTCCTGCCAATATCAGTAAGACGGAGTGGAATAATACAATGAAAATATCTGCAAGAGGCGTAATCTTTAGCAAAAGCAGTATATGTGATGAGGAAGGAATGTTGTGGGATATTTCTCATTGGAGTTTTAGGAACTAAACTGCAAATGCAATATTATCTGTTAGTATTTGTGAAACTAAAATGAGTAAGTGCTGCCAGTTTAATGACAACATCTACCATTTATCGAGAATTTATATGGCAGGCACTAGGCTTTACCTTTTACAGATGAAGAACTGAGGCTTACTAAGGTTTTAGTGATTTGTCCTGGGTTATAAAACTGCTAAGCAGATTGTGAATCTAGGGAGGCTAACTCCAGCGCCCACATGCCTAACCACTATGCTGCTTCCATCTGGCTGCATCCACTGCCTATCTCCTCATGCCTTCTCCCAACTACCCCCAAAAATTCAGTTTGCATGTGGATTACATTGATTGTCCTCTCTGAAGTTGACTCAGCCTCCAGCTTCATGTAGAAAAAGACATTTGCTCTGAACAATAGAGGTAGTTGAAAATATCAAACCTAATACGGACACCATCTTTAAGCTTGTAGGTAATTGTTAATAACTTTATTTGATGGAAATGAATGCTGCCAGTGGTTTTTCTCATGATGTCTCATTGCTGATTTTCCAGTCTTTTACTTTGCACGCTCAAAAATATTTTAAATGCTCACTGTCTACTTCCACCAACAAGCAGAGCAAAAGTGGAGTTTCTCCAGTGGTTGGGAGACTAGAACACAGCTCTTATGCCTGAGCAAGAGGAAAGGAATGGACCAAATAGTGTACTTTCAGGTTGGTAGTTGGAGGCAGTATGTGGTAGTGAAAATAATGGTGCTGCTGGTTCTTAAAATCTCCATGAGCTTGGGTTCCATCACATTATCTCTCTGAGTGCTTTTCTCCTTTGTCTGTGATATGGGAAAATGCAACATTAAGTGGAAATAGCATGTGTTTTAGAATTGGAGCTCGGTTTATATTCTGGCTCTGCAATTAGTTGTGACTGGGAAAATTATTTAATCTGAGTGTCACCTTTTTCAACTTTAAAGTAAGTTTAATGCCCACCCTGCAGTGGTATTTTTAGGATTAAAATCCTTGTAATAATGCAGGTAAAGTGCCCATACACAGTAGGAGCTCAGGGAAGATTGTTGTCCCTCTATTCCTGGTAAATGGAAACAGTTGGAATAATTTATATCTGACATCTCCTCCTGCTCTAATATTTGTTAATTCTGCTTTAAAGTGTGGTCTCTTATAATTCCTTCAATTGCTTCAATTTTGAGAAAAGTCAGAGTGTACAATGCACGCTCACATTCTGGGCTTTCTGGGGCGTTGGCATTTCATTGTAGCCATTAAACAAAGTATAGTGCTGGTGTTTACAGTCAAGGCAACCACAAATCTTAGAGTATACTATGTTATTAAGAATTTCTAAATCTGTTAATAGAAAAACATCACAGTGAGGCTTGCTGTTATACAATTGAGCACAAATATATAGCCAATAGAGCTCTCAAGACAAGGAGAAACATGTTTCCTCTTTGCTGGTGTGTAATAAATATGCTAAGAAGTATAACATTTTATTGAGGGTTAAAGATACATTTTCTTTTGAAGGACAGTGTTAAAAGTGGAATTACCCATGTGGTAGAAAATGTAGAGCTCATAAATGTAATAATTTATTACTCAAAAAGCCCAGTAAGAGTAATACTTATTATTCTAAGGCAGTGTTTTTCTGTAGGTTGTGTACCCTATTGCTGGGTTGAGTAGTGACCAGCATTATAATACATGAAACAGAATAGAAGAGATCAGAGTGTGTGGCACATGGTAAGGGTAAAGTCTGGTGAACCTTTTTTTATAGACATATATGTATACTGGGTTGTGATGGAAATGTATTTCTTGCTGTGGGTCATGGTCAAAAAATTTGAAAGCCATCACTCTATATGGCAGTATCTAGTGCAGCATAATAAAATTTGTACTGTGAAGAAAAGCAGTTGATATATTTCAGTGCTGTACAAGAGACACAGCTTGAATTCTACCTCCAAAATTAAAAAAAAAAACACAACTGTTCAATTTGTCATTTTCAGGTCATCATATTTAAGTTAGTAATTAAGGGAGCAATATGCATAAATACTAAAAGCCAGAAGAGTCCTGTTTTAGTATGTAGAGTAGTATGCAGTACTCTAGTGGGGATACCACAAATTTAGTTTTGAAAATTCACTTATGGAAACCCATAAAATCTCTAGCCTTAATGACTCTTTAGCATTGTCTCAACACAGATTACCAGCCATGTTAAAAATCATTCAAGGGTGGTGCTTGTGGCTCAAAGGGGTAGGGCACCGGCCCCATATGCCAGAGGTGGTGGATTCAAACCCAGCCCTGGCCAAAACTTCAAAAAAAAAAAATCATTCAATTACAGGAAGGCTATATTAACTAGTGTGATGAAAATGTGTCAAACTGTTTATAAAACCAATGTATGGTGTCCCATGATCGCATTAATGTACACAGCTATGATTTAATATTAATAAAAAATATATAAATCATTCAATTACAGGATCATTCAGAAATCATAGTCTTTTGAAGCGAACATTTAAAAAAAAACTAGCAAAATAAACAAATTCCCAGATGATATCACAAAATGACACACAGTCTAAGCACAAAAGGAACAGGAAGTAAGATAATTTAGAGAATCTGTTCAAGCAAATTGAGGATGACAAAAAAAAGTGTGAGTTTGACAACCAAGGCTTGCCTCACAAGGCTATTCTAAAAAGCTGTTGAAGATGGTTACCAGTGAGTTATACTGCAAAAGTTCATTTTAAATGTTTTGTGCTCCAAGTGGATTATTTCAAATTGAAGTGTGCTTTAAAACATGGTAGGAATCTTTCAAGTCCTTATATTCTAAATGAAATCCCTACATATTTGTATAATTCAATTCACTCTGGCCAGTATTTGGATTAATGTTCAATTTTACCAAAACCTACAATTTTTTTCTAATTATAAAGATGTTACATTCACTTACAATTTTTTTTTGATTATGAATTCACTACCATTTTTTTAGGTGGTAATAAGTGAATGAGGCCTAGAACATTCACGTTTAATATTTTTAATAGCTTTACTTATATAACATTTGCATATAATAAAACTCACTAGTATAAGTATACAATGATTTTAGTAAATATAGAGTTGTGCAACCATTGTCACAATCCAGTTTTAGAGAATTTTTGTCACCCTAAAAAGTTCTCTCATGCCAATTTGTTGTTAATCCTGGCAAGCCTAGGATTAGGGTGATGCAAGTGAGACATTTGCCCTGCACACAAAATTTAAGGGAAGAATGGAAGAAAAAGTATCCAATATACTCAGCCCTACTGTAAAACTAATTTATAGCTTTCATATGAAAGCTATAGCTCAATTATAGTCCAAGAATATGGAGAAAGGGGAGAGGGAAGGGAGGAGAGAGGGGAGGATGGGTGGAAGGAGGGTGATTGGTGGGATCACACCTACAGGGCATCTTACAAGGGTACATGTGAAACTTACTAAATGTAGAATATAAATGTCTTCACACGATAACTAAGAAAATGCCATGAAGGGTATGTTAACCAGTTTGATGAAAATATTTCAAATCGTGTATAAAACCAGCACATTGTACCCTGTGATTACATTAATGTACACAGCTATGATTTAATAAAAAAAAAATTTAAGGGGGTGTGAAAATATCATTAAACAAGATAAATAGTGTTTAGGTACAATATTATAAAAAATCAAAATGAATTTAACAACCCCCATGATGAACAAAATATGAAAACTTCAAATACAGTCTGTATCTAATCCCTGCATTTGTTCTTTTCACCCTTGCTTGCCTCACCTGAGTACTGGTCCTGATTATTATTTTTGCTTCCTTCAAGCTCCTCCAACAACCACTAATGACTTTGTTTCTATGGATTTGCCTGTTCTGGACAAATGCAATCATACAACATGGAATATTGAATAAATGAAATTCAATAAATGGTATGGTATAATATGTAATCTTTGTGTCTGACTTATTTCACTAGCATAATGTTTTCAAGGTTTATCCATGTTATAGCATGTCAGTAGTCTATCCTTTTTAATTGCTGAATTGTATTTCATGGTATGGATATGCCATTTTGTTTATCCATCAATTAGTTGTTGGACATTTGAGTTGTTTCTGCTACTATGAACATTTGTATATAAATCTTTACGCGGATGTATGTTTTCCTCTCTAAGGTAAATAGTTAAGAAGTAAATTGCTGTGTCATATTTTAAGTGTATATCTTACTTTATAAGAAGCTACCAAACTATTTTCCAAAGTGGCTGTAGCATTTTGTTATTTTCACTATTAATGGATGAAAGTTCCAGGTGTTCCACATCCTCACTACCACTTGGTATTGTCTGCCTTTTTGTTTATAGCTATTCTTGAAGATCTGAAGCAGTATCTCTTTGTTGTTTTAATTTGCATTTTGCATTTCCCTGATGAGTAATAATGTTGAGCATGTTTTCATATGTTTATTAGCCACTCGTATATCTTCTTTAGGGAAATGTCTATTCAAATCTTCTGTCCATTTTAAAAATTGGTTTGTCTTCTTTTTATTGTTGCAAGAGATTATTATATATTATGAATACAACTCCTTAATCAGATATATAATTTGCTAATATTTCCTCTCAGACTCTAGCTTGTTTTTTCATTTTTAATGATGTCTTTTGAAATGCAAGGTTTTGAATTTTGATGGTCAGTTTATCAAATTTTTAATTAATTGTGTTTTTTGTGTTCTAAGAACTCATTCTCCAATCCAAGGTCACACAGATTTTCTCCTACATTTTCTTTGAGAAGTTTTATAGTTTTAGCTAGAAAACTTCAGTGGAATGGTACAATGAATAGTTCCAGGAAATCTGAGAGCAAAATGCAAAAGGGAGGACACTGAATGGGGAAGGTATGAGGGTTTTAAAGAAGAGTTCTATCTTTGAATTTTTGTCTAGATCTAATCTCTTGAATGAGAAAACATTTTAGCATAATCATTGAAGAAACTGTGTCTGTTTGATCCGATCAAGATTTAGCTTGTGCTTTATCTGAATAATATTAATATTAGCTGGCAATATTATCTTTATCCAAAATTTAAATGTTTGCTCTAATGTATACACAATACCATAGAAATGCATAAAGACATTTAAAGCAACACCAATGACATACTCACTTTATGGGTGTAAGCAAACAAAATGACTTGATGGTAATTTGTCGTTGGATGGAATGTTAAAATGAAAACAATCTGGAGTTGAGATGGATGAATACCAGATGAACATGAATGGAGCATGGCCATAAAAATTCAACAAGGTGTTGGCTATGATACAGACACGAACCTTGGAGAAATATCACATCCTTGCTGCATAAAGGCACCCAAGGAAAACCAAAGACTGTTAAATATTCCAAATTCATTTGGAGGATCAGGAGGGCTTTGTGGGTCCCGAGGTTCTTCATTGTTGTCTTCCAAGTGCCATTCATAAGGGCTGAATCTGCTGACTAGGAAAAGAACTACACTGACTCCAATGTAGGCGAAGACAATGCACATCCAGATTTCATAAGCCAAGGGATCCAGAAAGGAGAATACACCTGGTTTTGATTTCTGAGGCTTCTTTATCATGATGGAGATGCCTAGGCTCATGAATGGCTTTGAAAAATCTATGACTTCTTCACGGACCAATGTTATAGTGAGTGGAGCAACAGCTATATCAGCTCTCTGGAAAAAAAGTAAAACATATATGACTTGTAGAGACAGTATTCCAATCAGCCACTTGCTACTTAACATACTTCTTTGGTGGAAATATAAAGTCTTAAATCACTACAACCAATAGATTTGTCAATGCTTAGAATAGAAATGTAGCGTATTTGATGGGTTCTAACATGTTTTAACTTCATAGTAAATTAAAGTAAGGGGACTGGCCTTTTGTCTTCTGAGACATATTATATTGGCTTAGAGCAACTGACTCCATTTTTTCCCCTGATTTTTTTGGTTACCTTGCAATTCAACTTTTACTCCCTTGTAATATATCACTGTTTAACTCTTGTTTTCTTATATTAATTTTCATGTTCTTCTGTCTTATTTCCCTCACTTGACAGAAAATTCTTGTGGAGAAAGCATAATACCTATACCTATGACTCAAGTTTACTCCCTTGTAACATATCACTGTTTAACTCTTATTTTCTTATTTTAATCTTCATGTTCTTCTGTCTTATCTCCCTCACTTGACTGAAACCGCTTGTGGAGAAAGCATAATGGCCTACATGTTTTACATCTACCTTACTCCTTACCATGAGGTACAACACAGGGCTACAATATTCAGTTTAATTCTTGGGTGTTTGAGATCTTATATTACTCTTGGATTATTTTTTGAGTGTGTATCTATTAAAGCATTGGATTTTGAAGGAAGGGGCTCAATATTCTATTTTTGTGTCTATCACTACAACAGATTCTGAACTAAAGAAATTGTAAATGCCTAAGAAATAACTTGTTGATTATGAAATATGATCTATACAAACATGAAAGAATCTACATGAGCAGTAACAAGGGTAATATAGTTATTAGACTATATATTTATATAGTAAACTACATTTTCTAGTGATAAATATCAGTGTAGCACTCACATATATTGGATCAATAAAATAAATGTCAGTAGTTCATTGCATAATTAACTGAGGCAAAGGCAAACAAAGTTTTTGTATTAATCCCATGAAAACAGGCACTGGGAATTTCTGCATTGATCTCTTTTTTTTCTACGATTGTTCCATTCCAATGGCAGTAGGTCTTAGACTGGAGTCAGGCCTTAAAATGCACACAGAAAAATGCTTCTGACTGATGAAAGGCTTTTAGATGGTATGTCACACATAAAGTGAAAACACCAGTTTTGATCATTTTTTTCCATGTTAAATACAGTTATGTCTCTATATACTTACCAATGGGGAGAGGTGAGAAAAGAATTATAAAGTCTGAGATAAAGTATATTTTCAAATAAATGAAGGTTTACTGCCTTGAATTATATATGTTAACTCAAACCAGTTGAGAAATACTCCTTAATTAATTAAAGGGGAAAAGCAGATGATAAACACTAGCTAATATTTACCGAGTGCTTCCTCTAGTAAGGTACTATGCTGACCATCTCATACATATAATCTCATTTAATTCTCACAGCAACCTTGAAATTGGTATGGTTATCTTTCCCATGTTAGAGATGAAGAAATTGAAGCACTGAAAGGCTGGGATTAGAACCCTGGTATTCCGAACTCTCTTAACCAGCATCATGTTCTAACTCCATCAGGCGTCCTCAAACTTTTTTTTTTTTTTTTGTAGAGACAGAGTCTCACTGTACCACCCTCGGTAGAGTGCCATGACATCACGCGGCTCACAGCAACCTCTATCTCTTGGGCTTATGCGATACTCTTGCCTCAGCCTCCCAAGTAGCTGGGACTACAGGCGCCCGCCACAACGCCCGGCTATTTTTTGGTTGCAGTTTGGCCGGGGGGGCTGGGTTTGAACCCGCCACCCTCGGCATATGGGGCTGGCACCCCACTCACTGAGCCACAGGTGCTGCCCAACCTCAAACTTTTTAAACAGGGGCCAATTCACTGTCCCTCAGACCGTTGGAGGGCCACACTATAGTTTAAAAAAGCAAACTATGAACAAATTCCTACGCACACTGCACATATCTTATTTTGAAGTAAAAAAACAAAACGGGGACAAATACAATCACACCTCCTCATGTGGCCCGCGGGCTGCAGTTTGAGGACCCCTGCCATAGATACTTGCAGGTTTCTATGATACACTACTTTTATTTGCAATTATGAAACCCAGCCAACCCCCTCAGGTTCATTACAACTATCCTAGGTGCTAGGAATGAAGGCATGAACAAGACAGACAAAAGTACTTACCCGAATGGAGGGCATCCTTACATCCTCTATATTCTAGTGGAAGTTGCAGAAAGCATGCAGAAGCCACTACCTACTGACAAAATCTACATTGGCAGCTCACCAACATCTCAAACTCATTCTTTCTCAAATGTTACTTATCATTTATCATTCCAAAGTAGATTATTCTCTACTTCGTATATCATTCCATGTCTGTAAATCACCTGGAAGGTTACCTGAGCTTATTCCAAACTTTTCACCTTTCCTAATCCTTATTAGTCATACCTTCTCTCCAGATGATCTTGTCTCTTTCTTTACTGATAAGATGGAAGCCATCTGATGTAAGCCCTGTCTCCTTGGTGGTCCCTCTCTCCTTATTAACATATTGTAACTGCTTTATCCATTGTAGCAACCTATGTAACAGGACATGTAGCAACCTATGTAATAGGATATGTAGCTGTTTATGTAACAGGATATGTAGCAACCTAGATAATAAGATATGTAGCAACCTATGTAACAACATATGTAGTGATCTATGTAACAACCTATGTAGCAACCTATGCAGCAAGATGTGTAGGAACCCTGACAGTGGGCTTGCAGAGACAAAGTGGCAGTTTTTTGAAACATACAAGCAATCACTAGAAGTTAAGGAAGGGAAGTTGGCAGTTGGAAATTGATCAGCTGTGGAATTCCAGTATAGGGGTAGGGCTTGGGGGAGGGGGAGCTTGTTCTCAGTAAATAGCAGCTGTGGAGGTTGTTTGGCGCCTTCCCCCCCACCCCCCCACCCCCGCCTGCAAACTTTGAGCTTATAATCCATTGTCCGGCCTGATTCCTTGGTGACAGCACTGACAATTCATTCCTTTTGTGCATTTCTATCTCATGGAAGATGACACTCTAAGATTTAATCCACTTATTCCATGCATCTCATATTATTAAGACTTAGTTCCATTTACTTTATCCTTTACATCTTTAATTTTTCTTTCTTCATTTATCTATCCCACCAGTTCTCAAAGTATAGATCCTGGGCTAGCATCAGAAGAGTCACCTGGGAATTTGTTAGACATGCCAGTTCTCAGATGTATGGAATCAGAAGCTGTGGAGGTAGGGTGGGGAAGAGCTCAGGTAACCTTCCAGGTGATTATAATGCTTGCTATAATTTGAAAGCCATTTGTCTTATTCACTTAAAATCCTACTCAACTCATTATGTTTACTAACAACCAAAAACAAAACAAAAACACTCCTACCACCTTTTGATTCTGCTACCCCTTTAAACATTATTACATTTCTCCCTATCACCACTAATCTTATTGAAAAAATAAACCTTTATGATCTCTTGATTTCAACATCACTTTATCCTTATACCCCTAAAACTTAATTTTCAACTCCCTCACAATTTACTGAAATTGTTTCTTGAACTATATATTTGGTTACCAAATTCAAAGACCTTTCTTCAGGCAATGGCTGCTCATTTGACACCATTGGCCTTTGAATTTCCTTGGCTCTCTGATACTAAAGATAAGTTCTCCTCCTACCTCTGAATGTTCCTTCCCTGGCTTTTCTTCCTTAATTAAGGTGTACCTTTGTACACCTCAGAGTATATTCATGGTGCCTGGTTTAGGAGATAATGAATGAAGATTTGTGGAATAAAAAATATTCTTTAAGGTTCTTTCATTCATTTTCCCCCTCAGTATTGTTATCTATGGCTTCAACTCTCACATTACTGGGACAGACTCTTGAATCTCCAGTTCCCCATTGCTGACTGGAGGGAAGCCAAAGACAAATTTTATCTATTTTACCTTTTTGCCTGAAGCTAGACCTGGTCATAGAAACAAAAGCTATAGAGGAGAATGGAACTGGCCAGAAAGCTAGCAGGGTTTTTGGCAAAGAGGTTCTGAATCAGCTAGAAGGAGTTTTGTCATGCCAAGAGAATTCACAGATAAAGCACCTCTTCTCGTTGCCAACACATCTCTGCCTCCTGCTCAGAACATAGACATAGTCCTCTAGTATCATTTCCCACGTGATCTCATTTGAATTTAATTACTTAATTTAAGTAGGTTTTGATCTTTTAAGTTTCAAAGATAGTTCTGGAAGAAATTGTCCTTTGTTTGCTTTGGAAGGAATAAATAAAGGAACATTTGTGCCAGAAAATCACTTTGGACAGAATTTAGGGAATTTGGGTTCTTTCCAAGCAGATACAGAACAGAGTTTGAGAATATTGACCCCCTTCAAAATAAAGAAACTCTAACTTATTAACTGGAATACCCAGTACATGGTAAGCACACTAAAAACTAACAAGAGGTGGCTTGTTAGACAAAGTGGGGCTTTTTGTTGTCTGGTTCTCAGGTACATTGAACAAAGGAACAGATTTCCAAAGGAAGCCATTCCTAGTTTGAAGTATTTTTCTTTTTTTTTAGAGACAGAGTCTCACCTTATCGCCCTCGGTAGAGTGCCGTGGCGTCACACAGCTCACAGCAACCTCCAAATCCTTGGGCTTAGGCAATTCTCTTGACTCAGCCTCCCAAGTAGCTGGGACTACAGGCACCCGCCACAATGCCCAGCTATTTTTTTGTTGCAGTTTGGCCGGGGCTGGGTTTGAACCCGCCACCCTGGGCATATGGGGCCAGCGCCCTACCTGCTGAACCACAGGTACTGCCCAAGAAGTATTTTTCAAATCACAAAAGACAAGAGGAAGAATCTACTCCCCTCAGGCATTTGCATTTTTTCCTCAGCCTGGCATTTCTACCTTTTCTGAATGGATTTTTTTTTTTTCCTAAGGAGCTTTGTTTAAAAAAGTGGAGTCTGATTTTTGGAGAGTGTAACCTCCAATGGCATTAAATCTGTGCTCAGTTACGCCTCGTTTAGGTGGACCTGGCTCCAAAATGAGAATTCCCCATGCTGAACCTTAACAAAGACCTGGGATAGATGGGAAAAGACAAAGGAATAATGAAAAGCAAGTGGAAGAAGGCATAACTAATAGGAAGGGAGGTACTGATTGTGCCTCAAGGACAGCTAGTTAGAGGAGACTTAGCAATTTCTGCCTTCTCTTGTTTGTTGGTGAGAGACCAATGCTGCTCAGAGCCAGCCTTGGAGAAGCCCTTACCCACTACTAGTCCCTCCTTCATAATAAAAGACAGTTGTAAAGGTTGGCTATTTCAGAACTTAGGATCTGCTTGGCGTAATGTCTGTAATCAACTTGATTATTAAAGGAAATGGGAGAAGCATATAACAAACTCGTGTCCAAAAATACCCATGTAGCTCTTCTGGGACTGCCATAGAATGCAGATGAGGGGGAAGATCACTTTCAAGGCAAGTTAAAGATTAGGAAGCTTATGTAGATTAAAACTGAAAAAGGCAACTTCTCAAATGGAATTCCTTTCTTGGTCTCTGTTCTTATGAGAAACAGCTGTGGCTGGGAGAGTACTTTAGGAATTATGTATGGGACTGGGGAGTAGGTGAAATTCTGACTAAGTAAGAAAGTGTCCCTCTTGGGGTGTCCCAAACCACTCCAGTGCCTTTTGTCCTCAAGCCTCTGCCTATCCTGGTAACAGCAGTAGGCAAGTCATTTTCAGAAATCTCAGTGGGTAAGAAGGTGGTATGATGGTGCTCCCTTTGACAGACAAAAACAAGCAAATGGAAAGAGCTTGTTAGTGTTTCTGCTTGCATCTTGACTACTTAAAGGATTTTAATCAAGTGTCCTGAGTGGCTGTGTGGGCTAAGTAAACACACTAAATTAGGTTTGATTTTTTCACTCACCAGTGGCAAACCTACAGCAACTGTATTATTATAGGGGATTTAGCTTGAGGGGATTTGTAATCATTTTCATAGATTGGTTGCCAAAGTTGTTTCATAAAACTTAAAAACGAACAAACTCATATGAGGCACTTAAGAATCTGACAGATTTTAGGAAGAGATGGCACAAAGTTTTAAACATTCTTTGAGCTAGAAGGCTTGTTGTATCTTATTTTCATCTTGCCATCTGATACAAAACTTGTAACACACTTGGAGACTATACTTGAACAGGAACTTGTCAGCTACCATTTTAAAGCACTTTCTGAAAGCAAGGGAGAGGAGGAGAGAGAGGGAGTAGAGAATTTATTGATGTATAATGCATAGGATATTATATGTTACCCAAGAGAAGAAGCAGGCATGACCTTACTTCCTATCCCTGTATCAATCACAAGGCTCTAGTGGCCTTTGACAGATATTTCTTTTGCGAAGTTAAATGTGTCAGAGAAAAAAGTGGGTCAGAATCAAGCTAGACAATAGGAATATAATTGCTGTGTGTTGAGGAACAAGACTTACAATGCTTTATTGGCTGTACTCTATGGGATATTTACTCTCAGCAATTGTTAAGATCTAGGGAAAAGGATGAGGCCTATTTAAATCTGTGCAACAACAGCAGTGTCACAACAGGATCTCCTCATTTCTTTATCCAGAACAGATGTCCCAGACTGGATCTATCGATTAGAGCAGTTTGTCCTTGGGGAGCTGAGTGAAGATAAAGGTGAAAGCTTTGTGTAATGATATTTGGTTGAAAATATCCCCCACCCTCTGTGCTTAGAGTGGCAGACTTCCATGCCTCATGAATGCTCCTTTCTGTAGTTCACATGCATTGGTTGAAAGAGGGGGCATTTTTATCAAATAATCAGCCCTTCTGCCAAAGCTTAGTGTAATCACCTGAAGAACAGAGGAGACTATTTGGCATCTGTTCCTGGACTCTTGCTTTTCTGCCTCTTAACTGGAAGGACAGATCGACTTTCTGCCTTTCTTAATGGAAAAGGAATCCAGCTAAAGATAGTGACAACCTAAGAGATAATTTCTTCTAGGCAGAGAAATGCCAGTGCAAACAGTATCTGTAAAATTGCCATTTGTTTGAGGAGTGTGAAGGAGTCTGGGGACACCCAGAGAATGTGACCTGCAATCAACCATCCCCAAGCTCTCTGCAGTCTTCTAAGTTAGAGAAACCAATCTGAGCAGTAGCTTGTTGGGCCTTTCCCCAAACAAGCTCCCTCCTCTGTATCCTTAGTTCTAAGTGCTAGGAGCATTAAGAACATGGCAGTTGCCCATTTGGAGGTGTCCTATTATTAATTAGAGCCTCAATTTTCTTCTAGCCCCTTTCCTGACTTTCTTTTACTCCTTTCCAAGGGCAAGAATCCCCAGATGTCTACATTGGGTTTTCAAATATCTCAAGTGATAACTAGAGATGTGGATTATTTTATCCTAGAGGCCATAGATAATCAGGATGGGTCTCTTGGATGGAAAAGATTATAATTCAACTAGGTTGTAAATCCCTTAAAACCACATGGGGGTGTTGTATCTGACTGATACAATACCAGATTCTACTTCACATAATCTGACAAGAATAGTGAACTGAGCCAGTATGACCCAGTGCACAGAGCACTAGACCAGGAGTCATGAAACCTGTCTTGCCAAGCTGTGGGATTTTTTACACTTGTTACAACCCTGCTACCATTCCTGTCACTCCTGTTCTCTCTTGGGCTTTGATTTTCTGATTTATTCAATAGGTAATTCTCATGTCCGGTTCTTGGTCCCCATATGCATCTGTAAAATGAATGAAAAAGAAGGCTTACGGATGTTTAAGAGGTCTGCCAGCAAAAATAATGCTGTTTTTAAATGCCCTCTTAAAACATATGCTATTTGGAAGCCATAAAACCTTGTGGTCTGCAAGCCATTTGAGCTGGGACAATTACCATGTGGTGGTGTTACAGATATCCAGCTCAAAATCAAAACTGCTAAAAGCAGGTGGACAGTTTCAAGTCCATAATGTTCTGAAGGGCTTACATAATGGGGCACATTGTGTCCTACTGACGTTTGTTTCAAAAATAGCCTTCTTAGAGATACAAGGTGCCCCAACATCAACCTTGATTTGAATTTCTTTACAGGAAAAAAAAAAAAAAACCTGTTAGGAATCATCTGAAAAGAGGCTGATTGGCTTCTTTATTCTTTAACAAATTTAATTCATTTTGACTCTTTCTTGAGACTTTATTGACTGATACTGAAATCTCCTTTGCAAATCTTTCTTCATCTCTGACTTTCTTCATTTTTTCTTCCACTCTGATCTGTTTTAAATACAAAAAGTATATGAGAAAATACCCTAAAGATAAATCAAGGCCTATCTGTGTAGTCTTGTTCACTGCAAGAAATGGTTTCCTGTTCTCCATCCTTTTGCTCATTAAGAGCTTACAGAAATCCCTAGGGATTTTCTACTCTTCTTTTTCTTCAGAATTTGTAAACCAACAAGAGGCCAGGACTTCCAGAAATGAAAACCTGAGTTTTCACATTTCTATTATGGATAGAGAAGGTGCAAACTTCCTAATGCCAAAAGGCTAAAACTTCCAAATGAAAATGAAGACACAAGGGTGGCGCCTGTGGCTCAGTCAGTAAGGCGTCGACCCCATATACCTGAGGGTGGCAGGTTCAAACCCGGCCCTGGCCAAACTGCAACCAAAAAATAGCCGGGCGTTGTGGCGAGCGCCTGTAGTCCCAGCTGCTCGGGAGGCTGAGGCAAGAGAATCACTTAAGCCCAGGAGTTGGAGGTTGCTGTGAGCTGTGTGAGGCCAAGGCACTCTACAGAGGGCCATAAAGTGAGACTCTGTCTCTACAAAAAAAAAAAAAAAAAGAAAGAAAGAAAACGAAGACACATATAGCTTACGAGGTCATCTTCCTTAATGGAGAACTCTCACTCCAAAGTATGATAAGACTGTCTATTTTTCATGGTCACCAGTTCGAGAGGAAAGTAGAGTTTGGCAGTCTTCTCTTAATGGGTTGGTTTGTTTTCACTGTTTTGGAATCATCTCATGTTATAAGCCCAGAAAGCATCAAAAAGTTGTTTTAGGTCAGGAGAGGGAGGAAGGCATTTTTGTAAGAGCCTTCCTTGGCTATTTATTTTGTCTTTAGTAAAAAGAACTAGAGGGAAAAGATGGGAATGTTCTTCCCAGAAAATTTCTACCTATTCAGAAGTGGAGAGATAGCATCTAAATTGCTAAGCATGTAAGGGATTCTCAAGCTCCTTCAGTCACAAGTAGACAAATTGGAAAGAGAAAGCAATGTATGAAGATTAAATAAGTGCAACACAGGGGGACATGGCAGAAGAGAAACAAAACCTAGTGAGAAAACTGGTCTTCATCTGAAAAATATCAAGAAATCTACCTTGCTATATGTCACAGTCTAATGTCTTGCTTAATTCAGGAAGGCATTGATCTATTTACAGAGTGTGACCAGTCTTCTTTTGAGACACTAGAAAGCTCTGTCCATTCAGTTGCATGTGGTGGGCTGGTAGAGCTCATGGTAAGCTCATGTCAGATAACCCAGGCAAGTAGAAACTGATGTCTAGAATTTCTTCTCATGCTGCTGTGGCCAAATCATGTTCTCTCAAAAATGGTTGAGGCTCTAAGGGTCTTTATATTTAACAATAAATTTTAACTATTTTTCAGAATGGGATAGGCCTGAAACAACAGTTTGGCTGTTGGGTAGTAGAGTGTAATGGTTAAAAAAGTATGAACTTCTTTCTCCAACTCCAGCATCCCAGTACAGAGAAAGAGGGAAGAGAGTGAGAAACTTTGGTAAACCAGAGAATTTTCTTTTATCTTACCCAATTTCACCAAGGTGGTACCATCAAATATCTTCAAGAGCACTACTGTGCTCAGGGCATTCCCAGTGCTAATATGGGTGCAGTGACCAAAGACTTAGATTACAATACTCAATTCCCTTTTAATATTCAGAAAACCTTCTCAGCAAGTATGGGTTCAAATAAGCCTGGACAGTGAAGATAAAAATAAATATCTAACTCTTCAATGCCCAAATATCAACAAACATCCACAAGCATCAAGAACATCCAGGAAAATAAGACCTCACCAAATGAACTAAATAAGGTATTAGTGACCAATACCGGAGCATTGGAGATATGCGAACTTTCAGACAAAGAATTCAAAATAGCTATCCTGAAGAAACTCAACAAACTTTAAGACAACACACAGAAGGAACTCAGAAGCCCATTACAGAAATTTAGTAGAGAATAAAATAATTTAAAAAAGTAAAGCAGATATTCTAAAGCTTAAAAATCCAATTGGCAAACTGAGAAATACATCTCTCAACAGCAGAACTGACCAAGTGGAAGAAAGAATTAGTGAGCTTGAAGTCAGGCTATTTGAAAATACACAATCAGAATAGAAAAGAAGGAGAAAAAAAGAATGAAGCACACACACAGGATCTAGACAATAGCCTCACAAGGGCAAAGCCAGAAATGATTGCCTTTAAAGAGGAGGGAGGGAAGGAGGGGGAGAGGGGACTGGGGTAGAAAGCCTATTCAAAGAAATACTAACAACTTTACAATTCCAGAGAGATATATCAATATTCAGATACAGGAAGGTCATAGAACACTAAGCACATTTAACCTAAATAAGACTGCCTCAAGGTATTTTATAAGCAAGCTCCCAAAGGTCATGGATAAATAAACTCTAAGGGAAGCAAGAAAAAAGCAAAAGAAAAAACAACATATAAAGGAGGGTCAATACATCTGGCAATCTGGCAGCAGACTTCACAGTGGAAACCTTATAGGCCAGGAGAGAGTGGCATGGCATAGTCAGAGTGCTGAAGGAACAAAAACCTTAATCCTACAATATTATATCCTGCAAAAATATTATCCAAACATGAAGGAATAATGACTTTCTTGGACAAACAAAAGCTGAGAGATTTCTTTAACACCAGACCCATCCTACAAGAAATGGTAAAAGGAGTTCTTCAGTCTGAGCGAAAAGGATATTAATGAACAATGAGAAATCATCTGAAAGAATATAACTCACGGGTAATCGTAAGTACACAAATTCAGAATACTCTATTGCCAAAATTGTAGTATATAATAAACCACTTCTGTCTTGAGTTAGAAGACTGAAATTTTAACCTATCAAAAACAACTGCAAAAACTTTTTGAGAGATAGATAGTATAAAAAGATATCCATGGAAATAAGAAAAGCAGAGGGAGGGAGGTGTGGAGTTAAAGTATAGAATTTCTGTTAGATTTCTGTTTTCTTGCTGGTAAGCAGAACTGTTATATGTTTAAAATAATTAGTTATAAAATGTTTTTGCAAGCCTCATGTTAATTTCAAATCAAAAAACCTATACCAGATAGACATTACCAGAGAAAATTACCTTTTTTTTTTTTTTTTTTTTCTGGTTAACATAGCCTTCTTGGCATTTTCTTAGTTATTGTGCTAAGACATTTACATTCCACATTTACTAAGTTTCACATATACCCTTGTAAGATGCACTGCAGGTGTAGTCCCACCAATCCCCCTCCCTCTGCCCACCACCGCCCTCCCTCCCCTCCCTTTCCCCCTATTCTTAGGTTATAACTGGGTTATAGCTTTCATGTGACAGCCATAAATTAGTTTCATAGTAGGACTGAGTACATTGGATACTTTTTCTTCCATTCTTGAGATACTTTACTAAGAAGAATATGTTCCAGCTCCATCCACATAAACATGAAAGAGGTAAAGTCTCCATCTTTCTTTAAGGCTGCATAATATTCCATGGTGTACATAGAGCACAATTTATTAATCCATTCGTGGATCGATGGGCACTTGGGTTTTTTCCACGATTTAGCAATTATGAATAGAAAATCACTTTTAACAACAGAAGACAGGAAGGAAGGAAGGCAAGAAGAGAGGACCACAAGATAAAAAGAAATCAAATAATAACATTGCAGTAGTAAGTTCTTAACTGTAAGTAATAACATTGACTTTACTCTGTGAATGGACCAAACTCTCCAATCAAAAGACATAGAGTGGCTGAATGTATAAAAAAACAGAATCCAACTATGTGTGTCTACAATAACACACTTCATCTATAAGGACGTCACAGAGCCTAGAAATAAAGGAATGGAAAAAGATATTCCATGTAAATAGAACCCCCCCCAAAAAAAGCAGGAATAATTATACTTCTATCAGATATAATAGATTTTAAGATAAAAACCATAAAAAGAGACAAAGAAGGTCATTATATAATGATAAAGGGGGTTAATTCAGCAAGAAGATAAAACATATTCTAAATATATATATTCATCCAACACTGGAGCACCCAAATATATAAAGCAAATGTTGTCAGAGTTAAATATATATATATACACATACAGAGAGAGAGAGAGAGAGAGAGAGAGAGAGAGAGAGAGAGAGAGACCCCAATACAGTAATCACTGCAGAATTCAACACTTCACTTTCAGCATTGCATAGATCATCCAGACAGAAAATTAACAAAGAAACATTGGACTTAATCTATACTCAATGCCAAATGGACCTAATATATATTTATAGAACATTTCATTGAACAGCTACACAATACACGTTCTTCTCACCACATGGATAATTCTCAAGGGTAGACCACATGTCAGGCCACAAAACAAGTCTTAAAAAATTCAAAAAATTGGGCGGCGCCTGTGGCTCAAGGAGTAGGGTGCCGGTCCCATATGCCGGAGGTGGCGGGTTCAAACCCAGCCCCGGCCAAAAACCACAAAAAAAAAAAAAAAAAAAAAAATTCAAAAAATTGAAATCATACCAAGTATTTTCTCTAACCTCAATGGAATAAAATTAGAAATCAGCACCAGAAGGAACACTGGAAGCTATACAAACACATGGAAATTCAGCAAGATACTCCTGAGTGACCAGAGGGGTCAATGAAGAGATTAAAGGGGAAATTTAAAAAATGTCTTGAAATAAATGAAAATAAAAAACAAAACATATCAAAACCTATGGGATATACAAAACTCAGTAATAAGAGGAAACAGTATAGCAATAAGTATCCACATCAATGAAGTAGAAAAGCTTCAAATAAACAACCTAAGAATGCATCTTGAAAAGCAAGAGCAAACCAAATTCTAAATTAGTGGAAGGAAAGAAATAGTGAAGATTTGCGCAGAAATAAATGAAATTGAAACAAAAGTACAAAAGATCAATGAAACAAAAAGTTGTTTGGGAAAAAAAAAAAAAACTGACACACCCTTAGCCAGAATAACAATGGAAAAAACAAGAGAGAGAGAGAGAGAGAGAGAGAGAGAGAGAGGAGAGCTGATTAAATAAAATCAGAGATGAACAAGGAAACATTACAACTGATACTGCAGAAATTCAAAGGATCATTAGAGACTACTATGAGCAGCTTTATACCAATAAATTGGAAAACCTAGAAGAAATGGATAAATTCTTAGATACATACAACCTATACAGATTGAAGCAGGAAAAAATCCAAAACCTGAATAAACCAATAACAAGTAACAAGATAGATATAGTAATAAAAATTCTCCCAAGCTCAAGAGTTCACCACCAGTCTAAGCAAGAGCGAGACCAACTCTACTAAAAATAGACAAACTAGCTGGGCATTGTGGTAGGCACCTGTAGCCCTAGCTACTTGGGAGACTGAGGTAAGAGAATTGGTTGAGCCCAAGACTTTGAGATTGCTGTGAGCTATGGACACCATGGCATTCTACCTAGGGCAACAAATTGAGACTCTTTTCTAAAAAAAAAAAAAAAAAAAGTCTCCCGTCAAAAGCAGCCCAGGATCTGATGGCTTCACTACTGAATTCTACCAAGCATTCAAAGACGAACTAATATCGATCCTACTTAAACTATTCCAAATAATCAAGGAGGAGGGAATGCTTCCAAAGTCATTCTATGAGGCCTGATACTCAAACCAAAGACACAACAAGGAAAGAAAACTATCAGCCAGTATCCCTGATGAACATAGATGCAAAAATGCTCAAGATAATACTAGTGAACTGAATTAATACTTTAAAAAGAGTGTTCATCATAACTAAGTGGGATTCATTCCAGAGATGCAAGGATGGTTCAATATATGCAAATCAATGTGATACATTATATCAAGAGAATGAAGGACAAAAAACACATGACCATTTCAACTGATACTGAAAAAGGATTCAATAAAATTCAAAATCCCTTCATGATAAAAACTCTCAAACAACTGGATACAGGAGGCACTTATCCTAATATGACAGAAGCCACATGTCAGACCCTCAGCAAGTATCATATAGAATGGGGAAAAACTGAAAGCCCTTCCTTTAAGATCTGGAACAAGACAGGGATACCCACTTTCACTACTGTTATTCAATGTAATACTGAAAGTTCTAGCTAGAGCAATCAGACAAGAAAAAGAAATAAAGGGCATCCAAACTAGAAAGGCAGAAGTCAAATTATCCTTGTTTTCAGCTGATATGATCTTATATCTAGAGAAACCTAGACTCTTAAAAATTTTACAACTTATTAACAAATTTAGTTCAGTTTCAGGATACAACATCAACATACAAAAATCTGTAGCATTTCTATATGCTAACAGTAAACAATCTGAAAAAGAAAACAAGAAAGTAATCCCTTTATAATAGCTACAAATAAAATAAAATACTTAGGATTAAATTAACCAAATAAATGAAAGATGTCTATAATGAAAACTATAAAACACTGATGAAATTAAGAGAACACACACACACACACACAAAGGAAAGATACTCCATGCTTGTGGATTGGAAGAATCAGTATTGTTAAAATGTCCGTACTACTCAAAGCAATCTGAGATTCAGTGTAATCTCCATTAAAATACCAGGGATGTTCTTCATAGAAATAGAAAAAGTAATGCTAACATTTATATGGAACCACAAAAGACACAGAATATCCAAAGCCAGCCTGATCAAAAAACAAACAAACAAACAAACAAACAAAAAAACAAAATGAACAAAACAAAAAAAAACTGGAGAAATCACATTAACTGATTTCAAGTTATACTACAGAGCTGTAGTAACCAAAAGTGCATGAAAACAAATGCAGACCAGTGAAACAGAATAGAGAACCCAGAAATAAATCCACATATCTATAGTGAATTTATCTTTGACACAGGCACCAAGAACATACACTGGGGAAAGGACAGTCTCTTCAAGAAATGGTGTTGGAAAAATTGGATATCCATATGCAGAAGAATACTAGACCCTTATCTCTCACCATGTAGTAAAACCAAATCAAAATGAATTAAAGACTTAAATCTAAGACCTGAAACTCTGAAACTACTAAAAGAAAAGTTTGGGGAAATGCACTTTAGGATATTAGTCTGTGCAATGATTTCTTGAGTAATACTTCCAAAGCACAGACAACCAAAACAAAATCGGACAAATGGCATCACATCAAGCTAGAAGGCCTCTGCATAGCAAAGGAAAAAATCAACAAAGAGAAAAGACAACCCACAGAATGGGAGAAAATGTTTGTAAACTACCCATCTGGCAAGGCATTAATAACTAGGATATATAAGAAGCTCCAACAACTCAATAGGAAAAAATAAAATAATCCTGTTAAAAATGATCAAAAGATCTGAATAGGTATTTCTCAAAAGAAAATATATGAATGGCCAACAGGTATATGAAAAAATTCTCAACATAATCAATTATCAGAGAAAGGCAAATTAAAACTGCAATGAAATATCATTTCACCCCAGTTAAAATGGATTTTGTTAAAAATAAAGGCAATAATAAATGCCAGTGAGGATGTGGAGAAATAGGAACCCTCATCACTGTTGGTGGTAATATAATTTTAGCACAACCACTATGGAAAACAGTATAGAGATTCCTCAGAAAGCTAAAAATAGAAGTACTGTATTACCCAGCAATTCCACTGCTGGGTATATATTGAAAGGAGGGGAAATTAGTATATCACAAAAATATCTGTACCCAATATTTATTGCAGCACTGTATACAATAGGGAAGATTTGGAATCAACCTAAGGTATCCATCAATGGATGAATGGATAAAGGAATTGTGGTACATACACACAATGGAATATTATATAGCCATAAAAGAATGGAATCCTGCCATTTGCAACAACATGGGTAGAATGGGAGAACATTATGTTAAGTGAAATAAGTCAAGCACAGAAAAACAAACCTCACATGTTCTCACTATATGTGGGAGCTAAATATTGAAAACAATTGATCTTGTGGAGGCAAAGGGTAAAATGAGAGTTACCAGAGGCTGGGAGGGATAGCAGGGAGAGAAGGATAAATTGAGGATGGTTAACAGGTGCAAAAATACAGTTAAATAGATAGGATGACCAATATTTGATAGAATAGCAAAGTGAGAGGGAAGAGACAAGATGGCTGACTGAAGCCAGCTTTCCACAGAGGCTCCCCTCCAGAAGAAGAGTTAAAGGACAAAAACTCAGCAAGTAACCTGATGGATTTGAGTTGCACTAAGAGAGAAGGTTGTAGAATGCACATCAACCCCACTGAGGCAAGCTGCGACCACAAGGATACAAACAAAAGGTACAAACTCCATCACCAAGTGGACGGGAGTCCCCTCCCCCATGAGAACGGCTCAGAGTGTCCCACAAACAACCGGTCAGAGTTCAAAGGTCCTCCCACTACACTCCACAGGAGAGACCCTCTAAAAACTGGACCTACCTCCCCTACTAGGGTGCCACGGTGCCCTCCTACCAGGCATAAAACTGTATAAACTGTATATAGTCTCTACCTGGAATTCTGAGCTCCCAGTGCTCCCCTTCGCTCACACTGGGGTCTGGAGGCCAGTCCCGGTTGGTGGGCAGAGAGGGGACTGCACCGGAGTGGCAGTTCCCTGAGGCACAGTGCGACAGCCGTCTTTTGGTGACAATACGGCCAGGCATAAAACTGTGTAAAGCTCTGTGTGTTCTCTGCCCGCAACCCCAGGCTCCCAGTGCTTCCCGCACTCCCCTCTGCTGTAGCTCCAAGGTCTGGAGGCCTGTCCCCCAGAGGTCCAGACTCTTGGGCGATTGCTCAAGGGGTGTAGACAGAGCTGGGCTGCAGCCTGTCAGTGCAGACTCTGGGGTACGGGAGCGGAGGAGGGGAGCTACACGGGAGCAGCCGTTGCCTGAGCCATAAAGCAGCAGCCCTCTTTTGCTAGCAATACGGCTCACTACTGAATATTCTGAAGCCACACCCCCTGTCTCCCTGGGCAACCAGAGACTCTGAGTATAGGATTTGCCTGAGGCAACTCCAACTTGCAAACCAGGGAAACTCCCAGGGTGGGGCTGACCCAGAGGTCCGCTTTACTAAACCTAAGATGCACCTGGCCCTCAGGGGATCGTCAGCCTATAGACAATACAAGAGCAAAGACAAGCTGATTTGGAGCTCAGTTCAGCTTCTCTTCTGCAGGGGAACCGCAGAGTTGTTCTGTTCTGTTCTGTCAGTAACATTAATCAGGGGCGAGACTGGACCTGAGTGAAAACCCCTCAACCTTCATCAAGTGCCCGAGGTTGTCAGGCCTCACCTCCTCCTGCTGGAGAGAGGCAGAGCGCAGTGGCCTGTCAGACTTCCTTGTGATTCAGGCAGGTACAAACTCTTGAAGTACCGATTCACTACAGGCAACTGGGTTAGCCAACTGCAGGGCTACCAGTGACTGGGTGCAAGATGGGGAAGGAGGCAGCAACCTTCCCAGACTGATTTATTGGCTGGGTGGCTTCTCCTGACTCCATGCAGCACTGGAGCAAGCCACACCAGAGTAGTCACCAGACCCCTGTGATCCAGTTCCCAGAGACCTCTTAAACTCTCTCACCCGAGACAGGTGCAGACTGAGACAATTGATTTGGACCTTTTTCAACTGAACCAATCACCTGACGACAAATCAGGTGGTGCCCTGGGTGCACGGTGGTAGGAAGGTTTGATTTTTCTTTTCCAATTGTTTGCCAGTGGGGGGCGGGGTGACTTAATTGCTGATATTTCTCCACAGCTTAGACTTCAATCCAAAGTATCTGTTTCACTAGGGTGGAACAGAAAACAGCTGAAAACAAGACAGAACCACTTAGCCCCACCACACCAGACAGGGCCCCAGTTTCTCAGGCCACAACAATGTACGGGCCCTTGACAAAGCCCCAGGGGAAAAAATCAGAGGGAGTAAAACAACCATGGGGTGGAATCAGCGGAAAAACTCTGGTAACATGAATAACCAGAATAGATCAACCCCCCCCACCACCATGGAAAGATATGGCAGATGCAATTGAAGATCCCATTCATAAACAACTGGCTGAGATGTCAGAAATCAAATTCAGAATTTGGATTGCAGACAAGATTAACAAAGTGGAATTAGGAATTCGAGGAGAAATTCAAAAGTTGTCTCAAGAATTTAACAAATTTAAAGACAAAACCACCAAAGACTTAGACACACTGAAGCAAGAATTTGCAGCCCTCAAAGATATGAAAAATACAGTAGAATCCCTCAGCAACAGAATGGAGCAAGCAGAAGAAAGGATTTCTGACATTAAAGATAAAGCCTTTGAACGCTCCCAAACTCTCAAAGAGGAAGAGAAATGGAGAGCAAAAACAGATCATTCTCTCCGAGAGCTCTGGGATAATTTGAAGAAGGCAAATATCCAAATCATAGGGGTTCCAGAAACAGACCCAGTGAGGCCCTCCTGCATGAAATTATGAAAGAGAATTTTCCAGACATGCCTAGAAATTCTGAAATTCAGATAGCAGACAGCTTCAGAACCCCAGCACGACTCAACCCCAATAAGACATCCCCCAGGCATATCATAGTTAACTTCACTAAAGTTAATATGAAGGAGAAAATCCTCAAAGCTGCCAGGAGAAAGAAAACCATTACCTTCAAAGGCAAGAATATTAGAATGACTGCAGAGCTCTCTGCTGAAACTTTTCAAGCCAGAAGAGGGTGGTCACTGCCTTTTAATCTCCTAAAGCAAAATAACTTTCAACCCCAGATCTTGTATCCAGCTAAACTGAGTTTCATTTATGATGGAGAAATTAAATACTTTAATGACATTCATATGTTGAAGAAATTTGCCATTACAAAACCAGCTCTTCAGGATATTCTCAGACCTATCCTCCATAATGACCAACCCAATCCTATACCACAAAAGTAAACTCACTCAGAAACTTTGGATCAAACTCCAATTTCCACACTGGCGAAAGGATTAAAAATGGCCACTGGACTTTTGAAAAACTCGATACCCAGAACTTCACCAGACTTATCAATATTCTCCATTAATGTGAACAGCTTAAACGGTCCTCTAAAGAGGCATAGGTTAGCTGATTGGATACAAAAACTCAGGCCAGATATTTGTTGCATACAAGAGTCACATCTTAACTTAAAAGACAAATACAGACTCAGGGTGAAAGGATGGTCGTCCATATTTCAGGCAAATTGTAATCAGAAGAAAGCAGGTGTTGCAATTTTATTTGCAGATACAACAGGCTTTAAACCAACAAAAGTAAGGAAGGACAAGAATGGTCACTTCATATTTGTTAAGGGTAACACTCAATATGATGAGATCTCAATTATTAATATCTATGCACCCAACCAGAATGCACCTCAATTTATAAGAGAAACTCTAACAGACATGAGCAACTTGATTTCCTCCAGCTCCATAATCATCAGAGATTTTAACACTCCTTTGGCAGTGTTGGATCGATCCTCCAACAAGAAGCTGAGCAAAGAAATCTTAGATTTAAACCTAACCATCCAACATTTGGATTTAGCAGATATCTACAGAACATTTCATCCCAACAAAACTGAATACACATACTTCTCGTCAGCCCATGGAACTTACTCCAAAATCCATCACATCTTAGGTCACAAGTCTAACCTCAGTCAATTTAAAGGAATAGAAATTATTCCACGCATCTTCTCGGACCACCATGGAATAAAACTTGAGCTGAGTAACAACAGGAATCTGCATACTCATACAAAAACATGGAAGTTAAATAACCTTATGCTGAATGATAGCTGGGTCAGAGATGAGATTAAGAAAGAAATCACCAATTTTTTGGAACAAAACGACAATGAAGACACGAATGATCACAACCTCTGGGACACGGCAAAGGCAGTTCTAAGAGGGAAATTTATAACACTGCAAGCCTTCCTCAAGAGAACAGAAGGAGAGGAAGTTAACAACTTAATGGGACATCTCAAGCAACTGGAAAAGGAAGAACATTCCAACCCCAAACCCAGTAGAAGAAAAGAAATAACCAAAATTAGAGCAGAATTAAATGAAATTGAAAACAAAAGAATAATACAACAGATCATAAATCAAAAAGCTGGTTTTTCGAAAAGGTCAATAAAATAGATAAACCTTTGGCCAACCTAATCAGGAAAAAAAGAGTAAAATCTCTAATCTCATCAATCAGAAACAACAAAGATGAAGCAACAACAGACTCCTCAGAAATCAAAAAAATCCTTAATGAATATTACAAGAAACTTTATTCTCAGAAATATGAAAATCTGAAGGAAATTGACCAATACTTGGAAGCACGTCACCTTCCAGGACTTAGCCAGAGTCAAGTGGAAATGTTGAACAGGCCCATATCAAGTTCGGAAATAGCATCAACCATACAAAACCTCCCTAAAAAGAAAAGCCCGGGACCAGATGGTTTCACGTCTGAATTCTACCAAACCTTTAAAGAGGAATTAGTACCTAAATTACTCAACCTGTTCCAAAAGGTAGAAAAAGAAGGAAGACTACACAACACGTTCTATGAAGCAAACATCACCCTCATCCCCAAACCAGGAAAAGACCCAACAAGAAAAGAAAATTATAGACCAATATCACTAATGAATATAGATGCAAAAATATTCAACAAGATCCTAACAAACAGAATCCAGCAACACATGAAACAAATTATACATCATGACCAAGTCGGTTTTATCCCAGGGTCTCAAGGCTGTTTCAATATACGTAAATCTATAAATGTAATTCAGCACATAAACAAATTAAAAAACAAAGACCATATGATTCTCTCAATCGATGCAGGAAAAGCTTTTGATAATATCCAGCATCCCTTCATGATCAGAACACTTAAGAAAATCGGTATAGAAGGAACATTTCTTAAACTGATAGAGGCCATCTACAGCAAACTCACAGCCAATATCATATTGAATGGAGTTAAATTGGAATCATTTCTACTGAGATCAGGAACCAGACAAGGGTGTCTCCATTGCTTTTTAACATTGTAATGGAAGTTTTAGCCACTGCAATTAGGGAAGAAAAGGCGATCAAGGGTATCCATATAGGGTCAGAAGAGATCAAACTTTCACTCTTCGTGGATGATATGATAGTATATCTGGAAAACACTAGGGACTCTACTACAAAACTTTTAGAAGTGATCAAGGAATACAGCAGCCTCTCAGGTTACAAAATCAACATTCATAAATTAGTAGCCTTTATATATACCAACAACAGTCAAGTTGAAAAAACAGTTAAGGACTCCATCCCATTCACAGTAGTGCCAAAGAAGATGAAATATTTGGGAATTTATCTAACAAAGGACGTGAAAGATCTCTATAAAGAGAACTATGAAACTCTAAGAAAAGAAATAGCTGAAAATATTAACAAATGGAAAAACATACCATGCTCATGGCTGGGAAGAATCAATATTGTTAAAATGTCTATACTACCCAAAGCAATATACAATTTCAATGCAATCCCTATTAAAGCTCCACTGTCATACTTTAAAGATCTGTAAAAAACAATACTTCGTTTTATATGGAATCAGAAAAAGACCTCGAATAGCCAAGACATTACTCAGAAATAAAAACAAAGCAGGAGGAATTATGCTACCAGACCTCAGACTATACTACAAATCAATAGTGATCAAAACAGCATGGTATTGGCGCAAAAACAGAGAAGTAGATGTCTGGAACAGAATAGAGAACCAAGAGATGAATCCAGCTACTTACCGTTATTTAATCTTTGACAAGCCAATTAAAAACATTCAGTGGGGAAAAGATTCCCTATTTAACAAATGGTGAACTGGGTGAACTGGCTGGCAACCTGTAGAAGACTGAAAGTGGACCCACACCTTTCACCCTTAACTAAGATAGACTCTCACTGGATCAAAGATTTAAACTTAAGACATGAAACTATAAAAATACCAGAGGAGAGTGCAGGGAAAACCCTTGAAGAAATCGGGCTGGGCGAGTATTTTATGAGGAGGACCCCCCGGGCAATTGAAGCAGCTTCAAAAATACACTATTGGGACTTGATCAAACTAAAAAGCTTCTGCACAGCCAAGAACACAGTAAGTAAAGCAAACAAACAGCCCTCAGAATGGGAGAAGATATTTGCAGGTTATGTCTCTGACAAAGGTTTAATAACCAGAATCCACAGAGAACTCAAACGCATTAGCAAGAAAAGAACAAGGGATCCCATCGCAGGCTGGGAAAGGGATTTGAAGAGAAACTTCTCTGAAGAAGACAGGTGTGCGGCCTTCAGACATATGAAAAAATGCTCATCATCTTTAATCATCAGAGAAATGCAAATCAAAACTACTTTGAGATACCATCTAACTCCAGTGAGACTAGCCTATATCACAAAATCCCAAGACCAGAGATGTTGGCGTGGATGTGGAGAAAAGGGAACACTTTTGTACTGCTGGTGGGAATGCAAATTAATACATTCCTTTTGGAAAGAGATGTGGAGAACACTTAGAGATCTAAAAATAGATCTGCCATTCAATCCTGTAATCCCTCTACTGGGCATATACCCAGAAGACCAAAAATCACATCATAACAAAGATATTTGTACCAGAATGTTTATTGCAGCTCAATTCATAATTGCTAAGTCATGGACGAAGCCCAAGTGCCCATCGATCCACGAATGGATTAATAAATTGTGGTACATGTACACCATGGAATATTATGCAGCCTTAAAGAAAGATGGAGACTTTACCTCTTTCATGTTTACATGGATGGAGCTGGAACATATTCTTTTTAGTAAAGTATCTCAAGAATGGAAGAAAAAGTACCCAATGTACTCAGCCCTACTATGAGACTAATTTAGGGTTTTCACATGAAAGCTATAACCCAGTTACAACCTAAGAATAGGGGGAAGGGGGAAAGGGAGGGGAGGGGGGGGAGGTGGGTAGAGGGAAGGGGATTGGTGGGATTACACCAGGGGTGCATCTTACAAGGGTATATGTGAAACTTGGTAAATGCTCTGTAAAGCTAGTGAATGATGCCCCATGATCATATCAGTGTACACAGCTATGATTTAATTAAAAAAAAAATAAAAAAAAAGAGTAGCAAAGTGACTATAATCCACAACAAGTTAGGGTATGCTTTAAAATAACTAAAAAAGTGGAATTGGAAAGTTCCTAACACAAAGAAATGGTAAATGTCTGAGATGATGGATAGCCCAATTGTCCTGATTTGATTAATTCACATTGTATGCCTATATCAAAACATCACATGCACCCAATAAAGATAAACAGCTACTATGTATGCATAATAATTAGAAATAAAAATAAATGAAATATTAATAATAAAAACATTGGACTTCAGAGTTGATGACCAGGGTTCAAATCAGTGTGTCACTGGTATGGTCTGAATGTTTTTGTCACACCCCATCCTATGTTGGAACCTCTTTCATACACTGAAATTCCCAAGGTGATGGTATTAGAAAGGGCCTTTGGGAAATGATTAGATCATGGGAGCAAAGCCTTCATGAATTGGATTAGTTAGATCCCTTATAAAAAGAGGTCCAAGAGAGACACCTTTCACCACTTCCATCACAGCAAGAAGGCACCATCTATAAGCCTGAAATTGAGTCCTCACAGTTAATCTACCTTGATCTTGGACTTCTGGCCTCTAGAACTGCAAGAAATAACATTTCTGTTATTTATAAGCTACCTGTTTTACGATATTTTGTTATACCAGTCTGAATGGACTAAGGTAGTTGCTAAAGCTGTTTGGTCTTTGGGATGTGACTACATTTCTAGGCCTTAATTTTCTCACATGTTGAAAAAGGTTAATAACATTACCTTCCTTAGAAGCATGTTGTGGAAGCAAATTATATAAGGCTGTAAAGCACTTAGCATAGTATTTGGCAATAAGTAAATATACAAGTTGTATAAATTGATAATAGTAATATAATTATTACAGGAGTATGTCCCACTATTGTCAATTTAACAAATATCGGCTAGGCATTACTATATGCCAGACATTGATTCATTAAAGCAAAAAGTGAGCATTACTATATAATCAAATAATGTGCCAAGAGCAACGGAGAGCTCTAAGCAGGACAAGATCTCTTGGAGCCTAAGTGTTGGGGAGATGAAGGACAGGAAAGAGAAGGTTTTATCACCAACTTATAAATTAAGAGGTTAGAGCTGTGTCAAGGGGGTTCATAGCTTCTTAGGGTCTTTAGAAATCATCACAAGTACTCTGTCCCTTGTTCAGCCCTCTCTGATATTAGAATTTTGTTTTCTTTTTCTCTTCTGTATTCACTTGAATCTCCTTTGCTACTCAGCCTTGCTCTATTTACCAGGACCAAACTTGACCCAAGATAGGACATAATTGGCCTCAGCACCATAGATGGGGGCTAAAGTTCAAGTTGTCTTTCTGCTTATCTGACTAAGGATGGTGCTCCAGTTTTGATACCTGGGGTCCAGCCTCATTTTAAGCCTTAGTTCCCTCTCTGTTCCCTTATTTTTAGAAATGAGTTTCTGCCTTTGTGCTTCTTCCCAAAGGCCTGTTCCAGAAACTTATTTAACGACCCCAATACTCTATACCTTATTTTTGCTGGTTCCCATCTCAAGCACTAGAGTTATTCTCCTGAACCTTAGGCCCAATAGATAGTACTGGATGCTTGCTTCTTGTCAGCTAAGAATTCTTGGTATCTCTACTTCCTAGATTCCTCTGTCTTCTCTTTATTTGTTGTCTAGACAGGGAGCAATCTTTGCAAATAATCCTTGCAGGTTAGAATTAAGCCCAGAGGGTTTAGTTAGGGTATGCTTTAAATAACTAAAAAAGTGGAATTGGAAAGTTCCACTTATTTGGCGATCACCATCTGTGTTAGTTCTCTAGTGACTGGTTCTCCTCATCGGCAGTTCTTATGTCCAATTTTGCTTATCTCATGCCTCATTGGGTTAAGATCTGACATTCTCATTAAAACTAAGTCATTGAAGAGCTCTGAAGATACCACTATACGCTTCTTAAAAGCCCTAATTATCAGTATTAATTCTTTTGCATTTAGCTTAGAACCACATCCTTTATAGTGCCTCCTATTCACTTATTCATTCATTAAATTCACAAGTATTTATACAGTGTCTATGTTTGAGTTCTTGGGATATTGAAATGAATTAGATATGTCTTCTGTCCTCAAGGAGTTCATAGTGTAATGATAAGATGGACTTATAAATAGATAATTATAATACAGGTTCAGAAGTACTATATAAATGCAAAAATACTAGAAGGAACTAAAAAGCAAGGTCACCTAACCCAGACTGTAGGTGGGTAGATGGGGATAGAGAAGGCTTCATGAAAGAGATATCATCTCTGAGTTCTGGAGAACTATCAGTTAGTGTTAGTAGGCTGAAGAGAGGCAAATGCCTCCAGGCATAACCTAAGTGACAGCTTGGCACATTCAGGCAACAACACATATTATACTATGGCTGGAATATCAGGTATGAAAATGAAAGATAAAACTAGGCAGGTAGGTGGGTGATAGATTAAAAAGTGCCTTATTTGCCTATGAAGGAATTTTAATTTTATCCTGATTTTTAAAGTGAGAAATTACAGTAATGTGGAGACCTTATTTGTCAGAGCAAGAACAGAGACAGGGAAACCAGTTAAATGACTGACAAATGCTAAGAATCTTAACTAAAGTGATGACGGTGGGGATGAAAAGTGTGTCTGGATTTCAGAAGTGTAAGAGTAGAATTCACAGGACATGGTGACTGACTAGATATGATGGGAACAAGGAGGAGAGATGTTGAGGATGATTAGGCAACTATGTGGGTGGTGATTCTGCTGCTGGAGCTAGAGAACACACAAGGAACAGATTTTCAATAGAGGGCAGGCTGTGCTTAATGTTACCAAATAACACCCCCTCCAATTCTTCTTTCCTTTTAGTAAAATAATCCTGTTGCTCAAGGGATGCTATTGACAACCTACCTTTACAGAGTTCAATTATAGAAGAAAAAAAATTTTAAAGACTATAAGAAAACAACACAGTTGGATAAATATTGCACTTGAAAGTCAAATCCTCTAACTTCTTTGCTACTTGGAAATCATAGAGGTAAATGAAAACAGAGTAAACAAAAAACTTACCCCATAGACAAGTTCCCCAACCATGCCATTCCATATTTTAGTCTCTGGATCCCTTGCGCCATATTTCCCATCGCCAACAATGGACAATTTGTACTTGATCCTTACGTGTTTGGCTATTTCATAGGCTAAGTCTACACAATAGCCTTCATATCGTTCATTTCCTTCCAGTTGCTCATGGTTCTTCTTATACATTACATATGGTGATTCCTTTGGGACCAGAAGCAAGATCAAAGGATTACTCTTATACATTTTACTAAGAGATGATAAATGTAATAATGAATTTTTCCCTTCTGTAGTTATTGAGATTTGGTGTGTGAAAAGTGCCTTTAAAATGTAGACTTAATAAGCAGAAGAACCTCAACTGACTATCCACTGGGCCACATGATTTTGGAGTCCTTAACTGATGATTTACAGAAGTAGAGAAGGATTTAAGTTCTTCATGAGAACTTGAAAGAAAGAACAGTTTTCAACTATAATGTCTTCAATTTAGTCACATTGGAAAGAGTTATTTTCCTTAGTTACATGAAGGTAAACTGCCTTTGATTTCTCAAGATTTACCATGTAGGAACCAGCTGAGACTTTTTCATTTTTATATCCTAGGGCTTAGTACAGTTCCTAAGACAAATGGAATATTTGATATGCATATTTAAATGAAAGTTAAACTTCAGCCAAGTCTGTATTCTGTTAGTCATAGTTTCACACTTAGTGGTATATTTGTTTTTAACCCAGGTTTATACTTGTTTCAGTAAAAACAAATCAGCTTTTAGAAAAATGTTTTAAAATGAGAATACTATCTCACATTTTAGCAGTGCTTTGAGTTTAGCAGAAAAGCTTCTTCATGTGGTAAATTGTACCTTGAAATTGTCTTATGACATATGTAGGAGATTATTATTATACCCCTTCCATATATTAAGAAAACAACAACCTGAGGCTCAGAGAAATTGTGACTTGCACATCTATACAGGTTAGTGGTAGACCTAATATTAGAACACTAATCTACTCTCTCCTCCACACAATATTGCCTCCCCTACAATGAAGAATTAGGTTTTAAGTCTGGATGAAGGATCAGTCCTATGGGGGTGGGGGCAGGGGGAAAGAGGAGAATGATACCTGAAACGTTTGCAAATTATCATATGTATTTTTAAATGTTATTGTGTTTATCATCATGGAAAGATACTTTGAGATTTTCCTGAGTGCCTTGCTTTTACTTCTTGAACTTGAGTTCTTCCCTAGTAAATGAATAATGATTTTCAGAAAATAGATGTCTTGCTGGACAGAAGGTCTACCTACCTTCTGTCCACACTTACCAGAATGGTAGTTACTACTATGGTGCGGTTCTCTGAGGATGCACTATCATTGCTGATTTGCTGATCTGAGAAAGGCACAAACCTTTCATATTCATTCCAGTAGCCAGCCTAGAAAGAGCAGACATTTTACCTGGATGCATATTTTTCACTCAAAAAGTACTGCATAAAATGCAAATGCTGTTATGGAACAAAACTTTGTTTTTCCCAAGTAGCTTGAGCTTTACAAGGATTGACATCCTTGTATCCCTCTGTCTTGCCACTCCTGCCAGGACCTCAACATTGATACACACACAGATGTGCGGTTTCTTCATCCTGAGAGTTTCTGTCCCTGCCTCACCCTTACTGATATTTTGTAAAATAGTTTAATCTGATAAAGGGTTATCAGACTTTTTATTTCTTAAAAGTCTTATAGCAAAAATTATTTTGTTTTGAACTGTAGGACAGTGGGGAGGTAGGAGTGGAAAATCAGGGAGTATCCTATAGAAATGACAAAATATTTTATGTTCTGAGGTTTTCTCAAAAGGATAAATTCTCACTTTATGGATAACTTAACTATTAGTATGACAGAAGCAAAGTGATCATTGTAAAATTCAGATAATTCTCCAAAGGGAAAGGTACTGTGTTTAAAGTTTATTTGGTGGGTGAATTAGCAAAGTGGAAAAATACCTATTTTCCAATTCTTTTGCTAAAACCATATGTGCTTTGGAAGCTTCTGTTTCCATAACAACATTCTATAAAATTTGTGACCCCTTCCCTTCATTTTAGAAAGCCATCAACTCATCAACTTAACTCATCAACTTAACTCATCAAGTCTATAAGTTATAGACTTATAAGTTGAAAGCTTATCAACTCATAAGTCTATAACTTTAATCAAACCCGTTTTAGAGGGAAATTGTCCTTTAAAAATGTGTAGGTGGATGATCTGATTAAAAAACAACTTGGTGCATCAGATCTGCATCCCTCATGGAGTGAAAAGGTAAAAATAATGCATAGGAATTTGCTTTGTGTGTATTTCCTAACGCCTAGATTCTTGTATCTAAGTGTTTTCTCTTGAGAGATTTTTCTTTAGATATTTGTTTTGGTCACTTACTTTTCGAGAACCAGTGACTTTCATTTCGTATACATCGATGGTGTAATTTGTCCTACGTCCGTAAGTGTCAAATTGGATATTTCCAGTCATTCCTTGTACTTGGACCTGGTAGAAAGGAAAAAATGTAAAATTTTATTTATTTATTTTTTCTTTTTTTATTAAATCATAACTGTATACAATGATATGATTATGGGGCATCATACACTCACTTCATAAACCATTTGACACATTTTTATCACAGTGGAAAATTTTAAAATAGTAACTTATTGCTTGCTTTCTAGGTATCTAGGATGAGGTCTATTGACAGATCTTGAAATCTTGGAGAATTTGTATCTTGAGTCATTGAGCTCTATCCACGAGATCAAATTCATACAGATAGATATTCATTTTCTCTGCACTATTTTTTCAGTATGCCTTTGAGTTATGAAGCATTGAATACATATGAGAGGCTGATACCTATATGATATAGTGAGGACTCCACTACCACCTTTTCAAGGATCTTAAGTTTCCACTATTCCCTTCTTAAAGAATACTCTTCAAGCTACTCCCTGAACTAGGGTAATGCATTCTAAACTGTGAGTTCCTTGAGGGCCACGGCTGAGTCTTAGTAATCTTAATAATCTGGTATCAGTAGCATGGGCTTTGGAGCTCCTGGGTTCATATTCTAGCTTCATCACTTAATAACTGAATGGTTTTGGGCATTTTCCTTAATGCTTTTCTACCTCAGTGTCCTAATCTGTAAAATGGGAAATCCTAGTAGTACCTATTCCTCAGAGATGTTGGGAGGATTTTTTTTTTTTTTTGGTAGAGACAGAGTCTCACTTTATGGCCCTCAGTAGAGTGCCGTGGCCTCACACAGCTCACAGCAATCTCCAACTCCTGGGCTTAAGCGATTCTCTTGCCTCAGCTTCCCGAGTAGCTGGGACTACAGGCGCCCGCCACAACGCCCAGCTATTTTTTGGTTGCAGTTTTGGCAGGGGCTGGGTTTGAACCCGCCACCCTCAGTATATGGGGCCGGCCCCTTACTGACTGAGCCACAGGTGCCGCCCGATGTTGGGAGGATTAAAGGAGTTATGCATATATGGTGTTTAGAATAGTCAGACATGTAGCAAGCATTATAATACATGCTAGCTATATTAACTATCATTATTATTAATCAAAATTAATTCAATTATATTTCTTGCAAGGGATGAGCTTTCCCTTTTATTATTTAATCTATGTCCAAATACAGACAGGTAGTGGGGAGCTAACCCATGGAGGAATAATCCAAAAGTTTTAAAATTTGTCAAGTTTAAGGGATCAGGAGTATGGAGCTCTAGATGAGAAAGATAAAAATATTAGGAGCCCCCAAACCTATTTTGGATGCCAAATTTATGTTCAATGTAGGTCACAATTTCTCCCAAGTCTGGTCCCAGCTTTATGAACTAATAAGACTCCATCTCTGCTTGTATTTCACAGTCCGTGCAGGGACACTGGATGAAAGACTCTCAATAAATGTCATTATTGTTAACCACTTGCATTACTCATCTGGAGAGTAAGGGTCAAATACTTCACTTCAAAGAAAAAAGAATCTGACTTGTTTTCCTAGGTTGAAAGGATGGAATACTTTTTCATCACTTATAGAAAATAACAAACTGTCAAATATGTCAGAAGTGGTAATGGGCTTGTGTTACAGAAAGGAAAATTGTTGTCAAATATTAGGGAATATTTTTCATAAGGAAAGGGGCTTGTCACAACTGGTAGGAGACAGTGGAATTCCTGTTGAAAGAGAAATGCTCCAACGTGATGAACTGAAAATAAGGTACTTGTCCAACTGGCCCAGCAAATCTAAGTAGTATTGTCAGCCTAGGCTTGTGGAGGAGGTGATGTCACACTTCTAGTTGAAGAAAAGGACCTTTGTTGAGATAGAAATTACTTATCCTGTGGGATGGGACTGGTGCATATAGTGCTGCATGAAGGGCTCTTTATACTTCATTTTGGGCATTGAATTCTAGGAAAGACAATGGCATAGGAACCTACTAAGGAAATCCTTAATTACTGAAAATAGCAAGGGCTTCAAGTCTCCTTAGAATTGTATGTTTCTAAAGATCCAAACTATCTGAACATAATCTATGAATTGGACAATGGTCAACTTATGTCCAAGAGATTTCAACCCCCATAATTCAAATATTTGGTAAGCAGAAGTAGAAATAGGCTACTTATCAGACAGAAGCATAGTTTTAAGGATGTGGTCTACTATTGAATATCAGTGACGGTTTCCCACCATCCTATCTGTGATTCCTTCCTTAATCCATATTACACCATGTAGAATTTAACCATAACATTTTAATGATCTATTTTGGGTAGTTTCCAGCTACCCACCTAGATTAGGAGCATCAATGAATAAGTGTTTTTTCCCCCCATTGTGTTCTCAGCAACAAATACAACATGTGGAATAGAGCAGATACTCAATAAATGTTGATTGAAAAAAATCTCAATGACTTAGAATTTGTGACAGATATTTCAGTAAACCATGCTGAGGCTGATCTTTGTACTACTTGCAGATAGTGAGAATAATTACCCAGTTTGCAAGTGCCTTTAAGATATTTTAAAGCATTTGTTTACATATTAACAATTTAAATGTGAGCTCCCCTCATCTTATTTCATGCTTGCACACTAAAATAGAGCCTGATACATAGTCATAGGTGCTCAGTGAATATTTACTGGATGAATGGTGTGCTTATTTATCCATTACAACAGGCCTTGTAGGAGCCTCTGTCAGGCAATGATTTTGTTTGCCAGATTTCTTTGAGGTAAGAGAATGATTTATTGAGAAATAACTATGCACTAGTCAGAATGAGGTATGCTTTTACATCATGCAATCTCACTTTTAATTATCTCAAATAAAATGGGATTTCTCTTAATGTAGTAAAGTGCTTAGTATTTCAAACTGTATTTCCTTGCACTCCCCCTAAATAGTGCTGTTTTACTGAAGCACTGCCTACTTTTGGAAAAGGTGAATGCTTTCTAGCCTCTCTGGAACAGTAGGAAGAGATTGGTCTGTAGGCAGAGGTAAACTATCCTTTTGGGTGAGTGTCTGATCATTAGGACCTGGGAAGGAAGGTTACTTACTTCGCTTACAGCTTTATCAATAAGTTTGACATGCAGAAAATTTTCTCTGAAATAGTATGATCAATCTCATCTTTTCTCCAGTTAAATTTATGTCTTGTCCTTTATTCTGGTAGCAAGTTTTCTACTGGGGAACGTGGTTATTTGTGTCATGAATGGGGAGTCAATTGGAGATATTGGCTCTTGCCCCTTGAGGTTTTGTTGATGAAAACTCCTTTTGATTCATTCTGAGGAAATTTTATATTTCACTCATCATTATGTTTCACCTGACAATACAGATCTTGTAACTGCTCTGAAGGTTGAATTTAATTAACTGCTCTTCAAAACTGTGTAGTGCTACCTCCATAAAACTACACTCAGGGCATTTGTTAAGGAACTGACATAATGACATGAAAATCTGCGTGATGGAAGAATGAGTCATGTCTTTTTCTTGGAGAGAGACACAGGGGCTACTAACCCCTCTTGATTGAATGCTACAACTTGGCAAATTTAAGGAGGCAGTAAGAGAGCCAACTACACAAAATGATGTGTGTTACGAGGCTGTTACAAATTCTTCGTTGCTGGGTTGTGCACAGAAATATCTTATCACTGCTCATCTCTTTGTTGATTTGTATTCCCCAAACATCAGGATAATTAAATAAGTAGAAATAAGAGAGCCTTGTACTCTTGAAGGCTCATTTTAATGCATGCAGGCACATATTGCATAAAGCAAAATATTCAGGAAAGAGCTCTTGCTTGGAAAGCTGCAGTGAATGGGTGATGCTGCTGTTGGTATAAATAATGAAATCTGTTCAAGGAACACTTATTTAAGCCTTAAATGATCTCCTACCCAGTAAATACTAAAAACAAGTGACCTATTTGACTGTCTATCCATTGATTCCTTGTACTTTTCTTTAAATTTTTTCTTTGCAGCATTGGACAAAAGCTTTTTAAGTAGGCCTAGAAACGTAGCATGTTCCTCCATCTTATCATGTAGAGTAGGATAACTGTTCTTTTTGACAACAGAAATACTACCACATTGGTTCAATTCCACAGTCTATCCAGGCTACATTTGTCTGATAAGCAAGGGAACACATTATCCTTTGTAGTGTCTATCTTGAAATTAGGAGTGTCTTATAGAGTATCACAATCTCCCTAAGAAATGTCATATTTTTGAACCTATTTACTCACTCAATCCATACTTTTAAGGGTACTGAGTTCCATTTACTATCCACAATATAGCACACAACCAACTATTCATTTGCCCAAAATTTACTATTTTTTAAGCTTCAAGGAAGAACCTTCCTATTTTTAGATTTCTAAATTTGAGTGAATATTCATATTCATCCTCTTTGCATGCTCTGAGGTTCTACAGACTGTGATCTTATGCCTTTTAGTGTGTCTTCTCTCATGATTGACATTTCATCTTTTTTGTATCTTCATAAACCCCTCCACCCTCAATAACCCATTGTGGTCTTTACCATTTTTAGAGCTCTCTCGATATCAATTCCTTGGCTCCAGGGCACAGCAGGATTTGCTAAGCAGTCTCCAGCACTGCCTCTGCGGGACACATCCACTCGCTGCCTCCTCAGATAGCGAAAAGCTTCTGCTATAACCAGTATTGCATCGTGTGTCAATGCAGATGTGTACTGAAATGGTGGATGGAAAACAAGATATCATGACAAATCACACCCTCAAAACTTGCCTTATTCCTTATAATTTTCATTCATCTCTACCTCTTGCTCTATGCCAGGGGTTCTCAAACTGCGGCCCGCGGGCCACATGAGATGGTGTGATTGTATTTGTTCCCATTTTGTTTTTTTTTACTTCAAAATAAGGTATGTGCAGTGTGCATAGGAATTTGTTCATAGTTTTTTTTTTTTTTTAACTATAGTCCAGCCCTCCAACGGTCTGAGGGACGGTGAATTGGCCCCCTGTTTAAAACGTTTGAGGATGCCTGCTCTATGCAATCTCTTTCCTAATTATTTGAGTCAAGAGATCTCACTGGGAAAGCCTGACTTTGATTCATTCTAGAATGATGTCTCTTAACTCATGTGTGCACATGTTGAGTTATTAAGATCAAATGGCTCAAGGGAATCTCTCTCTTGCTCTCAATACTGTTTTTCATATTGAGTGAATGACTACTAAAAAGCCAGGTCTTTTATAGAGGGAGAAATATGTGTGAAGTTAAAGGATGGCATATATAGATTGGAGAGGAAATAGCATATCCTAAAGCAAGAGTGGGTTATTGCTATTTGTAATAGAAAATTCAGATCTGGTGTTTACTTATGGGAAAATGAAAATAGCTAAGTTAGACAGCTTGAAATTAATTTGGAGAGAAACATTAATCATTTCTGTCTGGACCATGTTTTTGCCGAGGTAGGACTTCTGGCCAGCAATAAATCAGTTTTTGTTTCCGGGGGGGGTAGCAAAAACCAGAGCTGGTTTTCGATTGTAGAAAATTACAATTGTTATTGAATTTTAAATCTGATAACGTTGACAATTCTTAGGCGATACTTCATAATGTTACCTCTTTCAGACAAGAACACCTACTTTGTGTTCCTTGGGCATATTGATATACTCTAGTATGGATGAGGTCAGTCACTTAATACAAGGGATTATTTGATTATCTGCAATTTGAAATAGTGGATGGTTTTTCATTAAATGAATCAACAACAGTATGATTAAAATAAGCTGGCCCCTGTTTTTCAAGAGTGACAAATACTGGCAGAATACAGAATACCGATGACTTTTTAAAAAGTGTAGCAAAATGTCCTAAGGGGAGCTCTCTTGCTATCTAGAACAGTATGTCCAAATACAATTGGTGTGAATACATTGTTGTCTCTATAACTATCAATTTACTTTCCTAACTTTTCTCATGTTACTTTTATTTCAAAAGCAAATAATCAAGTATGACTATAACAGGGGACATAGTTCTTTCATGAAGAAAAATCTTTGCATCTGCCCATCCTTGCAATACATAAAGCCAACATGGTGGTGATTTTCTTTCTTGCTGACTGCATAAATTGTCAGCAATCTTAATGCAGTCCCTTCCAAACCATGCCAAGAGAGCAATTTAATTTTCTACTTATTTCAGTTTCTATTTATCAAGGTGTTAGAATGCCCCCCCCAAAGCCTAAAAGAAAACACAAGAGTAAATTAAGCCTTAGCATCTCTAATCTCTAGACAACTTTATTTCCTAATCAAAAATATTGTACATCAATTTTTAGAGTGGACTTTTTCTCTAATGGATATAGTGCAAGGTTTTATAATTACTAGTACTAAGCAAAATTTATCTGAAACTTATAACCATCTACTTAAATATTCCATTTTCTTAAGTTGTTCAAAGGATTTTTTAACTTATAATCCTGAACAGTTCTTCTCAGCAAGTTCTAGAATTTACATTCTACATTCCAGACATTATCAATGAGTACACTATTGCTGAGATTGTCTTCCTTCTCTTTTGTACATGCTCTATGATTTCAGAGAAGGCATCAATTACTCTGCAACCTTTTTCATAGATTTTACTCCTGTTGATTTTTTTTTGTGCCTAACAAAAGTACCTGCTAAAATACTGAATAAATAAATTTATTTCTTTTACCTATTATCTGCCAAATCTAAACATAACTATGGACAGGCAGTTTTACAAAAATCTGAATTAGTATAAGCTCACCTAAGTGTTGAGGGAGGATGAATATCAGTTTAGTACATTAAGATTTTTTGGTTATAAAGGATTCATCATAGGGATTGTGACCATATTTACTGAATCAAATTAGGATACTTGATCTGACCATGGAACAGAATTTTTAAAAACAGGACTATCCTAGAAAAATCTGGCAGATATAATTACTATAACTACAACTAGTGAGTGGCTTAACTGAATGAAAAAAAATGATGTCTAACTCACAATTCTCTAGAACATACCGATTATATAATACTAGATCTCACTTAAACTCTGTTTTGATGTGACCCATTTAGAATGGACCTGCCTAGGTGGTATAGAACATAACTCTTCTCTGGCCTGTGTTCCCTACTCTACTCTCCTATTCTTTTCTTGCCAGGGAGGAAGGATTAGAGGACAGGTATCTTGAAACCATGAGAAGGGAGATCTTTCATCCCTTTTTCTTTTTTAGGAAAGGGTCCTGCTCCTATTTTGATTCCTCATCTTGTATCACAGTCATCTTGTATCACATACTTTTCACTATGTCAGGAAGAAAGAATTGAAAGTCTGTTTCATGCTTGAATCAGTTCAACAAGGGAATGAGTTACTTAAAAAATTCGTTTGAAAAGTACTTTGTGTAACATGAGTAACTTCCCCCTAATTTATTTGTTTTAATTCCTGATTTTTAAATAATAGGATTTGTAGCCATAGGGGAATATGTATAAAAATGTGCATTTTAAGCATGACTTTGCTTTTAATATTCTTATCTTGATATTATAAAAATGAGCAACTTAGGTAATCTAATTATTTTTGAAGACACGTTTGCAAGCAGGAAAATATTTCCATTCTATATATATATAGGCAATACACACTCTGTATTAGAGCCTAATTCACTTGGGTGTACTGAGATTCATGAAACTTATTAACACCAAGCAATCACATAAATAATGTAAAATCTAATTTTCTGTTTTATACTATCAATCTTCTTTACCTATTCCCACTGCTCCCACCCTTTACCTGGCTCAGGTTCTTGTAATATTGTAAATTGTTATGAACATATTACAAATGAAATTCATTAAAAATTAAGTTAACTTATTCCCAAACACTGGATTTTAAAAGATCTCATTCCCAATTGCTTCTTTATTCAGGAGTTTAGTTTTCAAATGCAATAGCATCACCTGCAGTTGTTTTTTTAGCAACTTTTAATCATTTCTAAGGGGAGATCACTTGATCACAGGATGACTGTTAGAATATAAAGACCATACTGCGATGCTTTGAAAAGCCAGCCTTAGGTTTTTAAATGCCATGGAACATTACCTTTAGTGGTGCATTCTTGGCTTCAGGGAATTCCCTTTCATCCAGCCTCACCCAGCGCTGTATGAACTGCTGAACCATAGGGTTTTCGTTATTGACAATCTGGAAACCTGTAATGTTGGCTCCCCCATGCATGACTCTTTCCAGCAAAATATCAGTAAAACCCTAAAAAAACATTGAAAGGGGATCATGATTGTGGGAGGTTGTGTCTTCTTACTCACCATATGTGTTAGAGTGGATGAAATGAAAACCCATACCCTAGGATCACTTAGTAGCAATCAAGAAAGCCTGGATTATGAAATGAATTCTTATAGTACTATGTCTCTGAAACTAGAGGAAAAATGAAGAAAACATGCATTCTTTCATTTTAGTGCCCGGGTCTTTATTTAATGTAAGTGTCACGTGTACAAACATAGGTACCAATTTCAGGCAAATGTTTTGATTTATTTTATTTAAGTGTATTTTCAATCTTCTTTGAATACAAATACAGTGCTTTATGTAACTGGAAAATGTTTGACCTTAATGAGGGTTATAACAAACTTTTCTTCAACCTAACATGCTAACCACAGCAGATTTTTTCAAATCCTTCATCTTATATCACAGTGATAAATACTTTAGACATTTGTGATTTACAGAAATGCCGATGAGTGAAACTGACAGCTTGATTGCATATAATAATACAAATCCCGGGGTACATCTCACATGTATCCATTAATGAATCTTGACATGAACTGCATAGCTTTTTACCATAGTCTTCTTAACTCACTCTGGTTACCATATGGTGTCTCTGCCACCTAAACCTCCTGAAGGAATCTCTCCAGGGTTCACACCTAAGCCATCTCCACCTGGGCACTCTGAGTTCCATTGGGCATTATTATCTTCTGGGACATCTCACCCAGGAATTGCTGCTATTTTTGCTAGATATCTGTCTCTTGCTAATTGCTCCTAATGTGCTAGGGTCCTCAATATGCTGAAGCCAGCATTTCTATTTATAAAGAAATAGGGGAGAGTTCTTCCTTATTTCTCTAGATCCTCCCAACATGTTATTATAAAAATTTCAAATATACATAAAAGGTGAAAGAATTACACAGTGAATACCCATATAGTCACTATGCATATTCTACAATTAATGTTTTTCTGTTCATCAATCCATTTCATTTTTGAAATGCATTTCAAAATAAGTTATATTCCTCAGTATACTTTACCCCTAAAGACTGCAGGATGAGTTCAGTGTTTGTGTATAGTTCTTTCTTCCTTTCTTTTTGAGGTAAAATTTGCATATAATGAAATGTACTCAATGACTTTTGATAAAATTTTTGATAAATGCATACACCTGTATAATCTAAATTTGTATCAATTCTTTAAAGTTTTCCCTTTTTTTGCATTCTAAAAAATTTTTTACTGGAGTATCATAATCATATATAGAAGTGTTCATATCTTTAAGGGAATGGCTTCATGAATATTCACAAACTGAATATGAATGCACCTTTCCAGTTAGCACCTCCCCCCTTGCAACTCTTAATTTTATATTTCTTTACCATGGGTAACAAGGTAGTCTTAGAAAATGTTTTAGTGAAATAGCTTTTTCTTTCCTTTTTTTTTTTTCTGTTGGGAGAGTTCTTAACAAGCATGTTTCTTGTTTGTTGTTTTTCTTTTCTTTTTGTTCTATTGACATTTTTCCCTTTTTTAAAATTTCGGATTAATATGAGGTACAAATGTTTAGGTTACATTGTTTTCATTTCTAAGGCAAAGTTCAAACGGTAGTCAAACCCTTCACTCAGGGAGTGTGCTGAACACCCTCACATTGTGCACATTAGGTGAGATCTTGCCAATCATCCTCTGTCCTCCCCCCATTTCCTCTCCCTCACTAGACTATACTTGTGGTTTTCTTTTGTGTGGACAGCATGTAGTTGTTTTTTCTATTGGTCCATTCTTGAGATACTTTACTAAGAAGAATGTGTTTCAATTCAATCCAGCTAAATACAAAAGATGTAAAGTTTCCATCTTGGGCGAGGGGAGACAAGATGGCGGACTGAAGCCAGCTTTCAACAAAGGCTCCCGTCCAGAAGGAGAGTTAAGGGACAGGAATTTAGTAAGTATCCTGGTGGACTTGAGCCTCACCAAGAGAGAAGGCTGAAGAACGCACATCAACACCGCTGAGGCAAGTTGTGATCACAAGGACGCAAACAAAAGAACGCTCACTTCTGGATATTCTGAGGCCACACCCCCTGTCTCCCTGGGCAACCAGAGGAGGCCACCGGCCACACGGCTCACAAACCCGGGAAGCTTCCAGGGCGGGGCCGACCCAGAGAGGTGTTCAGACGCAATTCTCCAACAGCAAAGACGTTTGAACTCAAAACAGCCCGTCTTCTGTAGGCGACGACAGGAACAGAGACAGAACCTCACAAAGTTGTCTGTTCTGTTCTGTTCTGTTCTGTTAGCAGCATCCATCAGGGACGGGGCTAAGCCTGAGTGAACACCTCCTTCCCATCACCTGCATCAAACACTCAAAGATGTCAGGCCCCATCTCCTCCTGCTAGATAGCGGCAGTCTGCGGGGGCCTGGCAGACTTCCTTGCAATTCAGGCAGGTGCAAACCCCTGGAGTGTCTGTTCACTGCAGGCAACTGGGTTAGCCATCTGCAGAGATACCAGTGACTGGGTCCGACGGAGGGGCAAAGTGGGGAAGGAGACGTCAACCTTCCCAGACTGCTCTGTTTGCTGGGTGGCTCCTCCTGACTCCATGCTGCACTGGGGTGAGCTGTGTCAGAGGAGTCACCAGGCCCCTGTGACCCAGTTCCCAGAGACCTCTGGAACCCTTCCACCCGAGACAAGTGCCGATTGAGACAGTTGATTCGGACCTTTTGAACTGGGCTAATAGACTGAGGACTTTTCAGGCGGTGCCCTGGGTGTGCGATTGTAGGAAGGTTTGATTCTCCTTTTCCAACTGGGGCCAGAGGTGGGCAGGCGGGGTGACTTAATTGCTGATTTTTCCACACAGCTGAGACTTCAAGCCAGAGTAGAAGTTGCAATAGGATCAAACAGAAACCAGCTGAAAACAAGACAGAACCACTTTGCTCCACCACACCAGACAGGGCCCCAGTTTCTCAGGCCACAACACTGTACGGGCCCTCGATAAAACCCCAGGGGAAAAACCAAAGGGAGTAAACCATGGGGCGGAATCAGCGGAAAAACTCTGGTAACATGAATAACCAGAATAGATCAACCCCCCAAGAAAAGATACGGCAGATGTGATTGAAGATCCCATTCATAAACAACTGGCTGAGATGTCAGAAGTCGAATTCAGAATTTGGTTTGCAGACAAGATTAATAAAATGGAATTAGGAATTCGAGGAGAAATTCAAAAATTGTCTCAAAAATTTAACGAATTTAAAGACAAAACCACCAAAGACTTAGACACACTGAAACAAGAACTTACAGCCCTCAAAGATATGAAAAATACAGTAGAATCCCTCAGTAACAGAATGGAGCAAGCAGAAGAAAGGATTTCTGACATTGAAGATAAAGTCTTCGAACACTCCCAATCTCTCAAAGAGGAAGAGAAATGGAGAGCAAAAACGGATCACTCACTCAGAGAACTCTCAGATAATTCGAAAAAAAACAACATAAGGGTTATAGGAATTTCAGAGAACGATGAAGTGGCTGCCAAGGGCACAGAGGCCTTTCTACATGCAATTATGAAAGAAAATTTTCCAGACATGCCTAGAGAATCTGAAATTCAGATAGCAGACAGCTTCAGAACCCCAGCACGATTCAACCCCAATAAGCCATCTCCCAGACATATCATAATTAGCTTCACTAAAGTTAACATGAAAGAGAAGATTCTCAAAGCAGGCCCGGTGAAAGAAAACTATAACGTACAAAGGTAAGAATATTAGAATAACTGCAGATCTCTCTGCTGAAACTTTTCAAGCAAGAAGAGGCTGGTCATCAACTTTTAATCTCCTAAAGCAAAAAAACTTTCAACCCAGGATCTTGTATCCAGCTAAACTGAGTTTCATCTATGATGGAGAAATTAAATACTTCAATGACATTCATATGTTGAAAAAATTTGCCATAAGTAAACCAGCTCTTCAGGATGTTCTCAGACCTATCCTCCACAATGACCAACCCAATCCTATACCACAAAAGTAAACTCACTCAGAAACTTCGGATCAAACTCCAACTTCCACACTGGCAAAAGGATTAAAAATGTCCACTGGACCTTTGAAAAACTCGATACCCAAAATTCCACCAGACTTATCAATACTCTCCATCAATGTGAATGGCTTAAACTGTCCTCTAAAGAGGCATAGGTTAGCTGACTGGATACAAAAACTCAAGCCAGATATTTGTTGCATACAAGAGTCACATCTCAACTTAAAAGACAAATACAGACTCAGGGTAAAAGGATGGTCATCCATATTTCAGGCAAATGGTAATCAGAAAAAAGCAGGTGTTGCAATTTTATTTGCAGATACAGTAGGCTTTAAACCATCAAAAGTAAGGAAGGACAAGAATGGTCACTTCATATTTGTTAAGGGTAATACTCAATATGACGAGATCTCAATTATTAATATCTATGCACCCAACCAGAATGCACCTCAATTTATAAGAGAAACCCTAACAGACATGAGTAACTTGATTTCCTCCAGCTCCATAATCGTTGGAGATTTCAACACTCCCTTGGCAGTGTTGGATCGATCCTCCAGAAAGAAGCTGAGGAAAGAAATCTTAGATTTAAACCTAACCATCCAATATTTAGATTTAGCAGACATCTACAGAACATTTCATCCCAACAAAACTGAATACACATACTTCTCATCAGCCCACGGAACTTACTCCAAAATTGATCACATTTTAGGTCACAAGTCTAACCTCAGTAAATTTAAAGGAATAGAAATTATTCCATGCATCTTCTCGGACCATCATGGAATAAAACTTGAATTGAGTAACAACAGGAATCTGCATTCCCATACAAAAACATGGAAGTTAAATAACCTTACGCTGAATGATAGCTGGGTCAGAGATGAGATTAAGAAAGAAACTACCAATTTTTTGGAACAAAACGACAATGAAGACACAAACTATCAGAACCTCTGGGACACTGCAAAGGCAGTTCTAAGAGGGAAATTTATAGCACTGCAAGCCTTCCTCAAGAGAACGTAAAGAGAGGAAGTTAACAACTTAATGGGACATCTCACGCAACTGGAAAAGGAAGAACATTCCAACCCCAAACCCAGTAGAAGAAAAGAAATAACCAAAATTAGAGCAGAATTAAATGAAATTGAAAACAAAAGAATAATACAACAGATCAATAAATCAAAAAGCTGGTTTTTTGAAAAGGTCAATAAAATAGATAAACCTCGGCCAACCTAATCAGGAAAAAAAGAGTAAAATCTCTAATATCATCAATCAGAAACAACAAAGACGAAATAACCACAGACTCATCAGAAATCCAAAAAATCCTTAATGAATATTACAAGAAACTTTATTCCCAGAAATATGAAAATCTGAAGGAAATAGACCGATACTTGGAAGCACGCCACCTTCCAAGACTTAACCAGAATCAAGTGGAAATGTTGAACAGACCCATATCAAGTTCAGAAATAGCATCAACTATACAAAACCTCCCTAAAAAGAAAAGCCCGGGACCAGATGGTTTCAAGTCAGAATTCTACCAAACCTTTAAAGAGAAATTAGTACCTATATTACTCAACCTGTTCCAAAATGTAGAAAAAGAAGGAAGACTACCCAACACATTCTATGAAGCAAACATCACCCTGATCCCCAAACCAGGAAAAGACCCAACAAGAAAAGAAAATTATAGACCAATATCACTAATGAATATAGATGCAAAAATATTCAACAAGATCCTAACAAACAGAATCCAGCAACACATCAAACAAATTATACATCAAGACCAAGTTGGTTTTATCCCAGGGTCTCAAGGCTGGTTCAATATACGTAAATCTATAAATGTAATTCAGCACATAAACAAATTAAAAAACAAAGACCATATGATTCTCTCAATTGATGCAGAAAAAGCTTTTGATAATATCCAGCATCCCTTCATGATCAGAACACTCAAGAAAATTGGTCTAGAAGGGACTTTTCTTAAACTGATAGAGGCTATCTACAGCAAACCCACAGCCAATATCATATTGAATGGAGTTAAATTGGAATCATTTCCACTCAGATCAGGAACCAGACAAGGCTGCCCATTGTCTCCATTGCTTTTCAACATTGTAATGGAAGTTTTAGCCACCGCAATTAGGGAAGAAAAGGCGATCAAGGGTATCCATATAGGGTCAGAAGAGATCAAACTCTCGCTCTTCGCAGATGATATGATTGTGTATCTGGAAAACACTAGGGACTCTACTACAAAACTTTTAGAAGTGATCAAGGAATACAGCAGCCTCTCAGGTTACAAAATCAACATTCATAAATCGGTAGCCTTTATATACACCAACAACAGTCAAATTGAAAAAGCAGTTAAGGACTCTATCCCATTCACAGTAGTGCCAAAGAAGATGAAATATTTGGGAATTTACCTAACAAAAGACGTGAAAGATCTCTATAAAGAGAACTATGAAACTCTAAGAAAAGAAATAGCTGAAAATGTTAACAAATGGAAAAACATACCATGCTCATGGCTAGGAAGAATCAACATTATCAAAATGTCCATGCTACCCAAAGCAATATATAATTTCAACGCACTCCCTATTAAAGCTCCACTGTCATATTTTAAAGATCTTGAAAAAACATTACTTTGTTTTATATGGAATCAGAAAAAACCTCGAATAGCCAAGACATTACTCAGAAATAAAAACAAAACAGGAGGAATCACACTACCAGACCTCAGACTTTACTACAAATCGATAGTGATCAAAACAGCATGGTATTGGCACAAAAACAGAGAAGTAGATATCTGGAACAGAATAGAGAACCAAGAGATGAATCCAGCTACTTACCGCTATTTGATTTTTGACAAGCCAATTAAAAACATTCAGTGGGGAAAAGATTCCCTATTTAACAAATGGTGCTGGGTGAACTGGCTGGCAACCTGCAGAAGACTGAAATTGGACCCACACCTTTCACCATTAACTAAGATAGACTCTCATTGGATTAAAGATTTAAACTTAAAACATGAAACTATAAAAATACTAGAGGAGAATGCAGGGAAAACCCTTGAAGAAATTGGTCTGGGTGAGTATTTCATGAGGAGAACCCCCCGGGCAATTGAAGCAGCTTCAAAAATACACTACTGGGACTTGATCAAACTAAAAAGCTTCTGCACAGGTAAGAACACAGTAAGCAGAGCAAGCAGACAGCCCTCAGAATGGGAGAAGATATTTGCAGGGTATATCTCTGACAAAGGTTTAATAACCAGAATCCACAGAGAACTCAAACGCATCAGCAAGAAAAAAACAAGGGATCCCATCGCAGGCTGGGCAAGGGATTTGAAGAGAAACTTCTCTGAAGAAGACAGGCGCAAGGCCTTCAGACATATGAAAAAATGCTCATCATCTTTAATCATCAGAGAAATGCAAATCAAAACTACTTTGAGATATCATCTAACTCCAATGAGACTAGCCTATATCACAAAATCTCAAGACCGGAGATGTTGGCGTGGATGCGGAGAAAAGGGAACACTTCTGCACTGCTGGTGGGAATGCAAATTAATGCATTCCTTTTGGAAAGATATATGGAGAACACTCAGAGATCTAAAAATAGATCTGCCTTTCAATCCTGTAATTCCTCTGCTGGGCATATACCCAGAAGACCAAAAATCACAGCATAACAAAGATATTTGTACCAGAATGTTTATTGCAGCCCAATTCATAATAGCTAAGTCATGGAAAAAGCCCAAGTGCCCATCGATCCACGAATGGATTAATAAATAGTGGTATATGTATACCATGGAATACTATGCAGCCTTAAAGAAAGATGGAGACTTTACCTCTTTCATGTTTACATGGATGGAGCTGGAACATATTCTTCTTAGTAAAGTATCCCAAGAATGGAAGAAAAAATACCCAATGTACACAGCCCTACTATGAAACTAATTTGGGACTCTCACATGAAAGCTATAACCCAGCTACAACTTAACAATAGGGGGAAGTGGGAAAGGGGGGAGTGAGTAGAGGGAGGGGAATCGGTGGGATCACACCTGTGGTGCATATTACAGGGGTATTTGCGAAACTTGGTAAATGTAGAATGTAAATGTTTTGGCACAGGAACTGAGATAACGCCGGAAAGGCTATGTTAACCACTGTGATAAAAATGTGTCAAATGGTTTATGAAGTGAGTGTATGATGCCCCATAATCATATCATTTTATACAGTTATGATTTAATAAAAAAAAAACAAAACAAAACAAAAAAATAAAGTTTCCATCTTTTCTTATGGCTGAATAGTACTCCATGGTATACACATACCATAGTTTGTTAATCCATTCATGGGTTGATGGGCACTTGGGTTGCTTCCATGTTTTGGCAATTATGAATTGAGCTGCAAAAAACATTCTAGTGCAAATTGTCTTTGGGATAAAATGAGTCTTTTTTTTGTGGGTAGATATCTAGTAATGGGATTGCAGGATCAAATGCAAAGTTGACTTAGTTCTATGAGAATTCTCCATACTTCTTTCCATAAAGGTTGTATTTATTTACAATTCCACCAGCAGTGCAAAAGTGTTCCCTTCTCTCCACATCCATGCCAGTATCTGCAGATTCAGGATTTTGTGTAGGTTATTATCTCTGGGGTTAGGTGATATCTCAGAGTGCTTTTGATTTTAATTTCTCTGACAATTAGGGACAATGAGCATTTTTTCATGTGTTTGTTGGCCATTCATCATGAAACAATTTTTTCAATTACTACTTACAGCCCTTTTCTTCTATTAATAAGGGAGATGAGTCAATGGGGACAGGACAAGGAGCTAAATGTTTTGCTAGTTTGCATCACTGAGACTCTCTCCTTCCTTCTGATGACCACAAAGCAATTTTGGTGTTTTATTTTTTGAGACAGGGTCTTGCTATGTTGCCCAGGCTGGATTTGAACCCTTGGGCTCAAGCAGTCCTCCTGCCTCGGCTACCAAAGTAGCAGGGACTCTTCAATATAGGGAAAGGGTAAGTAAGTGACCTCCAGTGGTCCAAATTCCCACTGTGGACTCCTGAAATCCCAGCCACAGGAAAGTCCCTCGATTCATGTAGGCACTGAGACTAATATGGGGAGTTGCCTGGAAACTGCATGACAGCATTGATGAAGAGAGGGTGCTCACAATGGTTTCCACATTTACCTCCCTGAGTCTTTAAAAAAATTTTTTTTAATTTTTTGTTGTTTGGGATTCACTGAGGGTACAAATAATTAGGTTACACTGATTACTGTTGTTAGGTAAAGTCCCTCTTGTAATTGTGTCCTGCCCCCAAGAGGTATGCTGTACACTGTACCCCCTCATATTAGATCATCTATTACCTTCATATTAGAATTGAGTACATTGGATTCTTGTCTTCCTTGAGTCTTAAGCAACTATAGCAAGGCACCATTTTGAGAGCCCAGCACACACTAGACTGTACCCTGGAGTACAATAGCCCCTGCATCTCCATTTCCTCCAGCCCACTGACACTTTCCATCTGCAGCTGGGCACTGCTGCTCGCTGCTGCCACCAGCGCTGAACTGCATACCACTGATAGTGACTGTCCTACCCTGAGGAGATGGCTGCCACACGTTTAAAAGGAGCTAGTTTAAAAGGAGCTAGTAGCTGTGAGGAAAGCTATCCCACTTACCACCACCACTTGGGGCCAAAGTGTGTGCTCCCCAGACAGCTGTTTATGGGTTGCTATGACTCAAAGCAACACTGCCTTCGCCAGCAGCGAGGCTGCAGTGCACTTGTTGTCATCCTCACCTGAGCATTCCATGGAGCCCTAGGTATCATACCACCTCTGCCTACCACAGTGAGTAACCATACATACCACTGAGATGCCTGAGGACAGGCCTTCCCTGCCTGGCTTCACCTCTCCCACTGCCTGAGGATACCCTACAGGGACTTGGGAATCACCATGCCCCATCTAACCCTGTTGAAACCTGAGCATTCCTACTGGGGGCCTGAGGACAGGCCTACCTAACCTGCCACTACTATCACAGCTGGAACTCACTTACATGTATCACCTGTGGGCCTAGAGACTGCCCTCCCCAACCCATTGCAGCTACCAACAACATCAGCATGGATTGCTTGGAAGCCAGAGGACTGTCCCACCACTGCCACTGTCAGTGTCCATATTATTCTTACTGTCTAAGAGCCCAAGGACCCACTCACCTGGCTCACCACTGCCACTGTTAGCACCTGAGAAAGCCACCTGGGAACTCAAAAATTTGTCCGATTGGAGCTGCTAACAACAGTGCCAACATATGTCACCTTGGGGCCCAAGGACAGGCCTTCTTGGACCACTGCTGCTACCACTGGTGCTTGACACTAGCCCATCTGGCATCCCTGTATCCAGAAAACTTCACTGCAACCTCTCATAACATCTGTACCCTAAGCCACTGAGGTAATCACAGACATACTAACACTGTTTATAGCTGAAGAAATCATATGGACACTACACTGTTATACATACCTGAAATCAAAGCCAAAGTGCAAAACCATAGATGCATTTTTAGGACTAAGTCCTCCACTATGAAAGCAAATTCAAAAAATTGGAAGAGGTGACTATTATACCATGTGTGCACATATCAACATAAGGACACAAGAAACATGAAAAGCAAGGAAATATGACATCTCAAAAGAAACACAATAATTCTCAAGCAACATATACCAATCAAAAAGAAATTTGTGAAATCCCAGAAAAATAATTAAAAATATTGACATTAAAGAAGTTCAATGAGATACAAGAGAATACTGGAAAATAATACAAAGAAATCAGAAAAACAGTTCAGAATATTAATAACAAATTTACCAAAGAGAAAATAGATATAAGGAAAAGAATAAAAAATTCTATAACTGGGGAATTCATTGAATGAAATACAAAATACATTCAAAAACTTCAGTGATGAACTAGATCAAGCAGAAGAAAGAATTTCAAAACTTGAAGACAGGTCTTTTGAAGCAATTCAGTAAGATAAAAATAAAGAAAAAAATAATTTAAAAAAGAAGAAAGTCTACATGACACATGGTCTAGCATAAAGTGACTAAATATTCAAATTTTTGGTGTCCCAGAAGGTGAAGACAAAATGAAAGGAATAGAAAACCTACTTAATGAAATAATAGTTGAATACTTCCCAAGTCCAGCAAGAGATTAGATATGTAAACATAAGAAGCCCAGAGATGCTCAAACAGATAACAATAAAAAGTTCTTCCACATGGTGCATTATAGTTAAACTGTCAAAAGTTAAAGAGATACTTCTAACAATAGTGAGAGAAAAGCATCTGGTTCCTTATAAGGGAACCTTTGTGAAACCATTAGTGTATTTCTCATCAGGAACTTTATAAGCCAGGGATGATAGATTCAAAGTGGTAAAAGGAAAAAAAAAATAAACCTGTTAGCTAAGGATACTATACTCAGTAAAGTTATTCATCATAAGTTAAAGAGAAATAAAGTCTTTCCTAGATAAGCAAAAGCTGAGAGAATTCATCACCACTAGTTCATTCCTACAAAAAATGCTTAAGGGAGTACTAGACATGGACATAAAAGGACAATATCTGCCATCATGAAAACACACAAAAGTATGAAACTAACTGGTAGAGCAAATGTACAGAGGAGGGAAAAGGAATGTTACCACTACAGTAAACTACCAATCACAATGATAAGCAATAAGAGAGAAAGAAAAGAACAAATGATGTACAAAACAATTATAAATCAGTTAATAAAATGACAGGAATAAGTCCTCACACATCAATAATAATCTTGAATGTAAACAGATTAGACTTTCTTTTTTTTTTTTCTTTTGAGACAGAGTCTCAATATGTCACCCTTGGTAGAGTGCTGTGGCATCACAGCTTACAGCAACTCAGACTCTTGGGCTTATGTGATTCTCTTGCCTCAGCCTCCGAAGTAGCTGTGACTACAGGTGCCTGCCACAATGCTCAGCTATTTTTCTTTCTTTTTTCCTTTTTTGTAGTTGTCATCGTTGTTTGGCAGGCCTGGGCTGAGTTTGAACCTGCCAGCCCTGGTGTATGTGGCCAGTGCCCTGGCCACTGAGCTACAGGTGCCGAGCCCAGGTTAGACTTTCTTTCTTTCTTTTTCTTTCTCTTTTCTTTCTTTTCCCTCCCTCCCTCCCTCCCTCCCTCCCTCCCTTCCTTCCTTCCTTCCTTCCTTCCTTCCTTCCTTCCTTCCTTCCTTCCTTCCTTCCTTCCCTCTCTCTCTCTCTCTTTCTTTCTTTCTTGTCTCACTCTGTTGCTGTGAATAGAGTGCTGTGGCCCCATAGCTCACAGCGACCTCAAAATCATGGGGTCAAGTGATCCTTCTTGCCTCAGCCTCCTGAGTAGCTGGGACTATAGGCACCCACCACAAAACCTGGCTAGTTTTTCTATTTTTAGTAGAGATTGAGTCTCACTCTTGCTCAGGCTGGTCTTGACTACAGGTGCCTGCCACAATGCCCAGCTATTTTTCTTTCTTTTTTTCCTTTTTTGTAGTTGTTATCGTTGTTTGGCAGGCCCGGACTGAGTTTGAACCTTCCAGCTGTGGTGTATGTGGCCGGTGCCCTGGCCACTGAGCTACAGGCGCCGAGCCCAGATTAGACTTTCTTTTTTTTCTTTCTTTTCTTTTCTTTTTTTCCCCTCCCTTCCTTCCTTCCTTCCTTCCTTCCTTCCTTCCTTCCTTCCTTCCTTCCTTCCTTCCTTCCTTCCTTCCTTCCTTCCTTCCTTCCTTCCTTCCTTCCTTCCTTCCCTCTCTCTCTCTCTCTCTCTTTCTTTCTTGTCTCACTCTGTTGCTCTGAATAGAGTGCTGTGGCCCCATAGCTCACGACAACCTCAAAATCATGGGGTCAAGTGATCCTTCTTGCCTCAGCCTCCTGAGTAGCTGGGACTATAGGCACCCACCACAAAGCCTGGCTAGTTTTTCTATTTTTAGTAGAGATGGGGTCTCACTCTTGCTCAGGCTGGTCATGAACTCTTGAGCTCAAGCAATCTACCAACCCCAGCCTCCCAGAATTTTAGGATTACAGGCACAAGCCACTACACACACACACACATCTAAGAAACTCATCTAACCTGGAAAGACACATATAAACTGAAGGTAAAGGGATGGAAAAATATATTCTATGATTTTTTTTTTTTTTGTGAGACAGTCTCAAGCTGTTGCCCTGGGTAGAGTGCCATGACATCATAGCTCACAGAAACCTCCAACTCAGGCTCAAGTGATACTCTTACCTCAGTTTTTTCTATTTTTAGTAGAGATGGGGTCTCACTTTTGCTCATGCTGGTCTTGAACTCGTGAACTCAAGCACTTATCCTGGCCTCCCAGAGTGCTAGGATGAGCCACTGAACCCGGCCAAAAAATATATTCTATGAGAATGGAAACCAAAAATGAGAGGGAACAGCTAAACTTCTATCTGATAAAACAGATAATAAATCAAAAACAGTAAAAAGAGACTAAGAAGGACATTATATAATGCTAAAAGGATCAGTTCATCAAGAGGATATAACACTTCTAGTATTTTAATAGTTTCATGTCTTAAGTTTAAATCTTTAATCCAGTGAGAGTCTATCTTAGTTAATGGTGAAAGGTGTGGGTCCAGTTTCAGTCTTCTACAGGTTGCCAGCCAGTTCACCCAGCACCATTTGTTAAATAGGGAATCTTTTCCCCACTGAATGTTTTTAATTGCCTTGTCAAAGATCAAATAACGGTAAGTAGCTGGATTCATCTCTTGGTTCTCCATTCTGTTCCAGACATCTACTTCTCTGTTTTTGTGCCAGTACCATGCTGTTTTGATCACTATTGATTTGTAGTATAGTCTGAGGTCTGGTAGCATGATTCCTCCTGCTTTGTTTTTATTTCTGAGTAATGTCTTGGCTATTTGAGTTTTTTTCTGATTCCATATAAAACAAAGTATTGTTTTTTCAAGATCTTTAAAGTATGACAGTGGAGCTTTAATAGGGATTGCATTAAAATTGTATATTGCTTTGGGTAGTATGGACATTTTAACAATGTTGATTATTCCCAGCCATGAGCATGGTATGTTTTTCCATTTGTTAACATTTTCAGCTATTTCTTTTCTTAGAGTTTCATAGTTCTCTTTATAGAGATCTTTCACGTCCTTTGTTAGATAAACTCCCAAATATTTCATCTTCTTTTGCACTATTGTGAATGGAATAGAGTCCTTAAATGTTTTTTCAGCTTGACTATTGTTGGTATATATAAAGACTACTGATTTATGAATGTTGATTTTGTAACCTGAGATGCTACTGTATTCCTTGATCATTTCTAAGAGTTTTGTAGTAGAATCCCTGGTGTTTTCCAGATATATGATCATATCATCTGTGAAGAACGAAAGTTTGATCTCTTCTGACCCTATATGGATACCCTTGATCACCTTTTCTTCCCTAATTGCGGTGGCTAAAACTTCCATTACAATGTTAAAGAGCAGTGGAGACAATGGGTAGCCTTGTCTGGTTCCTGATCTGAGTGGAAATGATTTCAATTTAACTCCATTCGATACAATATTGGCTGTGTTAGTGCAGGGAAAACCCTTGAGCTTCAAAAATACACTACTGGGACCTGATCAAACTAAAAAGCTTCTGTACAGCCAAGAATACAGTAAGTAAAGCAAGCAAACAGCCTCAGAATGGGAGAAGATATTTGCAGGTTATGTCTCCGACAAAGGTTTAATAACCAGAATCCACAGAGAACTCAAACGTATAAGCAAAAAAAGAACAAGTGATCCCATCACAGGTTGGGCAAGGAACTTGAAGAGAAAATCCTCTAAAGAAGACGGGCGTGCAGCCTACAGACATATGAATCCTACAGATTCATATGCAGATACATATGCAGCCTACAGACATATGAATCCTCTAAAGAAGACGAGCGTGCAGCCCACAGATATATTAAAAAATGCTCATCATCTTTAATCATCAGAGAAATGCAAATCAAAACTACTTTGAGATATCATCTAACTCCAGTAAGATTAGCCTATATCACAAAATCCCAAGACCAGAGATGTTGGCGTGGATGTCGAGAAAAGGGAACACTTCTACACTGCTGGTGGGAATGCAAATTAATACATTTCTTTTGGAAAGATGTTTGGAGAACACTTAGAGATCTAAAAATAGACCTGCCATTCAATCCTATAATTCCTCTACTAGGCATATACTCATAAGACCAAAAATCACATCATAACGAAGATATTTGTACTAGAATGTTTATTGCAGCCCAATTCATAATTGCTAAGTCATGGAAAAAGCCCAAGTGTCCATCGATCCAAGAATGGATTAGTAAATTGTGGTATATGTACACCATGGAATATTATGCATCCTTAAAGAAAGATGGATATTACGCATCCTTAAAGAAAGATGGAGGTAAAGATGGACTTTACCTCTTTCATGTTTACATGGATGGAGCTGGAACATATTCTTCTTAGTAAAGTATCTCAAGAATGGAAGAAAAGTTATCCAAGGTACTCAGCCCTACTATGAAACTAATTTATGGCTTTCACATGAAAGCTATAACCCAGTTATAACCCAAGAATAGGGGGAAGGGGGAAAGGGAGGGGAGGGAGGGGGGAAGTGGGCGGAGGGATGGTGATTGGTGGGATTATACCTGTGGTGCATCTTACAAGGGTGTATGTGAAACTTAGTAAATGTAGAATGTAAATGTCTTAACACAATAGCTAAGAAAATGCCAGGAAGGCTACGTTAACTGGTGTGATGAAAATGTGTCAAATGGTCTATTAAAACCAGTGTATGGTGCCCCATGATCACATTAATGTACACAGCTATGATTTAATAAAAAAAAGAAGAAGATATAACACTTTTGGACATATACGCAACTAACACTGGAGTACTCAGATATGTAAAACAAATATTATTAGATATAAAGGGAGAGGTAGACTCCAACACAATAATAGTTGGGGATTTGAATACCCCACTCTCAGCATTAGCTCACCTAGACACAAAATTAAGAAATAAACACTGGATTTAAACTGCACATTACACAAAATGGACCTAATAGACATTTATAGATCTTTTCCTCTAACAGCTACAGAAGATATATTCCCTCATGAGCACGTGGAACATTCTATAGGCTAGATCATATGCTGGGATAGAAAACAAACTCAAAAAAATTTTTTAAATTGAAATCACATCAAATATCTTCTCATGCCACAAAGGAATAAAAATCACTAATAAGAGGAACTTTGGAAACTGTATACAAACATAAAAATTAAACAACATGCTCCTAAATGACCACTGAGTCAAGGAAGAAGTTAAGGATGAAATAAAAAAAAATTAAAACAAATGAAAATAGAAAAAAAAAATACCCAAACCGAGGAGATACAGAAAAATTAGTATCAAGAGGAAAGAGGATAGTAATAAATGAAAAAGTAGAAATATTTCAAATAGACAACCTAATTATGCACCTTAAAGTACTAGACAAGCAAGAACAAACCAAACCCCAAATTAGTAGAAAGAAGAAAATAATAAATTTGAGAGCAGAAATAAATGAATCAGAGACTGTATATATATATGTTTATATACATGTTTATCAATATCATACATATTCTCTCTCTCTCTCTCTCTATATATATATATATATACACATACAGAGTCAATGAAATAAAAAGTTGGTGTTTTTAAAAGATAAATGAAATTGATAAACTGCTAGATAGACTAACCAAGAAAACCAGGAGAGAAGACTCAAAGAAATAAAATTAGAAATAAAATGTTGGTTCTTTGGAAAGATAAAATAAATAGAATTCTAGCTAGACTAACTCAGAAAAGGAGAGAAGACACAATCCAAATGAAATCTGAAACAAAAAAGGGAGACATTACAACTAACACCACAGAAATACAAAAGATCATCAGAGACAATTATGAACAACTATAAAAACCTGAAAAAATCTAGATGAAATGGGTAAATTTATGTACACATACAACCTACCAGGATTGAATCACGAAGAAATAGAAATCTTGACCAGAGCAATAATGAGTAATGAGATTAAATCAGTAATAAAAAAGTCTCTCAGTAACAAAAAGGCCCAGACAAAATGGCTTCATTGCCAAATTCTACCAACCTCATAAAGAGCTAACATCAATTCTCAAACTTTTCCAAACAATTAAAGTAGAGTAATTCTTCCTAACTCATTCTATAAAGCCAGCATTACCTTGATTTCAAAACCAGACAGGCACATAATAAACACATCTAACAAAAATAGCAAGTAAAAATAAAGTGAGCAAAAGTCAAGAACAAATTTTTCTCAGAAGAAGATATATAAATGGCTAACAAATACATGAAAAAATGCACAAGATCACTAATCATCAGGGAAATGCAAATTAAATCTACAGGCCAATACCCCTGATGAACATAGATGCAAAAATCCTCAACAAAATATTAATGCTAGCAAACCAAATCCTATAGTACATCAAAAATCCCACCATGATCAAGTGGGATTTATGCCTGGGATGCAAGGCTGGTTCAACCTATGCAAATTAATAAACATGATACATCGCATCAATAGAATGAAGGACAAAAACCAAATGATTATCTTGATAGATGCATAAAAAGCATCTGATAAAATTCAATACTATAATCCTAGCACTTTGAGGTGCTGAAATGGGAGGATCACTTGAATCCAGGAGTTCAAGACCTGAGCAACATAGCAAGACTCTGTAAAACATTTTAAAAAGTAATAGCAGATTGTGGTGGTGTGTACTTCTTGTCCTAGCTACTCAGGGAGTTTATGCAGGAGGATTGCTTGAGCCTAGGAATTTGATGTTGCAGTGATATAAGATGACAACACTATATCTAGTCTGGGCAAGAGAGGGAAACCCTGTCTCATAAAAAATATTCATGATAACTCTCACCAAATTGGGCATGAAAAGAACGTACCTCTACATAATAATGGTCATATGACAAACCCACAACTAACTACCATCATCCTGAAAGGGGAGAAGCTTTCTTTTCTGAGAACTGGAGCAAGACAAAGATTCCCACTCTTACCATTCTTATTACACATATTACTGGAAGTGCTAGCTAGATCAATCAGGCAATAGAAATAAATGTAAGATTTGAAACCATAAAAATTCTAGAATAAACATCAGAAAAACTCTTCTAGACATTGGCCTAGGCAAATAATTTATTAGTAAGGCCCCCCCAAAGCAAATGTAACAACAACAAAATAAATAAATGGGACTTAATTAAGCTAAAAAATTTCTTCACAGGGAAGGAGGTAATCAACAGAGTAAATAGGCAGCCTATAAAATGGGTGAAAATATTGACAAACTATATATCCCACGAAGGGCTAACATCTAGAATCTGCAAAGAACTCAAAGAAAATAGTAAGTAAAAAAAAAAAATAATAACCCCATTAAAAAGTGGGCAAAAGACATGAACAGATTTTTCTTAGAAGATAGATCAATGGCCATCAAACATATGAAAAAATGCTCAACATCACTAATCATCAAGGAAATGCAAATTAAAACCACAATGAAATACCACTTTACTCTCATCAGAATGGTCATTATTAAAAACTCGAAAAGGAATATATGTTGGTGCAGATGCAGTAGAAAGATTGTTCAAATAATTAAAAGTAGACCTTCCATTTGATATAGCAATCCCACTACTGGGGATCTACCCAAAGGAAAATAAGTCGTTTTCTAAAAAGACTTTGTAACCAAAATGTACAGACCCCCATACAATCTGACACTTTTTAATAAAAGATACCTGCATCCAAATGTTTATCTGCAGCAGAATTTACAGTTGCAAAGATATGGAATTAAGTGCCCATCTACAGATGAGTGGATAAAGAAAATCAGTTATGCATATATACACATACACATATATGCATATATACATACACACACACCATGGATACTACTAAGCTATAAAAAGGGATGAAGTAATGTTTTTTGAAGTAATTTGGATGGAGCTGAAGAACATCATCCTAACTGAAGTATCTGAAGTATTTCAGCAATGGAAAAACAAACACCACATGTTTTTACTTATAAGTGGGAGCCAAACAAGGGACCTATGTGGTAAAAGAGTGGTATAAGCCAGGCATGGTGGCTCACACCTATAAGCCTTAGCCTGGGAAGTCAAAGAGGAGGATGGCGTGAGCACAGGAGTTTGAGACCAGCCTGATCAAAAGTGAGATACGTCTCAAAAATATAAAAATTAACCAGTGTGGTGGCACATGTTTGTAGTCCCAGCTATTCAGGAGGCTTATGTAGGAGGATAGCTCGAGCCCAGGAATTTAAAGTGGAAATAAGCTATGATGATGCTACTGCATTCTACCCAGGGTGACAGAGCAAGACTCTATCTCCATAAACACCAAAAAAATGGTATATTGGACATTGAAAACTAAGAGGGGGGAGGGTTTGAGGTGGGGGAGGGACAAAAATCTACCTATTGGGTACAATTTACACTATTCAAGTGATGGGTACACTGGAATCCCTAACTTCAGAATGATACAATTCATCCATGTAACACAAAATATTTATGTACCTTGAATTTTTTGAAATAAAAAAAGGAAAAGGGAAAGTTAAATTGTCCCACTTTGCATATGACATGGTCTTATATCTAGAAAAACCTAAAAACTCCATCCAGAATCTCTTATGTCTGATAAATAAATTCACTAAAGTTGCCAGATACAAAGTCAACATACAGAACCCAGTAGCTATTCTATACATCAGTAATGAACTGAGAAAGAAATCAAGAAGGCAATCACACATACAATAGCTACAAAAAAGATAAAATACCTGTGAACAAATTTAATCAAGGATGTGAAGGACCTCTGTAAGGAAAACTAAAAAAAAAAAAAAAACTGATGAAAGAAGAGGACACAGACACATGGATAGATATCCCATGCTCATGGATCAAAATAATTGACTTCATTAAAATTACCACAGTACCCAAGAGCAATCTACAGATTCAATGCAAGGCCTATTAAACTATAGCCCAGGATGAAGGAAGGAAGGAAAGAGGGATGGGAAGGGAGGGGTGTGGTTCCATAGAGGGAGGGTTAATGGTGGGACCACACATATGGAGCATATTGCAAGGGTACAAGTCAAATCTAGCAAGTAAAGAACACAAATGTCTTAACACTGTGATTAAGTAAATGAGGTGAAAGCTATGTTAATTAGTAGGATGTAAGCACTCCAATTTGTACAAATAATCAACATATTGAATCCCACAAAGGCATAAATGTATTAATGATCTATGTATATATGACTTAATAAACAACAACAACAAAAATACCAATGCAATTTTTCACAGGTATGAAAAAAATATACTAAAGTGTGTATAGAACCAACAAAGAGCCTAAATCTCCAAGTAATCTTAATCAAAAAGAACAAAGATAAAGGCATCACACTACCTGAGTTCAAAATATATTACAAGGCTATACTAACAAAAATAACATGGCATTGGTATAAAAACACACATAAATCAACAGAATAGAGTAGAAAACTCAGAAATACAATAAATGTACATGTTTTCATCCAAATGATTTTCTACATGGCACCAAGAACATATATCAAGGGAAAAAAACCTTCAATTAACTGTGATAGGAAAATTGTACTTAATATATCCACATGCAGAAGAATGAAACTGTGCCCTTACCTCTCACCATATGCAAAAATCAACTGTAGATAGATTAAAGACTTGAATGTAAAACCTCAAACTATAAAACTACTAGAAGAAAACAGGGGAGACACTTTAGGATGTTGGTCTAAGCAAATATTCTATGGCAAATAACTCAAAAACATAGCCAAGAAAACCAAAAACAGACAAATCTGACTATATTAAACTAAAAAGTCTGCACAGCAAAGGAAACAATAAACAGAGTGAAAAGACAACCTGTTGAATGGGAGAAAATATATGCAGACTATTCATCTGACAATGGACTAATATCCAGAATCTACAAGGAACTCAAACAACTCCCGCAGTAAAATAACAAATAATCTTTTAAAAGTGGGCAAAGAACCTGAATAGACTTTTCTGAAAGGAAAACATACAAATGGTCAACAGATATATGGAAAAGTTCCTGACATCACTAATCATCAGGGTTAGTGGGTTAGTTAGGGTTATTTTTAGGATTAGTTAGAGGTATTTTTTGTCTTTAATGAAGACAAAAATTTTATTTTTCTTTTAATAAAGACAAAAATTTATTTTTCTTTTAATAAAGACAAAAAATAACAGATGCTGATGAGGACATGGGACTAAGTCTACTGTATATACTACTGGTGAAAATGTAAATTAGTATGGCCACTATGGAAAATAGTATGGATATTTCTCAAAAAGCTAAAAATAGAATTATAATATGATCTAGAAATTTTACTACTTGGCATTTATCCAAGGCAAATAAATCAGTATATAAAAAATATCTGAATCTCTATTATTTATTGTAGTAGTATTCACAACAGCAAAGATATGGAATCAACCTAAGTGTCCACCAATGGATGAATGGATTAAAAAAATGTGGTATACATACACAATGAATACTATTTGTGAAACAAAATGAAATCGTATCACTTGCAGCAACATAGGAGGAACTGGAGGTCATTAGCTTAAGGGAAATACGCTAGGCACAGAAAGACAAATATTGCATGTTCTTACTCACATATGAAAGCTAAAAAGTTGAATAATAGATATCAGACACTAGGAAGGGTGTATGTGTGTATGTGTGTGTTGGGAGGGTGGATAAAGAGGGGTTTATTTATTGGTATCAACATAGAAAGAATGAGTTCTAGTATTCATTACCACAATAGGGTGGCTATATTTAACAATAATGCATTGTATGTTTCAAAATAGCTAGAACAAAGGACTTGAAATGTTCTTAACACATAGAAATGATAAATACTTGAGGTGATGGATACCCTAAATACCCTGACTTCATTATTATATCTTCTATGCATGTGACTATATATATATATATAGTTGAAAATGTGGTGTATATACGCAATATACCACAAATATTATAAATATTATATGATAAATATTATATATCAATAAGAACACTTTAATGAATGGCTTTAATTCATTTACACTGCCAAGGTATATTTGGTAGTTAATTAAAACTACACCATAAAATTGACGAACTGCCCATTTACCCACAGGTGTGAGTGACAAATGGGTTCTCAGGCACTTGGCCTGTATCTTAAAATCCTGGGCTGGAAAAGTGGAGCTCCCTTCCTTGAGAGAAAGGGTTGGGAATGCTTCTGCCACCATTCTAGTCCCCAGCTTCAATGGTCAGAGCAGGCTCTAGAAAACACTATCTCTTACTTTGATAAGCATCTGCACTCCTATTTACTTAATCCCCATAGCATGTTAAAATAGCAATAAAAGGGAGAAAGGAAGAAAAGATTTGGAAAATGTCACTTCTGCCTGAAGGCCTAAGAGCCAGCACTTAAGTCTAGTTCCTGTTTACCAATCCATTCTTTCCTTAAAGATTTCCCTGCACTACCCCTCCCCCTCTTTTGGCAGGGAAGCTAAAAGGAGAGGTCCACCTTCAATTTATCTCGCAAATCACTTCTACTTACTCCCAGAGTGGTTCACCTTGCCACATAGGTTCCACACATTCCCACTTGGGTGTTTTCTTCTCCAGTATGTATACTATGATTTGAAAACATCTTTATAGTCATACTGTGCGTTCATCTCTTTATCACAATTCAAGTTTCTTAGTCAACTCATACTTTATGACAGACACACCTGGAAATGAATTCTGGCACAGCTGAGACTGGAGTTAGCCTGACTATATTTATGGGACAAAATGCATCCATAGCAGTACAGATTAAACCAGGAGGTTGCCTCAACCTGTTCTTCTGGGCTGACAAGATCTCCACACCACTATCTCCTACTGAGGGCCATGAGAACTTATGAGGCTATAAGGGACAAAAAACACTAACACAACCCCACTGACAAAGTGAAGGGAGCAAAAGTTAGGTGTAAAAAGAAAAGGGTAACAGGTGTTTTAGGGAGATGAAAGGTGAGATCTTGTTACTAGAGGGTAAGAGTTGCATGGCTTCAGGTCCTACATCTCACTCTGTCCTATTTGTATATATTTCACTTATTCATCATCTCTTCAGATTCTCTGGCTTGATTGTTACCCTAGTGCCCAGCATTTAGATGCAGCAACTTACAATCCCCAAGGTTGAGATAATTAAGCCTGGATTTTCCCTAACCCTCTTAAGAAACACTAATTCAGCAGAGCTAATAAACAAATATCAAGAAATAGAAGGAAAAAAAGAGAAGGGAGGTAAATGGTAGAGGGTGATATATGGACATTTGGGACAAACTATTTGGTCTCTTGGTCATATTTTTTTTAATTTTAAAATTAATTTCTTAATAGCATCTATTATAAGAAAAGACTAGACAAAATAAGAACATTATCAATTACTTTTCCTATTTATTTTTTTCCTTTATTAAATCATAACTGTGTATGCTGATGCATTTATGGGGAACAATGTACTGATTTGATATATAATTTGGAATGCCTATATCAAACTGATTAACATAACCATCATCTTACTTACTTATTTGTTGTGGTAAGACATTTATACTCTATTCTTAATAGTTTTGAAATGTACCATTGCATTGTGTACATTAGGTGAGCTCCCACCAAATACCCTACTGGTCTCACCCCTTCCCTCCCCTCTCCCTCCTCCTTCCTCCTTCTTTCTGGACTATAGTTATGTTTTACCATTCTTAGGTTTTGTGATCATGAAAGGATTCTGGATATTATCAAAAGCCTTTTCTGTATCAATTAAGAGATTCATATGGTCTTTGATTTTTTATTTTATTTATGTGATGTATTAGATTTATAGATTAATGTATGTTGAACCAAACTTGAGACCCTGGGATAAAACCAACTTGATCAGGGTGTATAATTTTTTTGATGTGTTGTTAAATTCTGTTTGCTAGGATCTTATTGAATATTTTTGCATCAATATTCATTAATGATATTGGTCTATACTTTTCTTTCTTTGTTGGGTTCTTTCCTGGTTTGGGGATCAGGGTGATATTTACTTGATAGACTGTGTTAGGAAGTATTCCTTCTTTTTTCTATGTTTTGGAAAAGTCTATATAATATGGGTAATAGTTTCTCTTTAAAGGTTTGGTAGAATTCTGATGTGAAGCCATCTGGTCCCAGACTTTTCTTTTTTGGGAGATTTCATAAAGTTGATGCTATTTCAGTATTTGAAATAATTCTATTCAGAATTTCTAATTCTTTCTGGCTGAGTCTAAGAAGGTGGAGTGCTTCCAGGTATTGGTCTATTTCCTCCAGATTTTTATATTTCTGAGAATAGAGATTTTCTATAGTAGTCATTGAGGATTTTTTTTTTTTTTGATTTCTGAGGTATCTGTTGTTATTTCTCCTTTATCTTTTCCGACTGATGATATTAGAGATTTTACTTCTCTATTTCTGGTTAGGTTAGCCAAAGGTTTATCAATTTTATTGATCTTTTAAAAAAAACAAATTTTTGTTTCATTGATTTCCTGAATGATTCCTTTGTTTTCAATTTCATTTAATTCTGCCCTAATTTTGGTTATTTCTTTTCTTCTGTTGGATTTGGAGTTAGAATGTTCTTTGTTTTCCAGTTGCTTGAGATGACTCATTAAGTTGATGACTTCCTCTCTTTCTGTTTTCTTGATAAAGGCTTCCAATGCTATAAATTTCCCTCTTATGACTGCCTTTGCAGTATCCCACAGGTTTTGATAATTTGTGTCTTCTTTATCATTTTTCCCCCAAACTTGGTGATTTCCTTCTTACTTTCATCTTTGACCCAGCTATCATTCAGCATAAGATTATTTATTTTCCATGACTTTGTTTGAGTCTGAAGATTCCTGTTGCTGTTGAGGTCAACTTTTATTCTGTGATGGTGTGGGAAGATACAAGGAATAATTTCTATTCTTTTAAATTTTCTGAGATTAGACTCGTGTTCTAAGATATGATCAATTTTGGCAGATGAGAAGAATATGTACTCAGTTTTATTAGGATAAAATGCTCTGTAGATGTCTGTTATGTCCATTTGTTCTAGGGTCTAGTTTAGGTCCATTCTTTATTTATTTAGTTTCTTCTTGGAGGATCTATCCAAAACTGCCAAAGAAGTGTTAAAATCTCCGATTATTATAGTGCAGGAAGATATCAAATTGTTCATATCTGTTAGGGTTTGCTTTATAAATTGAGGAGCATTCTGGTAGGGTGCATGAATGTTAATTATTGAAATCTATTCATGTTGAGTGTTTCCCTTGACAAATAGGTAGTGACCATGCTTATCTTTCCTTATCTTTGTTGGTTTAAAGCCTATTGTATCTGCAAATAAATTTGCAACCCCTGCTTTTTTCCGATTTCCATTTCCATGTAATATAGATGTCCATCCCTTCATTCTGAGTCTATTTTTTATCCTGTAAGGTAAGATGAGACTCTTGCATTCAACAGATATCTGTTTTGAGTTTATGTATCCAGTCAGCCAACCTGTGCCTCTTTAGAGGATAATTTAAGACATTCATATTAATTGAGATAATTGATAAGCCTGGTAGTGTTTTGGGTGTCATATTTTTCAAATGTCTGGTGGATATTTTTTTTTTCAGTTTTTGGCTGGGGCTGGGTTTGAACCCACCACCTCTGGTATATGGGGCCGGCGCCCTACTCCTACCACTGTGGAAATTAGGTTTTCAAAAATTTCTGGGTGAGTTTACTTTGGTGGTAGACCATTGTGCTGATCATTATGAAGGATTGGTCTGACAATATCCTGGAGAGCTGGTTAAGTTATGGCAAATTTCTTCAACATGTGTATGCCAATAAAATATTTGATTTCTCCATCCCAAATGAATCTCAGTTTAGCTGGATACAGGATCCTGGGCTAAAAATTGTTTTGTTTTGTTTTTTTGATGAACATCCTCTTCTGACTTGAAAGGTTTTAACTGAGAGATCTGCAGTCATTCTAATATTTCTCCCTTTGTAGGTAATGCTTTTCTCATGTCTGGCTGCTTGCAGAATTTTCTCCTTCATATTAACTTTGGCAAAGTTAATTACAATGTGTCTAGGAGATGCTTTATATGGATGGAGTCTTGCTGGGGTTCTGACTATCTACTATCTGAATTTCAGTATCTCTTGCAATGCTTGGGAAATTCTCCTCCATAATCTCTTGGAGTAGAGCATCTGTGCCTTTAGGACAATCCTTTTCTCCTTCAGGAATTCCGATAAGATGAATATTTGATATTTTGGAGTGGTCCCACAACTCTCACAGGGAATGATCAGTTTTTGCTCTGCATTTGTCTGACTCTGAGCATTTGAGAATGTTCAAAAGCTTTGCCTTCAATTTAGAGATCCTTTCTTTGGCCTGCTTAACTCTTTTACTGAGGGATTCTACTATATTTCGGAGCTCTTTGAAGAACTTTTTCATTGAGTTCTGTTGTCTCCTTTCTCATTATGTTCAAATCATTGGTGATTTTGTCTTTGAATTAATTAATTTCTTGAGACAACTTTTGCACAACTCTTTGAATTTCTATTTCCATCCTTTTCTCCATTCTATTCATCTTATTTGTATCCATATTCTGCATTCTATTTCTGACATTTCACCCATTTGTTTATGAATGGTATTTTAAGATGCATCTCCCTTCTCATTCCTTGGGGGAGTTAATCTACTCTGATTATTCATGTTGCCAGAGTTCTTTCTCTTGTCCCACCCCATGATTATTTCCCACAGTTTTGGTATTAAAAGTGGTAGGGTGAAATTGGATTGAGGGTTCCAGGAATTATAGTTAACCAGCCCTTTACCAAAGAGCTGGAGCTGGTGGCTTTTCCTGTATAGTAGGGACCTTTTACAAAGGTCCCTTTCAGACTTACAGCCAGAGACTCTGAGGACCTGATTAGTATGATAGGGCTAGCTGGCTCTGTCTTCTAGTCAGTTAGCCTTTATCCAATCCTACTGAGTCATGGAATTAGGCTGAAATCTCAGCTGGGGGAGATACAAGCAGCTGAGATGCCCCGCCCCCCTCCAGCGACAATTGTAGGGGAGAATTAGTCCCTCCCACTTCAACACAACCATGGCTCAACCTTGGAGAATCCCTGGGTGGACAGCCCAAGTCCAGAGTTCCAATCCAATTGTCCCAGGCAGCAGAGTCACTGGCTCAAATGGCAGAGTTTAAATGGTATCTAGCAACCTGATGGCAGGGATCCACAGGCAGCTCTGTCCTGGGTTCATATTGTTATTGTGATACCTTTTATAAAGAATTTTATCGAATATTAGGTGCTTGTAAGATGTTAGTTTCATTTCTTGGTTTTCAATTCGATTCCAAGTGTCTATGTCTCTGTTTTTGTGCCAGCCAACAATCCCATATATCAATGGGCAAGAGACATGAATAGAACTTTCTCTAAAGATGACAGACAAATGGCTAACAAACACATGAAAAAATGTTCATCATCTCTATATATTAGAGAAATGCAAATCAAAACAACCCTGAGATATCATCTAACCCCAGTGAGAATGGCCCACATCACAAAATCTCAAAACTGCAGATGCTGGCGTGGATGTGGAGAGAAGGGAACACTTTTACACTGCTGGTGGGACTGCAAACTAGTACAACCTTTCTGGAAGGAAGTATGGAGAAACCTCAAAGCACTCAAGCTAGACCTCCCATTTGATCCTGCAATCCCATTACTGGGCATCTACCCAGAAGGAAAAAAATCCTTTTATCATAAGGACACTTGTACTAGACTGTTTATTGCAGCTCAATTTACAAAAATGCCCACCAACCCAGGAATGGATTAACAAGCTGTGGTATATGTATACCATGGACAATTAATGACAATTATGGTTATGGGGGGGGAAACAGAAAGAGGGAAGGAGGGAGGGGGGTGGGGCCTTGTTGTGTGTCACACTTTATGGGGGCAAGACATGAATGCAAGAGGGACTTTACCTAACAATTGCAATCAGTGTAACTGGCTTATTGTACCCTCAATGAATCCCCCACAATAAAAAAAAAGTTGACCAACAAATACACACAAGGTAGAAGAGTGAACAAAAAAAACAAAGGGGTGTTAAGAGGAGGAATGTTAGGAGCCAAGCTTTGGAAAAGAGGCAAGAGTTGGCTTCCACCTACTGCTGTCTTTCCTCCTATGAGACAATATTTGAAGGTCTTTTATTTGTTCATAATTTCTTTCTTTGTTTTACTCCTTGAACTGATCACTTGCAGACAAAAAATTTGAGAATATTTGGCTCACCCCCACTGATCTCTCTCTGTAAAAACACAACAGAAATGACCACTGAATATCTGGAACATAAAAGTGGAAAATAAAATTCAGAAAAACATTTAAAAAATAATAAGTACATTAGGAGAGCAGGGATGACTGCTGGGCAGGAGTTGGGTTACTCCTGCTTCACCAGTTTCCCTTCTAATATCATTCAAAATGTGCTGTGTTTTCCATCGTCCGTCTATTTCTAAATTGTATTTTGATATGTGTAACAGTCTATAGATACAGAAAACTGAGACAATATTCTCTCCATAAATTTAGGAAAGACTGAATGTAAGAGACCACCAAATGCCAAAGGGGCAGGTTTGGGTCAAGAGGGGAATAGTAGGAGTCCAACTTTTTATGAATAGCAGGACTTTTCTGTTTCTTCATTCACCTGCTTCATTCCAATATATTTCAGTGTTTTTATATGACATATTTCTAGATTGTATGGTTGATGTATACAAATAGCATGCGCAAGGTACAGTGAGAGTAGATTCTTTGGACAACTTCAGCAAAGACACTAATCTAGCAGAGCCGAGTAATATCACATAGTACATGTCCAGGATATAAGATGGAGAATTAAGGAAGGTGACAGTGAGTGTTATGTTAGGACTGAATATTTTAGGATATCATTTTTCCCACAAAGGTCAGGAGTTGGCTAGTCCCTGCTTCTGCTTTACCTCCTATCACAACATTTTAAGGTATTTTACTTATTCACAAAATGCTGCTAGTTTTCATATATTGAACCAATTATTTGCAAGCCTAGAGGTGGGAATATATGAGTAAAGCTGACTTAAATTTCTATAAATAAAATAACACAACTGAAATGACCATAGCACATCTGAAAGGTAAAAGATAGAAAAAGATGTGAAAAGTTACTGGTATAAAGAAGAAAGTTAGGAGGTACGTCCTCACTAAGTTTAGGAATTGGCTGATTCCCAGTTTACCTGTTTCCCTTTAACATGGTTGAAATATGCCACTTTTCCCTTATGTATTGCTAGATTCTATGGGTGATATGTGCAAACCCAGTCTACACGTACAGAAAACTGAGATTAAATTCATTGGACAACTTCAGCAAAAAATAAATATAACAGAGTCTACCAACAAATATCCATAATTTAAGAGGCTTAACAAAAGGCTAGGGTTGTAGTAAAAAGTGGGATAATGGGAGACTAAGTTTTTCCAATGGGCTGGAGTTGGATGACTCTTATCCTGCTTTTCTTCTTATCATATCATGTAAAGGTATTTTCCTTGCTCATAAATCTTCCTAGGTCTTACTTCTCTTGATTAACTGCAGATATTTTTCCATGCACCACTGAAATCTCTATGAATAAAATGATACACCAGAAGTGACCACTAAAAACCTAGAAAGAAAAGAGGAAAACAAATGTGTGAAGGTCATTGGTAGAGTGAAGGAAGGACAGTGATGCTGCCTATTGGTACAGGAGTTGGCTAAATCCTGACATTCTTTTTTTTTTTTTTTTACTTGAGGAGGAGTTTTGCTCTGTCACTCTGGTTAGAGTACAGTGGTGTGATCACAGTTCACTGCAACCTCAAACTCCTGGCCTCAAGCAATTCTCCTACCTAAGCCTCCCAAAGTACTAGGATTACAGGTGTGAGCCACAACTCTTGGCCTGTTCACCTTCTAACATGATTCAAAGCATATTGTCTTTTCCATCACATATTGCTAGTCTGTAGCTGATGTGAGCAAATACAATCTGCAATGTATAGAAAAGTGAGATTAGAGTTTCCCAATAATTTCAGCAAGGACACTGATATAGCAGCAGTGACTACTCCATATTCTGGAAGTAAGAGGGATAAGTAAAAGGAGGATGGGTGTGTGTTAAAAAGGGGCCTGTTATAGCCTTCATGTGAAAGCTATAATTTAGCACAAGACTATGAGGAAAGGGCCAAGGAAGGGGAAGGGGGGGGAGGTTAGGGTGGAGGGAGGGTCACACCTATGGTGCATCTTAGAATGGGTACAGGCAAAACTTACTAAAGGCAGAATACAAATGTCTACATACAATAATTAAGAAAATGCCATGAAGGCTACGTCGAACAGTTTGATGAGAATATTTCAGATTGTATATGAAACCAGCACATTGTACCCCTTGATTGCACTAATGTACACAGCTATGATTTAACAATAAAAAAATAAATAAATAAAGGGGCCTGTTAGGAGAACACTTGGGTATGAAGTATTCTTGATGCTGATTTTCCTCCTATCACTGTATTTTTTAAGGACATCTAACTTGTTCATAAATTCCTTATAGGTATCAAGTCTTGAAATAACCACATGCAAATTATAGGTGGGGATATTGAGTCTAAGTCCCATTTAACCTTCTTTAAAGACAGTAATGTAGTAGAAATGTCCACTGATTTACCTAGAGTAGACCAAGGAAAATAAAGGGTTTGAGGTCGGTGGTAGAAAGTAGAGATCCGTCTAAGAACAGGAGTTGGCTGGCTCCTGGTCCCTATTCACCTACAACCTCATTATTTTTAAGGCATTTTTCTTATTCATAATTCTTGCTAGATTTCTCTTTCTGACTTGAAGACACATCAAGCTCAAGTTGGATATAAATGCCAAGTATTGCCAAAACCTCTGTGAAAAGACTAACATAATAAACATGGCCACCAAACAGATAAAATAGGTAAATAGATAAAATAAATGCTGAAGAACAACAGTAGAAAGAAATCAGGAGAGTTGCTGGCTCAGAGACAGAAACTACCTACTGTTAGTTTACATTCTACCTCTATTCTATTGTTTTAAAATATGTTCTCCTCCCCCATATTGCTAGACATTTTTAGAGTCATGGACAAGCACAGTGTAGGACATTTTGAAAACTGAGGCCTTACCCTCCCAAAGTCTCAGAAAAGACCCTAATTCAACAGACGATCAAACTTTCAACAAGTAAGTGATAATCTGAGCAACTAGAGAAAGAGGAATGCATTGTAGGCATGGTTGTATTAAGAAAAGGATTTTAGTTCCATCTCCACTCTTAGTGCTTCTCTCTTTATTAGGGGGGAGAGAGAGAGAGAGAGAGAGTGTGTCAGTGAGAGTCAGTCTGGCTATGGGGCAGAAAGCTTTGGCTTTTCTTCTATTTTATTTTAAATCATTATTCTTACACATATGAGGTCTGAGAATTAAGTTCATGAGCTTTCCACTGTAAGCTCACATTGGTAGCACTGCACAAACAACTCAGTAAGGTTTCATAGTTCGGTATATCAGTTTCTCACAGTTGTGTATGTGTCAACATGTGGTGCCTTGCTGAGTGGTGTTCATTATTGTTGTATGTTTTGTGTGCCATCACAAGAATGTCAGAGCTTGAAGTAGAGCAATGAAGAAACACTAAATTTCTTGTTAAATTTGGCAAGAGTGGAAGTGAAATCAGGGACATGTCAGTCCAAGTTTATGAGGACATTTCCATGAAGAAAATGGCAGTGTACATATGGATTAAACATTTTTCGAAGGGAACAGAAAGTGTCACTGAGGAAGAGAGATCAGGGTGTTCAGTGATGAGCAGAACTGATGAAAACATTGCAAAAATTTGTTGAATTGTACATCAAAATCATCAGTTGACTGTGAGACGCATAGCAGATCAAGTAAACATCCATAGAGAAACTGTTAGGAAAATCTTAACTGAAAATCTTGGCCAACAAGTCATGGCTCTTGCATTATGACAATGCACCAGCTTACACAGCACTGTCTGTGAGGGAGTTCTTAGCCAGTAAAAAACTAACTGTGTTATGATACCCGCTCTACCCACTTCATCTGGCCTCCAATGACTTTTTTATTTACATGAAGATAAAGGATATATTGAAAGGAAGATATTTTGATGACATTCAAGACATCAAGAGTAATACCATGACAGCTCTGATAGTCATTTCAGAAAAAGAGTTCCAAAGTTTCTTTGTAGGGTGGACTAGGCACTGGCATCAATGCCTAGTTTCCATAGGGGAGTACTTTGAAGGTGACCATAATGACATTCAGCAATGAGGTATGGAACACTTTTTCTAGGATAAGTTCATGAACTTAATTGTCATAACTTGTAATCTCTTGCTAGAGTTCCTTTTTTGAGCTTCAAGTCCACAGTACTTGAATTTGAAAACTTGAAGACAAATCCCCTTAAAACAGTGGTTCTTAATCTTCCTAACACCACAGCCCTGAAATACAGTTCCTGTGGGTCGTGACCCACAGGTTGAGAACTGCTGCCTTAAAACCTCTAAGACACTAAATAAACAGATCTGTCATACATCTAGTAAGTTAAAGGCAGGAAGGAAGAATGGGAGAGTATTATGAGTTTCTGGTTCCTGGTCCATTTTTGGCTTTTTTCTATTTGGTGATTTTTACATGATCTTTGCCATCCAAAGTCCATACTTTTGAGATTTTTGATCCTCTGTTTTCCCTATACCCTACAAAAAATATTATAACAGAATTAGCCACCTAGAACCAATATCTACCAGGAGAAAGTTCAGGAGTGTGGAGATGGCTATTATATGGCTATCTCTGGTTAAATGCTTCATTTCCTACCTCTGGGCCTTTTATTTCTTCTCATAATTTATAAGTAGAACTTGCCACTCTCTCTTTTGAGAAATTGAAGCCTCTGGCCTCGCTGATGTCTTTGTAAAATTGCCCACATAGATCTTATCACCCAAAAACCATTTGGTAAAAGTGAAAAAGGGAAAGAGTGGGGTTAAGATATATAAAGAGAGATTTTAGGAGAGAGCTCTGGCTAAAGAGAGGATTCTTGCCACCTGGTTCCCCATTCTCTTCATTTCCAGGATCACCACCAGTTGAGGATGGCTGCCCACAATCTACTATGTGGGGAATTTAGAGCCCCTAGTTTCCTAAAACTTCTATGAAAATCTAATGAGGTACAGTTAGTTTTTTTTTTTTTTTCCTTTTTGTTTTGAGACATAGTCTTACTCTGTTGCCCTGGGTAGACTGTTGTGGCATCATTACAGTTCACAGCAACCTCAGACTCCTAGGCTCAAATGATCCTAATGCCTCAGTCCACCACAATACTTGGCTAATTTTTCAATTTTTTGTTTTAGTGAAGATGGGAGTCACTCTTGCTCAGGCTGGTCCTGAACTCCTGAGTCCAAGCAATGCACCAGCCTCAGCCTTGCATAGTGTTAGGATTACAGGCATGAGCCACTGTGCCCGGCTTGACAGGCTTTCAATATGTGGACTCAAGAGGTGACAGAGGAAAGAGATGGGGTTTCCAGGGGCAGAGAGCAGTGGAGGAAGGGGTATGTTCCACCTGTATGCCTGTTAGCTGTCAAATTATTCTCCATAGCCAGATACCTCAGACTCCAGCCCTGGGAAACCTGAATGTCAGCTGCTCATATAAGGACAGAAAACCCACATCTTTTTATTTAATACATGCATTTTGAACAAGTTTTACTTCAAAGGAAATTTCTGTATCATGAATCTATTTCCTCAGTGAGCTTCATTTGATATTAAAAATTATATATTTTACAATAACATATATATATTTTTTTTTTACCAAGGACAAAATGTGTTTCAGTAGATTTATTTGATATTTTTATGGGAAAGAATGGCTTATGTTGTTTAAGCAGGTTGCTGTTTTATAGCAACTGCTTTATCCTTTGCTGAACCATGGACCCCCTTCAGCAATTCATTTTCTGCTTGAAAACCAGTTTTTTTCTTCTGGCATCTCCTATCTACCTAAATACATTAGATCTTTTTTCTTTGCCTTCTTTTCAATTTTTAATTTTGAGTGTTTGACTGGGGGGAGTGGTTATGATCTCAGATAGCCAGGCTCTGAAAATCTATGTTTTCAAGAGGATATACTTAACACACAAGTACCTCAGCCAATGAATTTGCTACATTTTGAGGATTTAGAGCAGGAATGTCCAAACCATGGCCTGAAGGCTGCGTGCAGCCCAGGGTGTGAGTGTGGCCCAATACAAAATTATAAACTTACTTAAAACATTATAACATTTTTTTTGTGGAACTTGATTGCATGGTTCTCAAGTGTGAACTTTGTAGATGACAATGTTGTGTCACAGTGTCAGATAAAATAAACATATATACATTCTTGCTATTTGTATGCATGCATGGCTTCCTTCCTTCCAAATTAAGGCACTCTGCTTAATTTGTAGGGAATTTGTGCAAGTTTTCAAAGACTATAAGTTGAAAAGGTATTATATGCAAAAACATGCCACCAAATTTGATGCATATGAAGGATTATGTTGTATGGACAAAACAGTGGAATTAACATTTTTTTAATGGTAGTGTGTGGCTTCCAGTGTGTCATCTTCTAAGTGCAGACAGTTGAATTGACACTATCAGACATTACATGTGCTCGTGGTGACTTGGCGAGGCAGCAATTATCAGTAATATTTCAACCTACAATTGCAATGTTAGGCATTTAATGCTATGTAGAAGTCAGCTAACCATTTTTATTTAATTATTCAGGGTGCTTCTACACCTCAGCAGTGCCTTGCATATCACACGCCAAACTTTATAATTGGCCTCCACCTCACCCTGCAATGGCAGCCAAGATGGCAAAGGGTCCAAACCTTGCTTTGTACTTTCATGTCAATTAATTTTAATAATAAAGTAAATACAATACTTTATCTGTTATTATTTTTTAATCCTAGCATGTCTTCTACAACGTCTCAAAAGAAAACAGAACCCAAAAGAGGAAAAATTATGGATGAAGAAAGATTGTTCAGTGAAAAGTGGACAGATGACTACTTTTTTTGCTGAGGCAAATAGTAAGGCACTCTGCTTAATTTGTAGGGGATTTGTGCAAGTTTTCAAATATTATAATTTGAAAAGGTATTACATACAAAAACATGCCACCAGATTTGATGTGTATGAAGGATTATGTTGTAAGGACAGAATAGTGGATCTAACAAAAAGTCTTCTCAACAAAAACATTTTTTTAAAGTTTTAACTCAGTGGGATATATTGTAAAAGCTCATTATGTGGTAGTATACTTAATAACAAAAAAATTAAAACCATTTACTGATGGGGAGTTAAAAGCCACATATGGAAAGCATGGCATGATATAATTTGCCCTAAAAAAAAGGGGGATATTTTTAAAATCAGTTTATCTCCCCAGAGTATAGCCAGGTGAATTGAAGAAATTTGAAAATCTATTGAATGAAGTTTGGAGAGTAAAGCTGCTAATTTAAAATTTTATGCTTTGGCTAAGGATGACAGCCCTGGTGCTACACATATGGCTCAACTTTACATTTTTATTAAAGGCATTGATGACAAATATAATGTCACTGAAAAAATGGCTTCTTTAGTGCCATTAAAAGACACAAATAATCAAGAGATTTGTATGAAGCAGTAGCAAAAATGTTAAAGCGATTTTCTTTGTCCATTGTCAACATATCTGGTATAGTTACTGATGGTGCCCTAGGGATGGTAGGTAAAAGGGAGGAACTTGTGAAATTAATATAAAATGATGTAATTTCTACCCCAAACCCATGTTTGATGAAGTATCATTGCCTTGTACATCAAGAAAACTGATGTGCAAAATCTTACAACGTGGATAATTTCCTGAAAATTGTCATCAAGAGTGTGACTTTCATAAAGGCTGAGGGATTGAATCATTACCAATTCCAGGATTTCCTTAAAAGTACTGATGCTGACTATGGAGACATTATTTACTTTTCAGAAGTAAGGTAGGCTAAATAGAGGACAAATGTTGAAAAGATATGTGACATGTTATCAAGTCATTTATGGTCTCAAAAACCTAATTTGTGTCAGAAGTTGGTAATAAGAACTGGCCTAAGGATTTAGCATTCTTAGTGGATTTAACCGCTCATTTAATGAGTTAAATATGAGGCTTCAAGGTGAAAAACAACTTATTAATACCATTTCAAACCATAACAGTCTTCCAAATGAAACTGAAATTATAGCTAGCTCAAATTAAGGCAAACAATTTTATGCATTTTTATACATTGGCTAAACATAGTCTTTTGAACAGGGAAAAATATTTAGCCTTGCAGATTTCAGGATTTCCAGGAAAATAATATTTTGGTATATTTTTTACTCTATTTTCAGTCAACATAAATATGTTACCTGCTAATTTTCAAATGGAATGCATAGAGCTGCAATCTGACGTTCAACTTACTGAAAAATTTGATCATATCTCTTCATTGGACTTTTATAGGTCCTATCTTCACACAGACAAATATCCCTTGCTTTATAATCACACCACATTCATGTCATCTCTTTTTGGCAGCACCTACATTTTTGAGCAACTATTTTCAAGAAGGAAGTATGTTAAGAGTGAAATTAGAACCAAAATATCTGATGAACACCTTAAGAACTCAGTGAGAATTACAACTACTTCTATCAAACCAGATATTGATTTATTAGTTTCTCAAGTACAATGTCAGATAACTCATGAGTTTTATGTTGCCTATATTTCTTTTACAATAAAAAAATCAAAAAACCCGAGATGTTTTGTTACTTATATGTGTACATTTTCTATATTAGTGCATATAAATTTGGGACCTGCTCAATGATTTTAAAAGATTCTCTGAACAGGTCGCTGATCAATGATTTTAAAAGATTCTCTGAACAGGTTGCTGTGTAATTAGGCTTATTATGTGAGGACTGTTTTGCTTATCTGTGGTGATGGATATAATGAAAATTATTCATGGACCTTTTTTTTTTTTTGCTCGTCAGATTTTGTTAGTGTTTGTGTATTTAATGTGTGGCCCAAGGCAACTCTTCTTCCAATGTGGCCCAAAGAATCCAAAAGGTTGGACACCTCCGCTTCAGTGTCTGTAAACAAATTAATTTCTTGTTTTATTTTGGCATTTTCAACTTGAATTCATTTTGAATGAGACACCAATGGATCTCCAATTAGTCTCTCTTATACTGCAGAACTCCCTTCTCTAACCACCTGTTAATTAATTTAACTTCCATATTCCACGTGTCTTAAAAAGAATGTACCTCAAAGCGAAGTTATTACATTCCCTCAAAATTTCTTCTTCCTGGGCGGCGCCTGTGGCTCAGTGAGCAGGGCGCTGGCTCCATATACTGAGGGTGGCGGGTTCAAACCCAGCCCTGGCCAAACTGCAACAAAAAAAATAGCCGGGCGTTGTGGTGGGCGCCTGTAGTCCCAGCTACTTGGGAGGCTGAGGCAGGAGAATCGCCTAGGCCCAGGAGTTGGAGGTTGCTGTGAGCTGTGTGACGCCACGGCACTCTACTGAGGGCGATAAAGTGAAACTCTGTCTCTACAAAAAAAAAAAAAATTCTCCTTCCTGTATACCTTATTTTAATTAGTGGCATTTAGACCTACAAAGTGTGGGACCCAAACATCTAACTCAACAGGTGACTTTGAAGTACAAGCAGGTTTGAGAACCACTGGCCTAAGATTATTGTTCTCCCAAATTGTTGGTCTGACTTCTGGTTCTTTACTTTTCTAGTTTACTATTCACCTAATAAAATTACCTTCCTAAAATACCAGGAAGGGCATAAAACTCAAATCATTGCAATGATACCCTACTTTCTGCACATGTATTGTTGAATATTTTAGCTTGGCATTCAAGGATTTTCATTATCTGTTATCTTTTGTTCCCCTGGCCTCATCTGCACCATTTCTTTTAATAGACCTTATGCTCTAGCCATATCATGCCCTCTTTCACTTTGATATCTTTGTTCTCCTTGCCTGGAAAGGGCTCCTACTTCATCATTTATAGCCTGAGGTGCCTATATTGAAATTTCACTTTTTAGGAATGAACAATATTCTTTCCTTTTCTTCTTTTTTTATTAATATTAGTTTTGATTGATAAATCATAATTGCATACATTTATGGGTTACAGTGTGTTTAATATGTATATAATGTGGAATGATCACACCAAGTTAATTTACAGACCCATCACCTCAGCCTCTGGTAGCCATCATTCTATTCTCTACTTGTTTGAGTTTAATGTTTTTAGATTCCACATATGAGATCATGCAGTATTGGTCTTTTTATTTATTTATTTTTTAAAGAATCTCACTCTGTTGCCAAGCTAGAGTGAAGTGGCATCATCATAGCTCATTTCAACCTCAAACTCCTGGGTTCAAGTGATCCTCCTTCCTCAGCCTCCCAAGTAGCTGGGACTAAGGTGCACATCACCATCCCTGGCTAATTTTTCTATTTTATGTAGAGATGGGTCTCACTCTTGCTTGGGCTGGTTTTGAACTCCCGAATGACCTCAAGTGGTCCATCTGTTTTGGCCTCCCAAAGTGCTGAGATTATGTGCTACCATGCCTGGCTCATGCAGTATTTGTCTTTCTGTGCCTGGCTTATTTTACTTAGCCTAATGTCTTCCAGACATAACTGTGATGTTCCAAATGACAATATTTCCCCCTTTTTAAAGTGAATAGTAGTCCGTTGTATATATGTAACATATTTTCTTTATATATTCATCTGCTGGTAGATACTAAGGTCGATTTCATATCTTGCCTATTGTAAATAATGCTGTAATGAATATTGAAGAGCAGATATCCCTTTGACATGATACCTTCATTTGTTTTGGATGTATATCCAGAAGTGAGATTACTGCATCATATAGTAGTTCTATGTTTAGTTTCTAAAAGAACCTCAATACAGTTTTCCATAATGACTGTATTAATTTACATTCCCACCAATAAGAGTCCCCTTTTCTCTTCATCTGTGCTAACATTTTCAATTAGTAAAATAATGACTAAGAAATATCTGTATCATATTTTATCTCTATAGCCTCTACCAGGTAGTAAGAGGACCGATTGTGTTCTTTTATTTCCCCAGTGATTCAATAAGCTCATACATTTTGATGATTGCTTATAGATTTTTCTCTTCATTATTATTGCATGACTTCTGTGAAATAAATATATGTGTATATTCCATAATATCATTGCTAAGTGACTTTAAGTTTCAGAACTCCCCATCGTGCTATGGAATTTCTGTTAATCCTATTTTATTATTTCATGGGACTTTAATAATTAGAAATGATGGTAATATTCTCAAATACTTTCGTGTGCTTAGACTAAACTTACCAAATTCTAACGCTGTTGCATTTCACTAATTCTTCTTGGTTGAAATTAATGATTTGGTTGGCTATTTGCCATGGTGATATGCTTTTTTTTGGGGGGGCAGTAAATTTAGTGTATAGAGGGAATAGATTAACAGATATGAGAGAATACAGAAAGATGGGAGGCTATCCTCCTGCTCATAGAGTGAACTGAAACTTTTCTTTCTCACTTTTTAGGTTCTAAGGATCTATACGGTTCACTACTTGCCTCTGTGCAACAATGGCAATATTTGTTGGAAATATGGGTTTAATCTCCAGAAATGATCCCTTTGAGAGGGAAACTAGTCAATTGGATTTGTAAGTTCTACTATATTTCATCAACTGCATCACTTCTCAATCGCATCACATTTGTTTGTTTGATCCAGTGAACAGTTGCCTACATTTGATTGCAACTATATAAAACCAGTGATGACCTTTGTGCCTAAGCAGTTAATGCAGGGCCTTATAAGCTACCCTTGGTTAATTTCCCAAGGCCATCCTTTTTTTTTAATTGTTTCAGATTAATTGAGGGTACAAAGAATTAGGTTACAATGTTTGCATTTGTTAGGTAAAGTCCCTCTTATAATTAATTGTGTCCCGCCCCCAAGTGGTGTGCCATGCTGTCTATCATTGCCCCAAGGCCATCTTTCACACAGATAATGGTTACACAAATGGCATCCAAACACAGACTGTTCCTGATTTGAGGATTGCCAGATAATTCATTCTTCCAAAGATTCAAATGACTTTGGTATTATTCTGTCTTCCTTCATTTTCATATACTGTAATTTGTTTTCTTGTTGGTAGTATGAGAGTTGAAAATAAATACACTCAAGGCTTAGTTTTAGAGTACTCATTTTTAAGATATTATTTAGAAATTTCCTTTATATACTACTATTCTTTGGACTAATTTTTACAGAGAGGAAAACAGAGACAAGATAAGTTGGGTGACTTTATTGAGTTGATGATATGTTATGGGTGAGAAATGGGAAAGGTGGCTTGCCTACAGTAAAGATAAAAGTAATGGGATTAGGTTTGGAAGGCTGCCCAGCACAACTATGTATCTCACAATTTGAATGAAGACTGGCTGTGCCTTTAGTGCCCTTTAAATTGTTCATCTGGGTGATGCTTCAGTAGGAAAATGCATATCAGTTGTGGTGCATCAAGTTATTAAGTTGTTAATGAGAGACACAAGTCTTTCTCTAGAAAGCAAGTCCATCCTCCTGGGAGGGTGTAATGGGCAGAGTAGATTACACCATATAAATTAGCATTTGATTACAGTTTTCTTGTGTTGCTTACTCACTATTTTACTCTCTAATCCAATCAACAGACATATTTTATAACCTTCTAAGTGTTAGCTGTTGGTACAATGGTGAACCATATCAAACTTGGCCACTGCCGTCATAGCACTTCAGTTCAGTGGGAGTTATTTGTATGAATAAACAAATAATTACAACTTGGCATGAGTGCTATTAGTGGGGAAAATAGTCCCTCATCTCTATTTTACTAACAGATTTATTGAGGTATAATTTATATACCATATACCATAAACTCATCCATTTGACACTGATCTTTTTAAAGCACAAATCAGATCATGACCTTTCTCTGCTTGAAATTCTTCAGTGTGATTTTTGTTGCTGTTGAAAAAAGCTTTTATAAAATTCCTTTACCTGGCTTATTAAAGGCTGCATAATCTGTCCTGTCATTCACTCTGCTGTAGCCAAAATTGCCTTGTGACAGTTAAGAGAAAGTATGAAGCTCTTCTCTGCCTCAGGACCTTGGCATGGGCTATTCTTTATGCATGAACTCTTCCTCATTTGTAGCTGGATCCTTACTCTCATTCAAATCATGGCTTCAAAATTACCTTTTCTGAAAGGTACTTCATATAGCACTATTCTGAGTCCCATATAGCACCTTTTCTTCAGTACCCATTCTATCTCCATGGCAATTATCAGAAGCTGTGCAAATCTGGTCTATCCAGTATGGTTACAAAGTTCTTTTAACATTTTTTTCAAATTTTAGTCAGTATTTTTTTCAGATTAAAATGAGAGTCGATCTAATTAGGTTACATAGTTTGCATTTGTAAGGTAAAGTCTGTTTGTAGTGCCCTTCGGTCAGGATATGTGCCTTATACCTGTACAACATACCTGCTGGGTGGGAGCTTACTGAACGCCTCCCCCCACCTACTTTAATTTGAGTTTTTCTCTCATGTGAAGACATAGTTGGTTACAAAGGTCTTATGGACACTACCCTCTGTCTTCCTTGCAGTGGAGTGAACAAGGTGTTGCACACACAGTAGAATAGAGAAAAAAAGAAAACTTATTGTAAAGACCTTTAGAGAAGTGCTACTCAAAAACACACGCAGACTGGTGCTAGTGTACTGTTTGTTTCCAGTCTGAGATGGTATAAAGAAAGGAAATTGAGAGTAAGCCTTTGTCAACCTTTGTAGCAATTTGTCAGGGTAATATTATGGCTGTTGAACATACCCTAAAAAATTGGACTTATATTTTACGTATCTCATTTTTATTTATTTATTTATTTATTTATTTATTATTAAATCATAGCTGTGTACATTAATATGATCATGGGGCACCATATCCTGGTTTCATAGACCATTTGACACATTTTCATCACACTGGTTAACATAGCCTTCCTGGCATTTTCTTAGTTATTGTGCTAAGACATTTACATTCCATATTTACTATTTTTGCTGTGTAATTTTAATTGTTCATGAAGTATTTGACAGAGAAAAAACTGGTGCCTCTCCACAGACAGTTTAGAAACCACTATTTTAGAGGACATGATCTGAGAGCCTGGGGGAGAAGATAACTCTTTCAATTTATCTTATTAGAACATTAGGTATGGGGTGATCTTTCCTTGTTCACTTAAGGCAAAGGTGGGGTGGGGGAGAGAGAGAGAGAGAGCGCACGCGCACACACAATGGTTGATTATAATAAAGGCATTTTGGATGTTGGAGAATGACAGTGTCAAATTTGGTTACTTTAAGCTAATCAGTGCCTGTGGCTTTCTAAATGCATAGTAGGAAACTGAATCCTAGCCCAGTCCCTTCTCTGCATTCCTTTGGATTTTTGCTGTGTCCTATTTCCATTTGGAAAAGAAAGTAAATCCTGAGCCACCAGAGAGGTTGTGCACCCTGGGGAGGTGACTGAGCTTTGTGGCATTTAGGACCAGTGGGAATTTTCCCCTTTAAGCCCACCTTTTTCGGAAAAGCCAGGCTCCAGCCCTATAAGTTTGGTATTTACATGCCATCTGCTATGGTGTCAGTGATCACAACATGTGGCTTTGAGCATTTGAATTTTTTATTTAGAACATTAAAAATGGCAGAACAAAGGAAGGGAAAGTAGGGAACAGAACAAGAAGACCTGGAAGGGGAAGGAAGCAGAAGGTAGTAGTTGTTGGCAAGCAGAAAAGCATGACTCAATCTCATTCAGACTTGTTTTCTCTCTAAACATAGCAGGCCCTTCTTTGTCTCAGGTATATTCTGAGTCCAGGAAGTTCACTTCTTCAAGCTTAAGTTACTCCTGGCTTCCTCTTTGGGTTTAATTTTATAAGTAATGCTTTTGTTTTAGTAATATTTTAGAAAAATTAGGTGTCATCTGGTATGAGTACCCAGTCCATCATTATTTTTTGGCATGCTAGTAATGTAAATGAGATCGATAGGGAGGGAAAGAGAGAAGAGAGAACAAGGAAAAAAGGGAAATGATAGTGTATATGTGTGTGTATGACAGATGGGAGATAGTGAGAGAAAGAAAGAGGGAAAGGGTGGGACAGAAAAAAATGATGGAGATATAATTGGTGCCTGTTAAGATAACAGTTCGTATTGGTCTTTTGGATATGTTTCAAACTCAGATTTACAAAGGTGTCCCTGTTTCTTAAGCCCTTATACCTCTGATCACTTTACCCTCATAAAATTTAGAGATTGTGCTTCATTTATTTACATTTGTGTCTTTGCAAATGCTCTTATGAAATCTTTGTAGAGCTAGCCTTCTGTCTCACTGAGATGCTTGGATGAGGTAGGTGGGAAGAGCAAGGTGCTCTATTAAGCAAGAATCTAACCAACCTAAATAGGAAACCTAGCTTGACAATGCATTAGCTATGAGACTTTGGGCAAGTAACGTATTTTTTCTGCACCCATTTCCTGATCTGCAAAAAGCATGCAGAGGCAGATGGGTAAGAAGTCTTTCCTCATTAGAGTTCAAAGACAATTAAATAAGAAGTCTAAATAAAAACAGTGATGCCTGTAATCCCAGCACTCTAGGAGGCCTAGATGGGTGGATTGCCTAAGTTCACAGGTTTGAGACCAATCTAAGCCAGAGTAAGACCCCATCTCTAAAAATAGCTGGGCATTGTGGCGCTCAGCCCTCCTACTTGGGAAGCTGAGGCAAAAGAATTGCTTTAGCCTGAGAGTTGGAGGTTGCTGTGAGCTGTGATGCCACTGGACTCTACTGAGGACAGAATAGTGAGACTCTGCCTCAAACAAACAAAAACAGCTAGCACATCAGGGAGGAGTCTGAGATATACTAACTTCCTTCCCTTTTTTCCCCTAGCACAATGACCTGAGTGATTGCCTGCTCCACAACTTCTGATACTGGGTATTACTTCTACTTGTAGGGTCAACAACTGTCCCCAACTTGGGGAAATTATTGGTCCTCCAAGTTAGTGGTCACCTGGTGCAGCAGCCCTGCTATGGTTTGTGTTCTCCCCTAGGCACCTCAATTGCTTGTGGGGAAATACCGAACATCTGTTGTTGGACCATCTCAACCTAGATTCAATTATTCTTGTATCATCTTCTAGACCATTTTAAATGATCCTTTTGGATCCTAATTTCTGTGTAGAACTTGGCTAAGAGTACTCATATGTACCCTCCTCGGCTCTTGGCCACCTGGGCTAGTTTTAAAGCTTTGATCTACCTTATAACTTTACATCCCCAAGAATAACAGGGCTTTGATTTTGTTCCCTTGGTTGTATCCTTAGTCTTTAACTATCTGCTATACTCACACTCTCATTCCTGGCCTAACCTGGCCTCACATGACCTCTAAGAGAGAAGAAATGAAGAGCTGAAGGTGAAGTTGGAATATTTTCCAAATTTTAGTCGTTAATATACTAACTTTACAGTTTTTTGACACATAGGTAGATCATTTGAGCTATGATTTACTTAATATTTTTGTTTATATTGATGAATTTATCATCTAAATATCTGTTACCTCATTTTAAGTAATAGTATGTATAAAATCACAGAATTGGTGGGATAGTTATTATTTTCTAAGATATATTTAATATACAGTAGAACCTCTGTAACTTGACCACTCAACGGACCATCTGGTCAACATATGAAGGTAGTCAATATAAGGAATTTCGTTTAGTATATGTGGTACATGTCTGGTCTACAAAAATTAGGTCAACTTAAGGAGGTAGTCAACTATGGAGGTTCTGCTATATATTCAAAACTAGTAAGTTTTTTTTTTTTTCTTTTTTTTTTATTGTTGGGGATTCATTGAGGGTACAATAAGCCAGTTACACTGATTGTAATTGTTAGGTAAAGTCCCTCTTGCAATCATGTCTTGCCCCCATAAAGTGTGACACACACTAAGGCCCCACTCCCCTCCCTCCATCCCTCTTTCTGCTCCCCCCCATAACCTTAATTGTCATTAATTGTCCTCATATCAAGATTGAGTACATAGGATTCATGCTTCTCCATTCTTGTGATGCTTTACTAAGAATAATGTCTTCCACTTCCATCCAGGTTAATACGAAGGATGTAAAGTCTCCATTTTTTTTAATGGCTGAATAGTATTCCATGGTATACATATACCACAGCTTGTTGATCCATTCCTGGGTTGGTGGGCATTTAGGCTGTTTCCACATTTTGGCGATTGTAAATTGAGCTGCAATAAACAGTCTAGTACAAGTGTCCTTATGATAAAAGGACAGTGCTTGAAATTGGTCTGTTCAGGAGGTCTATTTCTTCCTGGCTAAGTCTAGGGAGAGGGTGTGATTCCAAATATTGATCCATTTCCTTCACATTGTCAAATTTCTGGGCATAGAGTTTCTGGTAGTATTCAGAGATGATCTCTTGTATCTCTGTGGGATCAGTTGTTATTTCCCCTTTATCGTTTCTGATTGAGGTTACTAGAGATTTTACTTTTCTATTTCTAGTTAGTCTGGCCAATCGTTTATCTATTTTATTTATTTTTTCAAAAAACCAACTCCTTGTTTCATTAATTTTCTGACTGATTCTTTTGTTTTCAATTTCATTGATCTCTGATTTGATTTTGGATATTTCTTTTCTTCTGAGTTTAGGCTTAGATTGTTCTTTTTTTTTCCAATTCCACAAGATCTCTTGTGAGATTGTTGATGCGCTCTCTTTCTGTTTTTCGAATGTAGGCATCTAAAGCGATGAATTTTCCTCTCAAAACTGCTTTTGCAGTATCCCACAGGTTTTGGTAGCTTGTGTCTTCATTGTTGTTATGCTCAAGGAAGTTAATGATTTCCTGTTTTATTTCTTCCTGCACCCATCTGTTATTCAACAGAAGATTGTTTAATTTCCATGCCTTTGGGTGGGGTCGAGCATTTTTGTTAGAGTTGAGTTCCACCTTTAGTGCCTTATGGTCTGAAAAGATACAAGGTAAAATTTCAATTCTTTTGATTCTGTTGATATTTGTTTTGTGTCCCAGGATATGATCAATTTTGGAGAATGTTCCATGGGGTGATGAGAAGAATGTATATTCTTTATCTTTGGGGTGGAGTGTTCTATATGCGTCTATCAAGCATAGTTGTTCTAGGGTCTCTGATATAAATTGAAAGGAATATTTTCCTAATTTGATATTTATGTTTTATACTTTAGTTGCTTTAAATACTTTAGTTGCTTTAAATCCACATGTATCTGAAAATAAGATTGCAACTCCTCTTTTCTTCTGAATTCCATTTGCCTGAAAAATTGTCTTCCAACCCTTAACTCGGAGCTTTAATTTGTCTTTTGAAGCCAGGTGTGTTTCTTGCAGACAGCAAATGGATGGCTTGTGTTTTTTAATCCAGTCAGCCAATCTATGTCTCTTCAGTGGGGAATTCAAGCCATTAACATTTATTGAGATAATTGATAAGTGTGGTAGTATTCTATTCATCTTATTTTGTGAGAGTCCATTGCTTAGTTTTATCTTTTGCATCAGTGTGGAGGTTAGGTTCTGTCCTTTGATTTCTGAGTTCTTACTTTGCTGCTGATCCATTGTGGTGGTCAGTGTGCAGAACAGGTTGAAGTATTTCCTGTAGAGCTGGTCTTGTTGTGGCGAATTTCCTCAATGTTTGTATATCCGTAAATGATTTGATTTCTCCGTCAATTTTGAAGCTTAGCTTAGCAGTGTACAGAATTCTGGGCTGAAAATTGTTCTGTTTAAGTAGATTAAAGGTAGATGACCATTGTCTTCTTGCTTGGAAAGTTTCATTAGAGAAGTCTGCGGTCACTCTGATGGATTTGCCCCTGTAGGTCAACTGGCGCTTACTCCTGGCAGCTTGCAGAATCTTTTCTTTTGTCTTGACTTTGGACAGGTTCATCACAATGTGTCTTGGAGAAGCTCGGTTAGAGTTGAGGCGACCTGGGGTCCGATAGCCCTCTGAAAGCAGTGTGTCAGAATCTTTGGTGATGTTTGGGAAATTTTCTTTTATAATATTCTCTAGTATGGCTTCCATTCCTCTGGGGCATTCTTCTTCCCCTTCTGGAATTCCTATAACTCGTATGTTGGAACGCTTCATAAAGTCCCATAATTCTGACAGTGAACGTTCTGCTTTCTCTCTCTTCTTTTCTGCCTCTTTTACTGTCTGAGTTATCTCAAGAACTTTGTCTTCTACCTCTGAAATTCTTTCTTCTGCATGGTCTAACCTGTTGCTGATACTTTCCATTGCATCTTTAAGTTCCCTAATTGACTGTTTCAGTTCCTTCAGGTCTGCTATATCCTTTTTATATTCTTCATATCGTTCATCTCTTATTTGATTCTGTTTTTGGATTTCCTTTTGGTTATTTTCCACTTTATTAGCAATTTCCTTCATTGTTTCCATCATTTCTTTCATTGTTTTCAACATGTGTATTCTAAATTCCCTTTCTGTCATTCCTAACATTTCTTTACAGGTGGAATCATCTGCAGTAGCTACCTCATGGTCCCTTGGTGGGGTTGTTCTAGACTGGTTCTTCATGTTGCCTGGAGTTTTCTGCTGATTCTTCCTCATGAGTGATTTCTTTTATCTGTTTCCTTGCCCTAATTTTCTTTTCACTTCCTCTTGCTCTTTAAGTTGTTGTGCCTGTGGAAGTTGTGGGCGGGTTTAGACGGATTGAACACATGCGACCACTTGCCGGTTTTCCACTGTTTTAGTCCTCCTCTTGGGGTCCAGAAGTCTCTCGCTGACTCCCTGTATCCTCATAGGAGTGATGATAGGCAGTTCCCACCAGCCAGAGATGCCTGGAGTCCTATCTCCCCAGACTCACGGTTCCCAGATGCAAGGAAGCTGTTACTCGGCCGCCATCTTGCTCCGCCCTCCCAAAACTAGTAAGTTAAAAAAGAAGTTTTGCAATGTACAAATAACACATTTTGGGAAAGAGTGATATAGTCTAATTCTCCATTTTACAGATTAGTAAGCAGATTTAGACAGTTTGGTTTGCCATAATCCTAGTTAGATTAATTCTTGAGATTCAGATTTGTCTCCTACCTTCTAGTCTAGTGCGTTTTCTTTTCATTGTACCATAATGCTTCCTTCCTTCGCATCAAATCCTAATCTTAGTCTAGGGTTGTTCATACAATGACTGAGCTATCATTATGGATATCTATATGAATAAATTAAATCACAATACATAACATGCCTGGCAGTGCAGTGGAAAGGATCTGGATCAGGACCTTACCACAAGAGAAAGATAGGTTGTTTAACTGACAGATTTTATACATGTTGGCTACCTCTGGGACTAGAACAGATAAACAGCACAATCTTACAGGAGTCCTGGAAAACAAAACAATAATTAATTATGGAACAAACACTAAAAAAGAAAATGACATCACCAACTGATACGTAATTTATAAGATATTTACTTGCTTTATTGAGATGTCCACTTCTGGCCTGACCAGATTACATCTGTGGCCTGTGCTCTTGGTGGAATCATTTTTTGCTTCTAGGGATTTCCACAAATTAGAATTTTCTTCTGCTCATTGTCTGCTCCAAAATATATATCCTGACCTTGGAAAGGCCTTTGTTAATTCATTCCTGGAATATCAAAGTCTTCTCACTTAAGGATTGCTACTGGAGAAGTTCCATGTAAAATCACATGGAAGTCTTTACCAGATAGATGGAGCTTGTAGTATCAAAGAGGACTTCATGAAGTGATTTCAGGAAGCTTAATTAAGCAGTGTAAATATTCTTGACTTTGTATTTGCAGAAGAAAGCAGTGGTTCTCTGCTGTTGTAACACCAAGACCAAAATTGGAATATATATATATATATATATATACACATACATATATGTGTCTTAGGTTTCATCCAGCTGACTCATGTTGAAAGGACACATCTTCTTAGTTCCACTTCTGCTTTTCTTGACTATCCAAATTACTTATAAATAGTTCTGGTTTACTCTGTGTGTATATGTGTGTGTGTCTTTGATGGTGGTGTTTGAGGCATTTTTATCTGCTTAAAAAAATGGGAAACCATTATAGGGAATCTGTTTCATTATTATTATCAGAGATGGGCTGCAGTTCCTATTTCTATTGTCCCAAAGCAGTGATATATAGACTACAGGGACTTAGGGAAGCACATGGCTGAGTTCAAATGAAAAGAAGGTCAATCAGAGGAAGAGAAAGGGTAGCAGCTGAAAGCATGGCAAATTAGTTCGTTTTTATTACCCAGACTGACATGATCCTGTACATTACTTTTTTTATTTTTTGAAGAAACAGACTTCGCTTGTTTTTGTAGTAAACATTACCCCAGGGTCTCATAATTCTGAATTGTGTGCTCAGGATTCAATTTACAACTCTTTCTCCAACCTTGTCCTAGTGATTGTTTCTTGCAGTTCTATCACTTCACAAGCTTTCCTTTCTGTCAGATATTAGTCTCAAAGTTGAAACCAAAGCTCATCTGAAGGGATGTCAGTAGGAATAAGGAGACCCAGTTGGAATTCTGGAAGGGGAAAGGTCTTTATAGATTATCGGTCATTTTAGGTCAGATGAGACAGCCATTCATGTGCACAGCTCATATCTCTCTTTATGACAGAGCATGCCTCAAAGAGTTAAATTATTTGAGAGCCTCCAGTGTCAGGTACCTTCACATCTACCTCAGCTTTCAAGTGGAATGTGTGTGCTTTCTGGGTGGTTGCCAGCCAGAGACTGGGTAACATGAGGATGTAATGGCTTGCCATTTGGGGAAAGCATAGAGCTCCTCTATATACCTTCTTTTCAGCAGAGCTCCCAGTTGTGGTGGCCAGGACTCTCTTGGGGCTACACCATAGAGGAAACTCTTCCTATCAAACTCCTTCACCGGCATTAGACTTGTACTGTGGTCTGAAGCTCTCCCTGCCTACTTGTACCCTTTCCCTTTTTATCTTTCATAGATATTACTCCCAATAAAGATTTTATACTTCTAATTATGTCTTAGAATCTGCTTCCAAAAGATCCACCCAACATATCAACAAACCCCTGTTCCTACCTGATTGTCACAATAAATAAACAGGTTCACAGAGGTAAAGTGATTTACCAAAGATCCCATAGTTTGCTAGTAGTAATGTCAGTATGGCAACTTCAAGTTTCTGAACCCAAGTTTAATTTTCTTTCCTAAACTTCAGTTATCCATATATAATCACAACTACATATGCAAAAGAAAACTATATTTTGCTAGTTTATCCCCATGCTATTGTTTACCTGAATATTTAAAAACTGTTTTACTTTGTTAAATCACTACTTTAGCTGTTTGAACTTGTAGTATTTGTAAAATTTTGATTTTCATGTGCTACTTTTATATTTTTAACACATATTAAGAAAATATATTACCATTAATATAAAAAAGTTTGTCTATAATCACCTCATACACTGTTAGTGATTGGGGGAACCCTGCAATTTAAATACTATACTATATACCTTGCTGCTTTCTAGGACATATAAGGCATATGAAAAGAGAAGGAATAAGTGGAGTGGTAGGAAAGAAGGAAGGAAGGACAGCAAATAGGAAGAAGTAATTGTAAAAAGTCATCCATAATGTCCGTATTTCCTGCCAAGCTATAGTCTAACTTCCATTAAGTGAAAACACAACCTTTACTTATCGGTTTCCTAAAAGCCAAAATTGAGAATATACAGATGTAAATTTTTCCTTCTAAAAGTATCAATTAATTTATCTCCAAAATGGACTGAAGTGCTCCACTTTAAGCAAATTATTGGAGAAGATGCACACTATATTTGAAACTAGTAGCTCTATAACCTTCATCTTATAAACTGTTTGAATGCATATACCTCCTAATAAAGAGGTTTAAGTAACATTTCCCCTCTCATTAAAAAATTCATTATTAAGACAAAATAAGATATTTTCTTTGATTTAAGAAATCTAAGAATGTAATTACAAGAATCTTTCACCTTCATTGCTGTTCTTGTGGTTTAGGAGCTTTATAATGATCACAATTCTGTTGGGCTAATGAAACACAATTGAGGTTAGAACTCATGTTATGTAATAATTTAATATATTCTTAGTATTGTAGTGATAATTTCACATCTCTCTTTCATTCCATGGAGAAGATATTATTCAGAACCTCTGACAAACAGATATTACTAATTTAGAAGCCATTTTGTTAATTCCCAAATAAATTGTCATTTCAAAGAAAGAAAAAAATATAAAAAACTTTAATGAAACGCTAGCTTCTAGAATGTCACAAATTTTAAAGTCATGCGAAGTTTGAAGGTAAAGATTCAAAATGTGTTTTATGTAAGTGGAAAGGTGACTATGCACTTTGACAGAGTCACTTAACGTACAATGTTGAAACCTCTTCTGGCATCTGGTTTGAAAAGATTTGGTTGTGGTCTGCTTCTGAATGTGCAAGGCCAATACTGAAGTGTATTAGGAACACTTAGATCAATTAGGAATGACTCAGTTTCCTGTGTCCTCTGTCTCTTGGCTTACATACCCAAACTGACTAAAACAGTGAACATTTCAAATCCAAATTGAACCTTAAAATAGTAAGTGAAGAATTATATCAAATTATTTTTTTAGTTTGGGAGGCTTAAGCAGCAGCAATTTATTTTATTTTTAAATTAAAAATATTGTCTTTTATTATTATTTTTATTTCAGACCAATATGAGGGTACAAATGATTAGGTTGTGTTGTTTGTGTTTGTTAGGTAAAGTCCAAGTTATAGTTGAGCCCTTCAGGGGAGGAACGAGGAGGGAGGCAGATTGGTGTGCTCTCAACCTAATGGGCACAATGTAAGGGTATATAGCACACCCCCTAGGTGAAGGCATCAAATTATTTTTTCAGTGTGGAAAGACTATAGCTTCACAACTAAAACAAAGACAGTATAATTGAAAACAAGGCTATTGCATTCAGGTTTTGGTATGTAATGCAGTCATTTCTCCAAGCTTCTGGAGAACAACTTAGGTACTTCATGTATTTCCTTTTTGGATGATTACAGCCAACACAAACTAAATAGAATATATTGCCCAAGGACACTTAAATTTTGCTTGTTCTTACCAGGTTAGCAAGCATGTAGTGATAACCTCTTGAATGTTTTCCCAGGATCACAACCTGCAGAAAGAAATAAGAAGTATTGCTTATTCAAGAAGGGCATTTAAAAAAAAGGGAGGGAAGGCATTTTCAATTGCACAATCAATGAGATGGCTAGAAAAAATGCTTCTAAACAGAATGTTAATTCTTTTATATACAGTTAAATCCCAGTTAATTGAACCAGATTTCTTTTGGTTGCATTTCACTTTTAGTCAAATAAAACAGGAAGAATTGCTAATATCAAAGTTATGTAAAATGTCAAAACAAGGGGAAAAAACCACTCTCTAAACTTCCAGGTCAGTAGCATCATTGTCACTTAAAATAGATGGCAAAAGCGATGAAGCTGATGATCCCCCACCCATGAACTGGATTTCTGTAGTTAGCTGTTGAGATGGAAAATGAGCTGAGCTTTGCATACAAAGTAGAAAATAGAATGTACAGAACATTTTTTGTTATCTGGAATGCTTAGGGAATACAACTTCAAGGAATGGGGTTAATGGGATTTTCAGGTTAACCAAGGGTGCTTTTTCTTATTGAAAACTTTTCCAAAATGCTTGCCTTCCATTTCCCACCTTAGTATGAAAGATATGTGACCATCTGTAGATCTTTTGGTGCTAATTGTAATGCCTTATGCCACTGTGGGGCTGGTTCTCCTCAGGGGATATTTGGCAATACCTGGAGACATTTCTGGTTGTCACAACTGGAAGGGGTGCCACTAGAAGCTAGTGGGTAGAGTCCAGGGATGCTGTTAGACCACCTACAATGCTCAGGAGAGCTCCCACAACAAAGAATTATCCAGCCCAAATTATCGCTTTGCTGACATTGAGAAACCCTTCCCCAGGGTCATCATTCTTACCATAATTTCTGTGAGTAATGTTGTGTTACTCCTAAGCCTTGCACTTCACAAAGTACATTTTTGTTAGCTCAAAATATCTAAGTGGGCTGAATATTTCAACCAAATATATTGGTCGAAAGTTGGAAGTTTTTGACTAAATACTTGATATATATTTATTTCCTTGAAGCAAAATACAGTAAAAATTCTGGTTAATTGAGGATTTCACAAAATGTCATTTTATTGAGTACTGACTATGTGCAATGTAGTATACTGGGTACAGGTGGGGGAAAAAGAAAGAGGGGGAATATGGATGTTAAAGACACAACTCAAGGTAAAACTAGGTTTTCTACTGACCTGAAGCCAGGACAATTTTAGGAGCTCTCTTTAAGGAAAATAATACAAAATTATGAACGGCAATTTTTTTTAATTATTAAATCATAGCTGTGTACATTAATGCGATCATGGGGCACCATACACTGGCTTTATAGACCGTTTGACACGTTTTCATCACACTGGTTAACATAGCCTTCCTGGCATTTTCTTAGTTGTTGTGTTAAGACATTTACATTCTACATTTACTAAGTTTCGCATATACCCTTGTAAGAGGCACTGCAGGTATAATCCCACCACTCACCCTCCCTCCACCCACCTCCTCCCTCCCTCCCCTCCCTCACCCCCTTCCCCATATGCTTAGGTTATAACTGGGTTATAGCTTTCATGTGAAAGCCATGAATTAGTTTCATAGTAGGGCTGAGTACATTGGATACTTTTTCTTCCATTCTTGAGATACTTTACTAAGAAGAATATGTTCCAGTTCCATCCATGTAAACATGAAAGAGGTAAAGTCTCCATCTTTCTTTAAGGCTGCATAATATTCCATGGTGTACATATACCACAATTTATTAATCCATTCGTGGATTGATGGGCACTTGGGCTTTTTCCATGACTTAGCAATTATGAATTGGGCTGCAATAAACATTCTGGTACAAATATCTTTGTTATAATGTGATTTTTGGTCTTCTGGGTATATGCCTAGTAGAGGAATTATAGGATTGAATGGCAGATCTATTTTTAGATCTCTAAGTGTTCTCCAAACATCTTTCCAAAAGGAATGTATTAATTTGCATTCCCACCAGCAGTATAGAAGTGTTCCCTTTTCTCCACATCCACGCCAACATCTCTGGTCTTGGGATTTTGTGATACGGACTAATCTTACTGGAGTTAGATGATATCTCAAAGTAGTTTTGATTTGCATTTATCTGATGATTAAAGATGATGAGAATTTTTTCATATGTCTGTAGGCTGTGCACCTGTCTTCTTCAGAGAATTTTCTCTTCAAGTCCCTTGCCCAGCCTGCGATGGGATCACTTGTTCTTTTTTTGCTTATACGTTTGAGTTCTCTGTGGATTCTGGTTATTAAACCTTTGTCGGAGACACAACCTGCAAATATCTTCTCCCATTCTGAGGGCTGTTTGCTTGCTTTACTTATTGTGTTCTTGGCTGTGCAGAAGCTTTTTAGTTTTATCAGGTCCCAGTAGTGTATTTTTGAAGCTGTTTCAATTGCCTGGGGGATCCTCCTCATAAAATACTCACCCAGACCAATTTCTTCAAGGGTTTTCCCTGCACTCTCTTCTAGTATTTTTATAGTTTCATGTCTTAAGTTTAAATCTTTAATCCAGTGAGAGTCTATCTTAGTTAATTGTGAAAGGTGTGGGTCCAGTTTCAGTCTTCTACAGGTTGCCAGCCAGTTCAGCCAGCACCATTTGTTAAACAGGGAATCTTTTCCCCACTAAGTGTTTTTAATTGGCTTGTCAAAGATCAAATAATGGTAAGTAGCTGGATTCATCTCTTGGTTCTCTATTCTGTTCCAGACATCTACTTCTCTGTTTTTGTGGAACAGCAAAATTTGTAACAAGTCCTTGGAAAGAAGCCATGTAAGGGGCCATTAAGCTTAACTTCATGATAAATTCCTCTGTAGATGCAACTACTAATGGGATTCAAAACAAACTGGGAAGGCCTCAAAATTGCACAGATATCAATCTTGAACTGTAGTATATGAAAGGCTGTAATAATAATAACTACACAGCGCCTATTTGAGTGTCCAGTATATACCAGGCATTGTGCTAGGTACTTTATATGTGTTTAATCCATGGAACAATTTAATATATTAAGTATCATTAGTCTCATTTCACAGATGAGGAATCTCAGCCAGAGAGTTTAAAGACACACAGCTAGGAAGTGGTAATGCCGGAATTAGAACCTGGGTCTATTCGCTTCTGGAACCCATATTCTTGGTAGTACTTCACATAATTTCTAAATATAGTAGAATCTTAGTAAACTGACCACCCAAGGGACTATAACAAACTGGTCAACATGTGGAGGTGGTCAACATAAGGAATTAGGTCTATTGTACTGGTATGTACATATAGTGCATGTCCAGTCTATGAAAAATAGGTCAACTTAAGGAGGTAATCAATGTGAGGAGGTGGCCAACTGTGTAGTTTCTGCTGTATATGCTAAATACCAAATGCCAATAATTGCTCTAAATTATTGGAGAAGAGGAAGAAGATACATCTAAGGTCTGAGATAGACAAGGAAAGCTTCATGGAGGAGAGAAGGTTTAAGCTGGTCCAGAGAATTAGAACTATGTATTTGAATATCATGATAGCATTACAAACCCTCAAGTCATTTCAAGTGCGGGGGGGGGGGGGGTGGAGAGAAAGAGAGAGAGAGAATAAGAGAGCTTATTTTTTGATTAATTTAAAATATGAGCCACATTTCTGATTGATTATTTATGGAGGAAATGAAAGGTTAATGAATGTCTTGAGAAGGTGATTTCTCATGCTGCCACGACACAAAATGAGCTGTTAGCTATCTTCTGGGATGTATTCTTCAGTGTCTGCTTGTGAGAAACATCCTTGCTGGATACATTTGTTAACTTTTGGTGGCAAGTTGGGACCATACATTTGTTGAATTTTTAATTCACTGACAACCCTCTACATAATAAAATCAGAGGGTTTTGAGTTCTGTCAGAAAAATGAGCAATATTCCTAAAGCCATCTGACAGAGCTTAGAGAAAAATAAGAAAGAAGTCCAAAGGAAATGGGGTCAATCTTTTTCACCAAAGGCAGAAAGCTTAGTGCCCTTTTTAGCATAGGAAAGGTGAGGGAGGAACATAGAACATGGTAGTGTTGTAAGAGCTCCGAATGAGAACCCAGGAGCCAGAGCTTGTCATTTACTCACTTTTTTTTTTTTTTGCAGTTTTTGGCTGGGGCTGGGTTTGAACCTGCCATCTCTAGCATATGGGGCCAGCGCCCTACTCCTTTGAGCCACAGGCGCCGCCCACTTTTTTTTTTTTTTTTTCAGTTTTTGGCCAGGGCTGGGTTTAAACCCGCCACCTCCAGCATACGGACGGCACCCCACCCCTTTGAGCCACAAGCGCCGCCCCATTTACTCACTTTTTAATTATGGGCAAATTGCTCAAACTTCTGAGCCTCCATTTCCTTATCTGTAATCTAGCCCTTCCTATGTCAGCAGTGTTGCCAGGATCAAACTGGGTAAGTCTACAAAAGTGTTTGAGATGTACATTACATAAGTATGTGACGTTATGTAATTGTGGGAAGGGCTTGTTCATGGAGACATTGTTTTTCAAGTTCAGAAAAACTAGCAGCTAGACCTGCTTTAATCTGTGCCCAGTTTGGTGTGTTCAGAACAAATTGACATACTTCAAAGTAGCTCTCGCACAATATCTCCCTTTCAAAATGGGAAAGTTATCTAAAGATAGGAACATTTAGGTGTCACAAAGCTGCTGCATTGAAGCCCATAATTAATTCCTCATCCTTGCTTTTAGAGCCTTCTTAACTCTTATTTAACGTACAGTTCTTACCAATCTTGGTTTTCTAGTTCACAGTAAATTAAAAGCTGCAAAGTAGAAGGGGTGTGTATGGAGGGAGGGGAGTGATATTAGAAAGAGGAGCATTAGTAGCAGAGGAAGTGATAGACTGACTAGAAGAGAAGGAGGGAATGAAAAAAGCAGACAACATTGTACTATTGCACAGTATAATCATGGATGTTTGCCGTGAATGCCTGAGTCATCTGGCTATAGTGTTTTTGTGCCCAGTAATTTCTGCTGAAAAGTCCAGGGATATGTATAATGTATTTTTTGGGAAAGTTTCCATCAGAAATGCTCAAAGTGTCAATTCTTAAGATAGTAAACTTCAGTTATCTTGAAATCTTACTTACGTGTGGCAGTTGTGGTCCTACTGATGTGAGCTAAGAGAAGCCTTACTGTAAAAAGTGTTGTAGTTTGCTCTTGGTCTTTCCCTTTTTTGAAGTTTTGGTACAGGGCTTGAGAGAATAGGGTGAGATAGGAGGCTTGTACGTAATATGGTAAATAATAGAACTAGTTAGTGGGAGCAGTTCTTGTTCAGTTAGTCCTAAATCCTTATTATTTCCATCTGTTCTAGATGAACAAGGTGTAAATTGCACCCTTGGTTATTTAATGACTCTGGTAACCAAGAGAATATTCAACTTTGCTTTTACAGTAATTATAATAGCTCTTCCTGAATTAGTTTCAGAACTTCAAATATAAAAGCTGTTCTACAGTCGACTGTGAAATTTAAGGGAGAAATAGCAAGTTCCCAACTCCACATTCTGCATTCACTTTGCCTTCGTAAGATTTGTTGGAGATGATGGATGGCTTGATACGATGGCAGATACATTAAATGTAATAAAGGGAAATATGTGAAATGTAGATAAAATTAATTGTTTTAAGGAAATTTATTTTTATTCTTACATATAAGAACTGAAAGAAAAAAATGCCATCATCCTCATTCACTAAGGTTTAAACGGCAGAGTTTTATTTGCAGAAGAAAGAGCTCTTACATGCTAACCTGCTGAGACACCAAATTATTTGTCAAAGAAGTCAGTGAATCATAGTCGACCCATTCAGGGGACTTTCCCTCATTGAACTTCCCCATCCACTTATCTGTGAAATTGGGGGCTGAGTATCATGAGTAGTTAAAAATAATTCATAAATTATTCCATTGGTTTTCAATGTAAGAGGCCCTTTTTTCAATTTAATGTTTAATCTAGACATTTTTATAATTTTAGAAATTTGAAATGAAATAGCTTCACAAGACTACTTGAAAGAGGCCCACAGATCCTTTGGGAGGCAAAAGCATCTGTTTTTCTATGCTCACAGTTTTGAAAAAAATATGTGTGTGGAGAAGTGTGTATGTTTCTCCCCCCCCCCCCTTAGATCCATCTGGTATGCAGATTAGGTTATTTGCAGACCTAAGTATCTCCATGTTTGGATTTTGTACATCGGTGCCAAAAAAGGATCTATGTATAAAGATTGATCTTGCTTTGAGTATAGACCATGCCTTGATGCTCACCTTATTCTGTTTCTCTTTGATTTAAGTACCCTGTGAATGTGTGAGGGGCTGGGAGAGAAGTGTGGGTGTGGGGTATTTCTTGTTTTATTTCACCAGGTTTTCCTCATTTATTGTATGGAAAATTTTTAAGGAAAAGCTATTGGACCACATTCTTTATGTTCGAAGAGAAGACATTTTTCAGCATCCCCTCCCTTTCCTGCTCTGTTAGTTTAAAAAAAATACTGTTGTCCTATGGCCCCCTATCTAAATTCAGCTGTGTTGGGAATTGAATGAGTGTTATGCTACAGAAATCAGCCTTAGCACATACCGCACTTCTCAGATGAAATCTTCCATATGATAAAAGGCATGCATCTTTTTGAATAAAAACTCCAAGCTGCTAAATTCCTTGAGTCTTAGTAAATACATATCAGAAGTCAATTCTGTTAGAATTCTTTTCTAATAATCTCAATCTGCACACGCACATGCTCCTATAACTAAATGACAGTGCTTCATACTGCAGTCATCTAACTTGAATAAGTGTTCTGGGTTAGTGAGGCAGAGATGAGCCAATCACCTGCACCCAATGGCAGTGGGGGTGGAGGCAGTGCAGATGGAGAAAAAAGGCTGGAGCTTTTCATAAAGAAGGAAAACGGGAGGATAACAGAGGAATCTCATCAATGCTTGTGCTGTCTACAGGGAAGCTTATGCAGAGAGAAGGCAATTGACTAAGGCATCAAATAAAATGCTAGAATATGAAGATTGGAGGGCAAGGATTTCAGTGAAGAACATGTCTTTGGAAAGTTTCCCTTGCCAGACTTTAATATTGCATTCACCAAAGCTCAATGGAATATGTGGGAGATTTACTGTTAAACACCAGGAGAGGCAAAGAACCCATACATATAAGAGGTAATAAATGGCCACATGTACATTAAAGGAGCAATAGATTATTCTTGCTCTTGGAGATAAGGGACCACAAACATGTATGTTGACTTTTGTAGGAACACCTTATTGTCTTAATCCTAAAACACTATTTCTCTCCTTCACAAAATTCCTTAATGACTGTGCCTTATCTGCATGCCACATTACTATTACGTATATTTACTTAATATTCTTTTTATAGCTAGTCACTTCTTTACTTAAATTTAGCTGTGTCCAAAGTGACAATATCTATGAAAGCATGTATAAAAAATAAATACAACTTATGAAAATAAAATATATTCATCCAGATATCACTGAAAATCCTCTTCTGTATCACCAGGGGTAGTGGGAAATATTCCCTTAAAGCAGTTGTGACTTTAGGTAAGAGAATGTAGGTCATGTTTCCCTGTCCTGATGAAAGGTTAACTTGTCATTTTATGGTTGAAAATCTTAAGAGTATCCCCATTTACATCCAAAGGTTCTCAAGCCTCGTAAGGGAGAAAAACGATGAACAGAGTTTTGGAGGTAGCAAATGATGCCCGGGACTAGGTACTGATGATAAATCTGGAGACTTACAAAACCATTTCCTAGGGCATTTTACCTGTACTGCCCTATCTGTGTGAGGGGCTGGGAGAGAAGCCGGGAATCCCTGCAGCTTTGATCGGCCACAGTACTTAGTCATGGGGCCAACAATAAATATTTTAAACTTCTCCAGGGGTAGCCAACCTTTTGATTTCTCTGGGCCATATTAGAAGAATAAAAGTTGCCTTCAGCCACACAGTAAATACACAAACACTAAGGAAAAGTGATGAGAAAAAAGAAAAGTCTGTCTGTAATTTTCATGATATCTGCCACCACAGATAAGCAAAAATGTCCTCACATAATCCGCATGTGGACAACAGGCCACAGGTTGGACACCCCTGAGACCTTTCCACTAGCCAACTTCTGTAAAATGATGCCATCTCCAGTTATAATGCATTTTCAAACATTGTGCCTTTTCTTAGAGTACTTCATTAGAGGATTTTTCATAGCACTTATATTTCCTACTTATATTTGGAAATATTCTAGATTTTTTTAGAGGGTGGGATTGGGTGATTTTAATTAGTATTCAATCTTTAACAGTACAGTAAAAGGAAATCAGTTTCTCTTCAACATGACCACGTATATGACATTTGTAGCCTCTCTGTATTTTGCAGTGGCCGCTCTCCTCCCAAATGAGTTTAAATTTATCTTAGACAGTATATTTTAAATGACAATACCCTTCATGTCTTCTTTTAGGAAATTTACTGTGAACTATTTTTATATTTCATATGCATGCTCACAGTAACTTTTGTTTTAGTATTTACCTTTTTTCTAATATCAAATTATACGTTTGTTTTCTTTGTAGATATTGCAAAATCATTTGGGACCAAAGTACTATAATTAGGACTAAGAGAGTAATGGTATTGTGTAGCAGGCTTGGGAGTGCCAGTGGACTCATTACTTGGACTTAAAAAAATAGAGTGGCACCACCTGGCATATGCCTGAGTGGTTACTCAAATGTGTGTAATAACTGAGCACTGCCTCAGTGCCCAATTGCCCTGACCGGTGTGATTGGGTTGGGCATTTCCAGCCATAATCACTTGAAGATGTATGGGCTAAAACAGGACTTCTTTGCCCCAGGAATCATACCTCCCTATCTTTAGGTATTTATTAGGATCAACAATTCTAGCATCAGCATCACACCTAAAATGATATCTTACAGTGTTTAAATTTGTAGGAGTCTAAAATGCTTAATAAAAGTGATCTGGGTCACCTTTAAAGCTTCCAGTAAATCAGTATTTATTAAAGGTGATACACTAGAAAGAACCAGAACCACTTCTATAACCTAGAAGTCAGATAGTTCTGGATTCAAATCCTACCATTTACTTATTAGCTCTATTATTGTAAGCAAAATTGAAGTATGGATGGTAGGGTAGAGTAGCAGCAATCCAGGCCCAGCCCAGAACAATGAATCCTCCAAACGGGAAGGAGAGAGAAAGAAACGTGTGGGGATGTAGAGAATAGGGTATTTTCCTTTTGACCTCACTAAGTATGCCTCTTCTATTTCTGTGCATTTTCTATTTGTACAATGCTTCTAGCATGTGACACCCTAATCTGTGAGATTTTCTGATTGCTGAAGGAAATGAATGAATATGTTTATATTTTCAAATAAAAGTAAATATCTCTCAGAAACACAATGTGCTTTTTGGGCCTTTGGTTTTCAGTGTAATTGCTTACTTGGCAGGTTTCTCTCTCTTCTGGGAGCCATGTCATTTAAGTGGAACTCAATTTGCAAATGGATGACAAATGATAGAGGCTTAGTTTATGGGAGGCAAACACAGAATTCTCCTAATTCACAAATGTTTGGTTTGGTCTTTCACTCTTGCTATTTGGATCTGGAATTATCTTCCCCACTCTGCAAGCTCATCCACCTTTGTGATCACACTGACATGCTAAAACAGTTCAAGCACCCTAGGCAGAATTACAGACTTTCAGCCAAACACAGGGGGCTCTTGAAAGCTGATTGTTAAATATTCAGTAATTTTGTGAGCCAGTTATTAAACCACTGGTAGTTTGAAATCAGCCATGGTAGGAGCACCAATATCATAGAAATGGACCACTACTACAAATCAGGACTTTTTCTTTCTTTCTCTGACAGTTTCCCAGCATACCACTGGACTCAGAAAGAATATGAATCAAAGTCCTAAGTAGATGGCGGGGCTGCCTCTATTAACCACGTTTCATTCTTCTTTTAATGAACATTTGTTGGATGCCTGCTCTGTGCCAATTCTAGGACTAGACCCTGGGGAGACAGAGGGCACAAAAACCTGGTCCCTAGCTTGGAGGATCTCATACTCAAGTGGGAAAGATAGCCAAGTTAACAGACAATTATAACCCAGTGGGAGAAGTGTGAGAACAGAAATATGTACAAGGTACAACTGAGGAGAGAATGATTAACTCATAATCTTCTATAGATAGAAAGTACTTTGTCTCCAACTAAAGAGCTAAAGAATTTTTTCCTGTGGCTTTTACAAGTGGGAAACTGACAAACAGGTAACTTAAATAGAACGCTATTTTGAAAATGAAGAGGGATGTATTTCAGAGGGCTATTTCTCTTGATTTCAGGGGAGCCTTGCTGTTTTACAGTGCTTACACACTAGAGGAAAGGTTTTTATTTGGAGCAACTATAAGCATTTGGTGTGATGGTAGACGGGACTGACTCCATGAGAAGTTGTGACTGCAATGATTGGTGGGCAAAGCTAAATTGTGGGGGTAGGGGTGCAGTGAATATAAATTGCTAGATAGTAAATAAAATGGGATTTACTAAAGGAAATGCATCCAAGCTTTGGTTGTTATAAGCTGTGTAACCTTAGGCAAGTGACCTAACCTCTCAGCCTCAGTTGTCCACCTGTAAAATAGGGAACACAATAGTTGAGAGGCAGTAGAGTAGTTAGGTGGTGTAAGACTGGCTGGGTTAGAGTCCTTACTTTGCTGTGTGACTTTGGACAATTAACTTAAACATTCTGAGTTTCAGTATCCTTATCTGTAAAATGGCTCTATCATTAGTACCTACTTCACAGAACAATGAAATAATGTATTTCTAGTTCTTAACAGAGCGCTCAACGCTTATCCTGTATTAGTTATGCTCTCCCTTTCTTGTTTTCTTTTTTTATTTTCTTATTTTTATTTTTATTTTTTTCTTGAGTCTCACTTTGTCACCCTGGGTAGAGTGCCATGGTGTCATAGCTCACAGCAACCTCAAACTCTTGGGCTCAAGCGATTCTCTTGCCTCAGCCTCCCCAAGTAGCTGGTACGACAGGCACCGGCCACAATGCCCGGCTATTTTTAGAGATGGGGCCTCACTCTGGCTGAGGTTGGTCTTGAACCTGTGAGCTCAGGCAATCTGCTTGCCTAGGCCTCCCAGAGTGTTAGGATTATAGACGTGAGCCACTGCGCCTGGCCTTTTTTTCTTTATTAAATCATAATTGTGTACATTAATGCCTTATGAGGTATTATGTGCTAATTTAATAGACAATGTGGAATGCTTACATCAAACTGATTAATATAACCATCACTACCATGAAACCAATATATAATCACCTACGCATTCATACGAATGGTAAAACATAACTATAGTCTGCCTTCCTTGTTGCAGTACCCCCTCCCTTCATCCCTCTCTGTGGAAATCACATATGCAGACTCCTTCAAGAAGCCTTCCCTGGCTCGGCACCTGTGGCTCAAGTGGCTAAGCCACCAGCCACATACACCTGAGCTGGCGGGTTCGAATCCAGCCCGGGCCCGCCAAACAACAATGATGGCTGCAACCAAAAAAATAGCCAGGCATTGTGGCGGGTGCCTGTAATCCCAGCTACTTGGGAGGCGGAGGCAGGAGAATCACTTGAGCCCAGGAGTTGGAGGTTGCTGTGAGCTGTGATGCCAAAGCAGTTTACCCAGGGTGACAGCTTGAGGCTCTGTCTCAAAAGAAAGAAAGAAAGAAAGAAGCCTTCTCTGATTTCACGTTCTCTAACACCAAAAGGTAGAGAAGTTTCCTTTTGCTATGGAGTGTGAGATGTGGAGAGGTGCTCTGGTGCAGGGGAGTATCAGGGCCCCTGGTTAGGATAGCACTGGGTTGGAGGTGGAGAGCAGGACTAAAGTTTCTACTTGGAGTTCAGGCATTTGAGTTGAGAGTTCAAAAAGGATAAAAACCTTAGGGGTAAACTAAGAACAAAGTAATCCATACTCCTACCTTCTACTGCCACTGTCCTCATACCCTCAGCATTGATCAAAACTGTGAATTCAAGTCCTACAGCAACCATGGATGGGAAGGATTGTGTGTGTGTGTGTGTGTGTGTGTGTGTGTGTGGTGGTGGTGGTGGAAGGGAGGGTTCCTAGGGTTCCTACCCAGAGACAAAGGAGCACAGGCCATAAACTAACTGGGCATTTGTAGAGACCACAGTGTTTGCATTGTAGGGGACAGTGGAGGTTGGGGTGGGCAGTGGAAGAGGTGAGAGCAAGAATTCAGCAGTGTCAGTAAGTCAGATCTCTCCTCTGCCTTACTCTGACACTTACAGCTGGATCTTGGCCTTATCCATGCTTCATTTCAGGGAGGCATAACTATTCTAGGTTTTCTTATTCGAATCCATAGCGGCCTTGAGGGTAGAAAGAACACTAATCAACACAATCTACATTCCCTGGAAACTCAGGATGCATGGATTTCTTAGGAAAGTATTTCTCAAAGTGTATTTTTTTCTAAATGGATCATCTGAGAAATGTATGAAAACGCAAGCACGTGAACTTCTCTCCAGAGAGTCTAATTCCCAAGCCTAGGTTAGGGACAGGGAGCTTGCATTTTAACATTTTATCTTGGGTGATTCTGATGCACACTAAGATTTAAGAATCTCCTTTTCATCTAACGTCTTTTAAAAAGCTAAAAGCATGACCCTCAAGGATGGGATCTTCATGAAAAGGGCTAGGAAAGGAGATATTGAGTGTACGTGTGTGAGCATGATGCTCCCTTGGGTAGCACCCATGGGGAAGCTCTGGGCAGGCAGGGGACAGCCTGGAGACACTCACAAAGACCCCTGGGAAAGAAGCCAAAGGAAGAATTTCTGGAAGTCTCTTGTTTTAAACAGGACTCTCCCAGAGGCAAACCCTGACACAGAGATGTGAGGACTAGTAGTTTAATAGGAGGTGATTCTAGGAAGCCCTGCTAGGAGGGGAAGAGGAAATGAAACAGGGAAGAAGAAGTTAATAGAGGTGCAATAATGAGCAGATTAGCCCTGGAACCTAATGGGAAACACACCAGGAAAGGGCCAGGAAGTTAGGGTCTTTGACTCTCAACTCCTATTCACTGGTTAGCTAATAGTTGCTGTTTGGAATATTAATTGCTCCCCAACTCTTTTGACCTGTCTCACTTTCAGGCTAGGAGAAAATCTTCAAGTATAGAACAGCATGTACTTACAATAGGATGCCACTGGCAGGTGTTGGAAAAGCTAGTACTGAGGGGACCAATAGCATCTGCTATACGCAATAACCCTATGTCACATATATAGCATTTTACAGTTTAAGTTTTGCCTTGACTTACATCACTGTAATTGACTGAATTATAAAGTAGGGAGTAAAGCATAATGATGATTAGAGTGGACTCAAGGCAGACCACCTAGTTCTTCCTTTTCCTAGCTTCGGGTGACCTTGGACAAGTCATGTTAACCTTTTTCAACTTCAGTTTCCACATCTGTACAGTAAGGGTCATTATAGCACCTGCCTTTAGGGTTATTGTGAGGCCTAAGTGAGGAAATGTATTTAAAACTCCTAACAGAGCACGTGAAATATGAGAGGAGTAAAATAACACTGCTTCCTGTTAGTGCATCATTGTCTTTACTCACCTTGTGTACCCCACAGCACAGAGTCCCACTGTGTGTCACTGGGGCAGTGCTCAATAAATGTTTCCAACATGGAAGGACAGTACACCCTGGAGAAAAGCCCATATTGTTTATGAGCATTAGAAGATGATGCCATTTAAAATAAACAAAATCTGGAAAAAGTATAGTGTATTGAAGATTTTTGCTTCTCCATTCTTGTGATGCTTTACTAAGAATAATGTGTTCCACATCCATCCAGGTTAATACGAAGGATGTAAAGTCACCATCTTTTTTAATTGATATGAGGACAATTAATGACTTGGACATTAATTACTTGTACATTGTAATTAATTGTACATGGTGGGGGGTGGGGGAAAGGGAAAGCAGAGAGAGGGAAGGAGGTAGGAGGTTGGGGGGGTCACGGTGTGTGACACAACTTTTGGGGGTGGGACACAATTATAAGAGGGACTTTACCTAACAAATGCAATCAATGTAACCTGGTTCTTTGTACCCTCACTGAAGCCCCAACAATAAAAATAAAAGTGTATTGAAGAAAGTATACTGAAGGGATGGGCCTTGAGCAAGTTCAGATGCAGAAGATAGAACCAGGGAAGGCTTTCCTCGGGAGGAAGGAGGGATCTTTTAAAATAGGTTTTGAATGATTGGAGGGGGGAAGTGTTATTGGCAGGGAGAAAGGAAGAGAGGATGGCAGGTGGAAAGATGCCCTGGATAAAGAGCTGGTAGTGGGACATAAGACAAACATGAGTCGACATTTATTAGACCCTTGTTGTGTATACATCATGGTGTTAAATGATTTTGTTTGCATATTTCACCTCATGGAAGACTGACTACCATCCTTTGAGGTAGGAACTACTATTAATTTTATATACCAGGTTAGTAAATTAAGGCACAGAGAAGTTGGTTAAATTGCTTAAGGCTTCACAGGCAGAAAATGATAGAGCCTGAAGTCAAAATCAGATTATTCTGATTCAAGAGCCCAGTTACTAAGTGTTAGCAGTTGTAATAATTACTGATGATAAGAATTAGCCTCATCATGTGGGATGGTCAGCTACCACCACGAAGTCAATTCAACAAAGACTGAATACCTACTGTTATTATGTATTATTACCTAAGTAGGGAGCAGTTGTGGCTTGAATCTTTGGAAATTTTCCTTTGTTTCTGAGCATCCTGGGAATCTCCTTTTGGTTTCCACTAATTATTTTGCAAAGCTTTGTGCTTGGTTCATATGATCATGACTCCAATTTTCAATTCCCTATCAGCACATGACATAAGTTGTCATTGTTTAATCACAAGCTGCACTTATGATGAATGTTGGATAATCAGAACAAAAGCACAGGAAAAATAATTAGAGGGAACCAAAGGGAAGTAGCTTACAGCCTTGAACAAGAGATTGTGTGAAGGTTTCTAGGATTCAGTCCCTGAAGCCCTGACAATGTATTTTGATCCTTGTCTGAATGCAAATGAATGACTCCATCAAATTATAGGCAGCTTGTCACAGTGCAGGTTATTTAGCTAGTTAATTAAAAGTCTGAGTGAGCTGGTGCCTCTCTGCACTGGGCTCTGAAGATAACCAAACCTGTGTTCTGACCAGGCAAGTTAATTTAAAATAAGTGACCTCAATTGGGTAATGGCTACAAGTTCAAATTCAAGAATCGCTATAATTAGTCCCAGATGGATCTTAATTGTTCTTTCAGGAAACAGAGTGGGGAAGGAGGAAAGAGAAATGCCCAAACCCAAAGTAAAGGTTATTAGCCATACCTTTCAAGAGCAGGGGAACTGATTGGGGCAAGGCATAGTTAATGTTGTATAACAAGTGTTTCATTGCTGCCTTTCCAAATGCATCCTTTTAGATGTGGTACATAAAATGAGCCTAGCTCTTTAGGAAATAAGGAATAGAATTTAGCACTTTTAACCATGTGGTCTTTGGCCAGTTATTTAACCTTCATATATCTGTTTCTTTTCTATGAAATGGGGGAAAAAAAGAACACTATTAGTCCTACCTACCTCAGAGGATTGAAGGAGATATTTTGTGGAGAAGTATTGAAAAATTATGGAAAGCTCTCCAAGGCAGTATTTATCTTGCTTTAATTCAGGACAGTTTCCTAATCAAAGATGTTTGATTTTAGTGCATAAGCCTTCTCTTGGTGTGGCCTCTTTTTATTTTTTTCTTAGACTCTACCATAAGCCATATACCTTCTGAACTATACCTCTCAGAAGGTGAAGGGATCATAGTGGGCATATGTTCGCCACCACATCTATGTGATGGTACCTGATGTTCTCATTTCTTAGGTGCACCCACAGAGTTGAAAATGATTTTGACTTTGTAAGCTTTTGGGATAAGTCAGAGAACACACAAATTTAGCATTTTTTAATTATAAAATTGGATTCTTCTCCATTTGTGTTAATATAAATCTTTTGCTTAAAATTACGTGCTGGCATAGCACGATGGTACCACAAGGTTAGTGTAAGTCACAGTGAGAGCCAGATGGCTTCATCCTCACTTTTTATATGAATACTTGGATTTTCCTTCAGTGTTCTGATAGATTCTAATTGTCCATATCTTCCCAAGCCCTGAAAGCCAAAAGTACTATGAATTTATGCAATGGTAAAATGAAATAAGTGAAAAAAAAATCAGTGAAAAGCATTAGAAGACTAAGAATTTGACCACCCAGGATGCACAAAATAAGTACATTTTAAACTGCTTTCCCCCATTCCACTTTTTAAGGGAATTGTATTCTGATAACTATTTGAATCCCTCTTAAAGGAATATAGGCATTAAAACAGAGACTTACAACTTATGCCTACTGACAGTAATCACAACTGTTTATCTTTCAACTTGAACCAAAAACTCATTACAGGAGCTTGCTTAAATCAGGGTCTGTGTTCTGCCTTGTTAGATGAGTCAAGCAAATAATGGAGTTTTATTTCCCAGAATTGCATTGCTATCTAAGGGTTGTGCCCTTTGCTGAAAAGAATGTGAGGTCATAATGTACAAATAAACATACGAAAAGCTCTGGCTCCCCATTCCCCTTCATCACTGGGAAACACCTATCTGTGGCAGGGTGCAGAAGATAGTTTTGCTAGGATTTTGCAAATGTATAAGTCATAGGCTGAATAGTCATTCCCATGAATCTCCTTAGAAAGCACCTCTTGTGTACCATGAGTAAAAACTTCAATATTCAATGCACACAGGGCTAGGAATTTAGCTTCCAAATATCAGGAGTTTTTCCCTTGAAAAAAACAAAACAATAAGTTTAATTAGTCAATTTCAACAAATATTTATTGAGTACTTATTAGGGTCCAAGCTATTGTAGACACTGGGAATAGAGCAGTTAACAAAACAAAACAAAACAGAACAAAACACCCCACCCTCATGAAACCTTATATTCTAGTTCAGTTGTCCAGTGATCACTCCCTCCTGTGAATTCCTATTTGATCTCTACCTTTTATCTTTCCCTCAGTCTACTAATTATTGCCTAACTTGGGTATGTGCCCTGTCGTCCCAATTGGATTGGAAGTCCTTCAGGGTGGAATCCTGATTTCATATTGCTTAGAGTGTACATCATTCAGTACAGTGTCCTGGAAGCAGACATTCAATGAATATTTGTGAATAATGAAAAAGGAAAGGGCTTCAAAAAGTAGGAAGCAAGATAGGAAGTGATACTAATTTGAATTTTTATCTTCACGGTATAATATTGTTTCCTGTGAACAGACTACTGTAATATAAACACTAATTCCATGAAGCTGGGTAGGGGGTAAAATGGGGGTGATAAGACAGGTGGCCCATTTAGGGGAACTCATCATCGATGTCTGTTTGTTCCATGTATTGTCATAATCTTGGGTGGTATGGCCCCAAGAGTATGGGCATTGCAGCCATCTCTGTGTTTAAATCCTTGCTGTTTCACTCACTAGTTGTGTGGCCATTATGTATGTCAGTCACTCACCACCTCAGTTTCTTTATTGTAATATAAAAGGGATGATTTAATACCTAAACAGAATCTTCTCATTTCAGACACCATGTTACTGTATTGGCCGGCAGAAAAAGTCTGTTGCTTGAGGATCCAAAGGTTATGTGAAAGGTGAGTTGTATTCTGGCCAGTATAACCCATTTTTCATTGGAATCAAGTTTCTACCATTCATACCTATGAAAATATAGACATATCTACCCCCTTCCACCAAGTCAGATGAACTTTGATAGGTCCTTGAAGACTCAGTTCAACCAATCAGGAGAAAGTAATCCCTGATCTGAGTCAGGCTGAGTTGGGCATGTTTTTCTGCATTCTGTTAGGATCTGGGTTCCCTTCTGCCACTGCACTTATCATACTAGATCATAATCATCTGTTTACTTGGCTGCTTCACTAGTAAACTATGAGCTCCTTAAAGGCTGGAACCATGTTCTCATCCAGGACTACTGAGAGTGGTAACATGAATAAGAATGCTGTGTTGCTTTCAAGGAGAGCTTGAAACCATTTCCTTACATTTCTGCATCTTCTGAAAATGATTGTATATAATATCCTTCTATTTTATTTTTACACATAGTTGAGAAGACAAAGCCATTCACTTGTTTCTCCCACTTCAAATATTATTCCTATTTATGTAGATTCTATGCAGAATATGCTTGAGTAACAAGTCCTTTTCAGTTTCCACAAAGAACCAAGTCTGAGCTGGTCCTTTTTATTCAAAGAGTCTCTGTTAGACATGTCAGATTCTGTGGCATGAGATTACAAAGAGAACTATTCCCATGAACCATCCCCATCTTCCTCTAGAGCACTGATTTTCAACTGGTGTGCCACGAAAATTTTTAAAGATCATAAATTAAATTATTTTCAAAAGAAGTTCAAAGCACAGTAAGTATATTCTTTTTGTTACTCTCTTTTTTATATTAAATCATAGCTGTGTACATTAATGCAATCATGGACTCTTTTTTTTAATCAACATAATTTAAATGTGCCACGGAAGTTCAACTATAGGTTCAAGTGTGCTGTGTGATAAAAAAAGGTTGAAAAACACTGCTCTAGAGTATATAGTAAAGGGAAATTCATCTCCATTTGACAACTTTTTAGCTAAGCTTTGAGCAAAGCAAATAACATATAACTCATGAGAACAGTTTGCAAACCGAGCAGCTTTCTCTATATTTGGAGGAGCCATACCATTTTTTATTGGCTCATAAACCCTCTAGTAGCTGGACCATCATTAACATAGTTCTTTTTAAAAAATATATAATTTTGTTGTTATGCATGCATTCTTGACATGAGTAAGTTAAGAGTATGAGTTGCAGATCACTGAGTGGTAAGAACCACAAAAGCAAGTGCCTAGGATTTCATGTGTACTGTCTTTTGGAGGGTTTAAGATCATTAGCTGTACTTTAGCAAACAGGGTGCTGTGTTGGAGGCTGCAGATGACAGAATCACTGGAAAAACATACCATCCGGAAGTTTTCTCAAGCAAAAGAAAAATGTCCTCTAACTTAGTTCCAATAATGTACACTCAGCACTTTATCTTCAATAAGTTAGGTGTGAGAAGTAGCCATACCCAACTTTCTCTCCTTGGGAAAGAGACATGAACAACTCCTCCTGATGAAAGAAAATGCCCAGGGATTCAAGGATGGGCCCACTGCCACCTGTTATTGATGTGGCTAATGCAGTAGAGCTAATGACTCTGCTGGGAGATGCACTTTCTTGCCACTCCTTGCAATTCTCTCTGAGTGGTTTCTGATGATTGCCGGTGGTTGCCATGGACACCAAATAGTAAAGGGCTTGGGTCAGAGTTTGAGAGATTGTGCTTGAGTGGGTAAGACTAAAATTAAGTTAATGTGTGTAAAAATAAGGTGTATTTATTTCCTTTGTGCTTTGAGAAAATTGCAATCAAGCAGTCTGTCAAGCAACAATTGATTTTATACTAGCCAAGGAAAAGGGAGGAGGAGTAATTTATTGAGTAGAAGATTCTCAAGTTAAGCACAAGTAGTTTGAAATAGGTCAAGAGAAATGAAAAGGACTCTCGGGGCTGTTGAAGAGGTGGCAATGATGGCAAGGCACTTAAAAGTGGCCATTAAGAAGTTTTCTATAGTATCTTCTTTGCCTTGTCTACTGCTTCAATGTCCCTGGGTCCTTCTCTCTTAATCCAAGACACAGTACTACTGAGGTCACACTCTGTTTTGGTTCTTCTCTCTCATTTACCTCAGCAAGTGTATGTGTCTTTTAAATAACATCACCTCCATGTTCTGATTTGCAAATCAGTTCACCCATTTATCTCTTTTTTTGTGTTCCCCATTTGTAAGATTAGTGGGCACATTTGCTGCCAACATTGAACACCAAGAGACATTTCCCTTTCCTTCCTATCCTCAATAATAATCCAGTTATATATAGGCTAGGCTTTCTGGTATGGAGACAAAGGCACGAAAAACAATTCCAGTTTGAATATACTATCCTTTGTAATAACCAGTTAACCCCACTATGTTGGGCAAGGCCTGTTTGGCCTCCAAAACTATAATCAAAGTACTTGCTCTTCTCTTGGTGGTACTCACAAATCTAAACCTTTATGATGATCATACTAAAGTGACATCATACTGTCAAAGAAAAACAGAAAAGCTTCTAATTTCCTGGAAACATGTCCTAACCACTTTTATAGGCTGTGCAAAAGAGCTTCACTGAACTTTTCTCTGACTCCACCAGGTCAGTTTCCCTCTCTTGAGACCTGCCTCAGATGATAGAAGGAGCTTAAATGCTTTGTGAGTTCTCAGGATCAGTGACCATGAGTTCCTTTTTTTATTCATTTTCTTCCCCTGAAGAAATGAAGTGCAGGGATTCTAATTATAATGTCTTGTATTTGTGGACTTGCTCTCTCTGAGGATCTTAGAATGCCTTAGAGAAATTGCCTGATTCATCCTAACGTCATCCTAGGGAAAGATTTTTATATTTTATGGCTGAAGTTCCTAAGAAAATGAAAGGTGAGGTGGCTGGGTAAGGTCACACAATGACCTTGATATAAAACTTAGCCAGATTTCTAATCTTTGGCCCAATGTTGGATTCCTTCAGAATATATTTCGTCAGTCATTAATCTTCTTTAGGGGAGGATGGTGGTGATATGTGCATATTCAGGAGGCTGTTTGGTAGGTATAGGTATATATTTTTAAAAACGTCAGAGATAGAATAGTGGTGTCTGGCTATCAATCTCTTCTACTTTAGCTTCACTCCTAGTTACATGACAATAATTATCACCAATCACCCTAAGCTCTAGCCCTGGCCCACGCCCTGGTGTCCTCCACTTGCGATAACCTTTGGGCAGAGACAGTCTGACCCTGTCAAATCCCAATTGTCCCAACGAGGATGGGATTAATTTGAATGGAAGGTCCAAGTGGTTGGTTGGTTGGTTGGTAACAATATCAAACTGATCTGGGCTGTTTCCCACATTCAGTCTCATCAAAGTTCAGATCTTCATATGGATCAATCAATGGCCTTTTCCTTCAATGTTAGTGCAATAAACAACTTGAGTCTTCACATTTTATTTTATTTTTTGGTACTACTCCTATTTTGTATCTGCTTGGTGCTTCTCTGTAGGGAAGCCCAGGGTTTAGATTATTTTAAACACAGGGTCCTGTGGCAATGTGAGCTTGAACAATAACTAGTTGTTGTGTTGCTGTTGCAAACTGTGGTTCTTTCAGCCCTCATGAAACTGTTTATTACAGCATCTGTTACAATCTAGGACAGGACTCCTGTAATCAATGAGCTATGTGAAGAACCTTCTAATTGCTATATTTTTCTTGCTTTTAATCTGGGGAAATCTCCTAATAAAGGTGAATGATAATTTTTTAAAAAATGTTAATGTTTACAAGTCAGTGTTTCTAAACCATAAAACTTTGTCAATCTTTCAGTGCCTGCAAAGGCTTAACTAAAGTGTTCATGGTATAAATCATACAAAGTGAGAGAGGTGTCTGGGTGCTTTCCTCCCATGATGAAACTCATTCATTACTTGAGGGATAAAATAGCTATATATGGTTAATATTTCCTTTCTTTCCATTTTTTTTTTTTAAGGAACAGATCTGAGCTCTCACTTGATTTACATGATGGGATTGACTCACACCAAAGGGGATATTTGCATCAGTTTTATTGTTCCATTTGAATCAATTCATAGTTTTATAATTTTGGAATAAGATACCAGCCTTAATCCTAAAATGCTGGTTTCAATGGGTTGGAGAGAAGGCCTCCATTTAATAAATCCTTACTGCAATCTACACTATATACTGGATCTGAACAGGAGTAGAACAGTGGATGTGGCTATAATGAGAAACTTATGATAGGCTTGTGATGAACAAACAAATCTCAGTTAATCAGAATCCAACTGCTAGAAGCCCTTAATTAATAGGAATTTTCCCCAGGCATTTTCCAGAAGGGCTGATTTGATATTCATTTATATATGTATGTATGGCACAGTTTTAATCAACCAGAAACTCCTATTAATGGGGACATTTGTTGTTCTGTGCTCTAAGGATAGACGTAAATGATAAACTTCTAAGCTGCGTCCTGCCCTTAGGGCATGTTATCTCAATCTTCCCATCATCTCTGTTTCTAAGTCTCAGCAAAGCTCACTGATGCTGAGGTTTGCAAACGTCTCAGTGAGCTAAGAAACATTCAATGATGGTCAGTAGCCTGGCAATCTGAGAAAGCAGGAAAGTTGATTCATACGTTTTTAGATACTTATTATATTCTGCCTTCTGGAATTATTGCATTGCCTTATCTCCCTACTAGATTGAAAGCATCTTTAGTAGGGAAGACATGCCTTTTTCTCCTCACCATGTTTAGCACTGGGTATGGCAAAATGGCTCAGGATGCAATCAATATTTCTTGAATTGAATTTCCTACCTTATTTCTCACAGTTTTGGGAAGCATAGCCTGTTGGACCTTAAAAAGACCATCATATTCAACAGATTCATTTTATGGTTTAGGAAATGGAGATGCAGAGAGATTGACTTTTTGAAGTCATATAGCTTGGGGCTAAAATTTAGGTCTCTTGCCTCAAGGTTTCTGTACTATGCTTTATAAAATTCCAGGTTGTTTTCACTCATTCATCCCAAGGACTCTGAAGTTCTCTAATGAAAATTAATTTGAGTATGTGTTGATTTTTAAAGGAAAAATCAGACAAATAACTGGAAATAATTAAACAAATAATGAGGTATTACATTTTTAAAAACGGGGGGGAGGGAACTCTTGGTTGAATAGGAACATTTTCTTTTTAAAACTAAAGCTTCTATCATCTGAAATAAACAAGAGTCTTGCTGTTTCAAAGTAATCATCTTGAATGAGTTTTTTCTCTTTGTTTTCTTAGAGGGGATTTGCTTCTAAATAGTCACAAGCCAGCCTAGCCAGTCTAGTGTGAAATATCACCAGAAAATCAGGCCATCTTTTTTGATAAGTTGAAGATAAAATTCCTAAATATAGAATACTGATGTCTGTTACTAACTCCTAGGATAAATATCTTTGCAGTTTGGGGAACAAGTTTATTTAAGTCTGCCAGTGAATGTCAAAGTCACTGAACATGGTAAAGGCTTTTTCTGCAAGTACAGAGTTCCACTCACTTAGGTCGTAGGGGACATTTGCTTGGACTTAGCAGAAACTATGTTTGCAATGAGAATATTTAATAAAATCATAGGTTTTTCTTCTGGGACACTGTTCTGCAGTTCTGGGGTGCATTTTTGCTCCAAAATATTTATTCAATAAGAATGTTAAGTAATAACATCAAATTGCCATGTCATTAGGTTAAAAAATAAAGACCATTGGGGACATGTTCACTAGGTAACAAAAATGCATCCTGAAAAGGAAAAATAAAGCAGCCAATTTATAGAGAGAAACCTGGAATGGTTGGTGGTAGGGAGAGAAAGGGAACAATCTCGTAAGATATGCTAAGAGATGGAGGAAGGCCAATGGGTATGTTTGGCAATGCATTGGTCTATATCTGGAAGCTTGCCCATTAGGAGACTGAGGAGCAGGGAAAACAAAGAGGAATATGGTTTCTTCTTTTATGTACAGGCCTCAATGTGCACCTGGGAGAAGAGGATTGAGAAACATTGAAAGTATTGGAAACAGTCTCACCTTACTTTTTTTTTTTTTTTTTTTTGAGACAGAGTCTCAGAGTCTCACTCTGTTGCCGTGGGTAGAATGCTGCAGTGTTATCACAGCTCACAGCAGCCTCATCCTCTTGGGCTCAAGTGATCCTCTTGCCTCAGCCTCCCAAGTGGCTGGGACTACAGGCATGTGCCACCATGTCTGCCTAGTTTTTCCATTTTTAAGAGACGCGGGTCTCACTATTGCTCGGGCTGGTTTCGAACTCCTGAGCTGAAACAATCTAGCCACCTTGGCCTCCTAGAGTGCTAGGATTACTGGTGTGAGTCACTGCATCTAACCCTGACTTCACATTTTATGATTAATTTAATCATATACAAAAATAATTGTTTCATGATTTTTTAATTTCTTTTATTCTACCAATGCTTATGTATCTAGCCTTTGTTATATTATTTTACATTTGTCAAGAGGCTATTCTCTAACTTGATTCACATTGCTAAGGGCTATTAAAATTTTTTTAGAAAGAGAGGAGTTTGTTTTTCCCAATAGTGTCTAGTATAGTACTCTGAACATAAGCCCTTTTGTGATGTTTAACCTTAGAACCGATGGCTGGCCCTTCTCTGGGACATTTTTGATACAAATTAAAATGCCTATTCTTCTGGTCTGATTCCATTTGCCTTTCTTCGTCTTCAGGACTTGCCTCCTGAATATGCAATGATTTTTTAGCTAGCTAAGCAATGACTCATTCACTCTAAGAGGTCCCCTTCTGTACAGAATGGCCTTGAATTGCCCTTTGGAATCCAGGTAAAAATATCTGTATCAAATCCTTTACCTGTCTTTGCCTATCAATTCTGGAAGACTTCTCACATGGCTTACCAGGAGACACAGACTGGTAAAGAAATGGCATCCTGCTTTGGTTCAAGGTGGCTTCAGTGCAGCTGTACTGTCCCTTATCTAGTACCCAGTCTACCATATAATTGAATATCGTGGAGGACACAGACCTAAGCATGAGGCAGAGAACCACTACTATATGGTGGTAAAAGAATATTTCACTTTCAGTTTATAATATGCCTTTGAAAGCAGGTCTCTGGAAGAACTTTGGAATTTTAAGCAGAGAGAATCTCTCCTACACAAACTCTAGTTTTGAAAAGAATCTGACCAGACAGGGTAAGTGGTGGCAGTAGGCATGAAAAGGAAGAAGAAAAACCCAAGTAATTCATTTCTCTATCCATGGTCCTCCGGGCCTATAATTTATCCTAATCATGCTTCCAACCATCTTCTTTTTCAGGCTTTGGGTAAAGTAAAAGGAAGTATCTATGGAATAGAGCAAAACATATGAGGGTATTAGGATGGTTTCCAAGCATAGCCTGTACCTACTCCTAAGAGATAGGAAAATTAGGATAAAATCTTCCAAAAGAGTGGTAGGAACATCACTCTTTAACCCACCCCGTTCAACCAGATACTTAATTAATACTTTCCATAGCATTTAAACTAATCGGAACAAGAGTCTACTACAGAGCAAAAGTACCCTTCTCATGTTTACATGGATGGAGCTGGAACATATTCTTCTTAGTAAGGTAACTCAAGAATGGAAGAAAAAGTATCCGATGTACTCAGCCCCACTATGAAACTAATTTATAGCTTTCATATAAAAGCTATAACCCAGTTATAACCTAAGAATATGGGGAAGGGGCAGAGGGAGAAGGGAGGGGGGAGGATGGGCAGAGGGAGGGTGTATTGGTGGGACCACACCTATGGTGCATCTTACAAAGGTACATGTGAAACTTACTAAATGTAGAATGTAAATGTCTCAACATAATAACTAAGAAAATGCCAGGAAGGCTATTTTAACCAGTGTGATGAAAATATGTCAAATGGTATATAAAACCAGTGTATGGTGCCCCAGGTTGCATTAATGTGCACAGCTATGATTTAATAATAAATAAAATTTTTAAAAAAGTACCCTTCTCCACCCTGCCTCACTAAGCCAATATCATAATGGATGATTGGAAGAGCTACATTTACACTGAATGAGACTAAAATGTTCAGAAAAACCTACTCCCTAGGAATAAAGTGGACATTCTAAAAGGGACATTTATAAACACAAAAGCCCATGAGAGATGTAGGTGACCAGGAGCAGACTCACCCTAACATTTTTGGGGCCTGTGACAAGAATACAAATGGAGGATCACATACCACATATTAAATGTTAAAAAGCCTTAAAACAAGGATTCCCTTGGCATGCTGTGTATCCACCCAGGGCCCTATAGTCCACTCCCTGAGAAAGACCTAGAAGCTAAAGGACTCAGGCTCTCCCCCGGGCCATCCCTACTACCCGTGAGGTATATGACTCTGCTGGGGCAAGGCAGGGTGGAAGCTACAGGTCCAGGGCTCAGACCTCCTCGGTTAGTGACTGGACTGTCCTGGAGCCGGGATAGGGTGGACCTGTCAAGTTCTCCAAGAAGCCACAGACAGTAAGTTTTTTTCTCTTATGGCTCACTTTTCTGACATGGATTTGCCTGGCAATTCTATGTGCCTTCTGAAGCTACATCACCCAAATAGCACAGAGGGAGGGAATGAAGCTATCTGGAGAAACACTTCAGCCAACGCTTTCCAAATCTCTTATTTCCTATGGCATAAGTTGTCATTTTCTCCACTGCCCCTACCCTGACCATTGTCCTCACCCTCCGACTCCCTACACTTGTGTGCTCTGCTTTGTGGTACCCAGTTTGGCTTTCTTATCCTTCTTTGTCCCCCCTCCTGATGCTCAGCTAGCTATTAACCTTTCAAAAACTGCTTAAGACCAAAAAGGAAAAAAAAAACACACAAAACTTTGTGTTTCCCTGTTTGTGGAATAAGAAGTCCTCCAAGCACGGAGCTCAAGGAAATGTCTCTTCCCAACCAGTTCTGAGGGTGATTCGGGGTGGGAGGGAGAAGCATGCCCTTGCAGCACTGCTGCTCAAGTCGAGTGGCCCAGAAAAACCAAGCACCTGCACCAAGTCCTTATTCTATGGGCATTTATGCTTCCCCACAATTAGTCCTATTTTATTCTTGGTTTTCTGGAGGCTAGTTGGGGGGAGAGGAGATGTACTTGCTTGACTTTGCCAGTTACTTCAGGGTACTCCCTAGAAAGAGAAGGAGGAAATGAATATCACCTAGGGAAGTTTTTGATAAAAAAAAAATGAAGATTGTGCTTCTTTTTTTTTATTGTTGAGGATTCATTGAGGGTACAAGAAACCAGGTTACACTGATTGCATTTGTTAAGACAAAGAAGATTGTGCTTCTTTACCTGAGAAAAAGTGTATGTAGATGGGAATGCTAGTTACCGGTACATATCACTCTGAGAAAGTACCCCTCATAGTCTATTTCTACTCTTGTGGGGTCTGATCCATAGTTAGGTCAGTGAAACTATTTGTCATAAATGAGCTCATCACCAAAGGGTAGGTGTAAGGGGCATATTTTCAATTCTATGTGTTAATGGGATATGGCTCCTCATGAAGTGGAAAAAATATCTGTGAAATGCTTGTTGCATAGGCAAAGCCACTCCAAGCCTCATCAGGCTTAACTCTTATAATGTCTGGTTGAATTTGCTTTGATTAAAAACCTCAGTCAGATGCAAGGCCAATTAATGCGGTGATTAACAGTATCTGGAGTTAGACTCCCTAGGTTTAAGTTTCAGTGGCACTAATTATTATCTGTAAACCTCTAAGTCTCAATTTTCTTATCTGTAAAATGGAGATAGTAATTCCATCTGCCCTACCGAGCTAATATGAGGATTAACTTACATGAGATAGATATGTAAACCCACATACATACACAAAACCCACATACATACACACATGTCACTTAAAATAGTTTCTGGAACCTAGTAAGCACTTTATACATACCTATTTTTTTTAATTAAAATACCCAGTTAGCCTGTGTGGTTCAAGGCTTTAGTGCCTTTAATTATTTTAGGTGATGCTGAAAAGTCTAGTTAGTGCTCAAATAGTTCTTATGCTTATCAATTAACATGTGTTACCCAATGTTACATCAGAAAAAATCAGAGGTCTTCTAACATGCTAAACTCATATTAGTGAGACATGAACACAGCCCAAGTGTCAGACTTAGCTGTCATGGTGTGACCTTAGATTTAACTGATATTTTGTAAAAGCCATGAGGACACTGTTCTTCAGTAGCAGTTCTTAAATAACTTATGTTCATCAGCACAGAAACTCACCACCCAAGAGCATATAGCTATGGTTATCAGTTATTGAGTGTCTGAGTGTCTACTGGATGGCAAGCACTGTACCAGGTGCTCTCTATATATTAGCTTATTTGATCCTCACAGCAAGCATGAAAGGAAGGTAGTGTAACAGTTTTTTAAGCTAAGAAAATTGAGTCACAGAGACATTAAGTCACTTCCTCTGATGTCATACTACAGAGAAATAAAGGAGCTAGGATTTGAAGTCATATCCGTCTGAATCCCAAGCTTGTGGTTACTCAACTATACCACAGATAAAATACTCCAGAAAGAAGGTATGCTCAGCCAAACTGTTTTCTGGGCTGGTAAGTTAGCCAAATGTCCTATAAGGAACATTGAGGGTAAGGGTTGGGAATAAAGGAAAACCAACAAAAGGGAGAAGAGTTGGACAGTATCACTATCTGCTGGGTGAGGATGAGGCAGGGAACAGGCATAAAGCTGAAACATTTTTGTTTCTCTTGTCCTAGGTCTAGCTGTAAGCAACAGAGACCACAATTGCTATACATATTTTCAAGTATGAGCACCATCTCTTTTATGTTATAGCCTCAGGGCCCTAATGTTGTTCATTTTACCTAAATTGTTATCTTTAGAAACCTTGCTTTACTAACTTGAGTATTTCATTTTTTTAAATTGTCTTTGAAGTGACAACCAGGGTTTCTGAGATGAAAGGGACCTCAAGGATTGACCTGCTTCAGGCCTCTGTCCTTAAGAAGCACTACTTTCACATCATCCATGATGAGATCACCCCTTGAGATGATGGGAATATCTCAAGGGAAAATTATATATTATATAAATTTCTGGACTAGAACATTGAAACATTGGTTTGGGCTCCACTAAGTTAGCACATGCTGTAATGTAGGCAGAGGATTTTCTGAGATTTACCTTTGAATTATCTATGGAAAAATTTAAAACATAGTAAAGACTAAAGGGGGGAAATGTATAAATCGTTTTAAGGGGATAGCCTTTAGATATCTGTTGGATAGACAAATTAGGAAATACCCTTATCCATTAAGATGAGTCTTCTGTAAGCATCTTTACTTGTGAACACACAGGATTAACTTGTAGTGTTTCTTATTCTTTTTTATTTTTATTTTTAGTGCTTCTTATTCTTGAAAACAATCTTAAAAATATTCTAGATATGACTTTCCACTAATTCAGTATGGCTGCACCTTCATTCATACTGGTCAGATTTTACTTTCTTCCAGGTCTCTCTCTCTTTTATAATGAATCCTTTCTAATGCTCACTCTCTCTCTAATCTAGTTAAGCTCATTTGCTCTGGTACTGTCCTTAGGCATGCAGAACAGTTGGTCAGTGCCCTCTTTATGATAACTCTTTATACTTGAGGGTGGTGATTAAACTGCCTCTTGGCTCTCTTTCACCAGGCTAAACAACCCCAACTCATTTAGTCTTTCCTCGTAGGCCCTATTTTGTAACACTTTAATATTTTTTGCTGTTCTTCTTTGGATCATCTCTAATTGCTTTGCAACTCTTTTAAGATGTAACTTGATGTGCAAGCCAAATCCAGGACTTGGCATTGGCTAAATATTTAATGAGTGACTTATAAATTAAGGGAGGTGGTTCATGGTAGGGGCAAGAGCATTGGGCGAGGAGTCAGAAGACCTGAGTTTTGTCCTTTTTTCTGCCACTCACTAGCATTAAGCAGAGCACTGCACTTGGACAAGTAATTTAAATGTCTCTGAGCCTCAATTTATCATCTGTAAATTTGGGATAAACACATCTGCCTTGCCTGCCTCCCACAGTGAGGCTCAAGTGAGATAATCTGTGTGAAAACGCTTTGTTTTGGCATCAAAACACTCTACAATCACTATGTGTCAGCACCTTTCTAAATGCTTTGCGTATATCAACTCATCAAATGAGTTATCATTCTCATTTTACTATAGGGAAATGGAGGCACAGAGAGGTAAGTAACTTTCCCTAAGTACTATAGCTAGTAAAATGACAGAATCCACGCAGACCAGCTCCAGAGTCCATGCTCTGAAACACTGTTATGCTGCCTCTCTGAATAGACATTAAAGGTCAAACAAAGCCATATAATTCTATGGTGCCTGATGTTCAAAAGCAGTGCATGGGTATATACTACTGGGTTGGAGGATCTATTTACTTGTGAATAGATAACTCTCTGGGAGGCAATCTTTTTGAAATCATTGTTTAAATTGGTCATTGGATTAAGGCAAATTTCCAACAGTGAGGAGAACCTCATGAACATAATACAGTAATAGGAATGCTCTACAGGGTCAAACCAATGGTTCACTCACCCTATTACACCAAAACCTTCTTGTAGACAGTGCCCTCAATTCTTTTTTTTGTTTTTGGAGACAGAGTCTCACTATGTCGCCCTGGGTAGAGTGCTGTGACATCACAGCTCACAGCAACCTCAAACTCTTGGGCTTAAGAGATTCTCTTGCCTCATCCTCCCAAGAAGCTGGGACTACAGGTGCCTGTGACAATGCCCGGCTAGTTTTTAGTTGTAGTTGTCATTGCTGTTTGGCAGCTCTGGGCTGGATTTGAACCCTCCAGCTACAGGTGCTGGGCTGATCATTTTTTTCAAGGTAAGAACATTCCAATTCCACTCTTTTAGCTGTTTTAAAGTGTACTCTAGCTCATTGTTTTTCAACCTTTTTTATCTCATAGCAAACTTGAACCTATAGGTAAAGGAGGCACGTTCAAATTATTCTGATCAAAAAAAAAGAGTTAAAAAATGAATATACTTTCTATGCTTTGAACTTCTTTAAAAATAATTTAAGTAATAAACTTTAAAAATTTTTGTGGCATACCTAAGATCCTCTCATGGTACACCAGTGTGCTGCAGCACACCAGTTGAAAATCACTGCTCTAGCTTGTTGATTATAGTTACTTTGTTGTGCTATCAAATATTGAGCATTCTATCTATATAACTGTATTTTTGCACCTTAGTCATCCACATTTTATACCCCCTTTCCCTACACCCTTTCCCAGCCTCTGGTAATCATCATTCTATTCTCTGTCTCCATGAGATCAACTGTTTTTAGTATTTACCTCCCACATGTGAGTGGAACATGGAATATTTGCCTTTATGTACTTTGTTTATTTCCTTTAACATAATGTTTTCCAGTTCTATCCATGTTGTTGCAAATGACAAGATTTCACTCTCTTTTATGGCTATATAATATTCCATTGTGTATATGTACTACAATTTCCTTATCCATTCATCCACTGATGGACATTTAGGTTGATTCCAAATCTTGGCAATTGCAAATAGCGCTGCAATAAACATTGGGGTGCAGATATCTTTCCAATATACTGATTTCCCTTCTTTTGGATTTATACCCAGCACTGGGATTGCTGGCCCATATGGTAGTTCTAATTTTAGATTTTGAGGAACCTCCATACTGTTCTCCATAGTGGTTTCACTAATTTACATTCCCTCGAACAGTGTTACAAGAGTTTTCCTTTGTCCAAATCCTAGGCAGCATTCATTATCTTAGGTGTGCTACAAAAATTTTTGATTTGGCCTGTCTTTTTGATAAAGGTCATTTTAACTGAGGTGAGATGATATCTCATTGTAGTTTTATTTGCATTTCTCTGATGTCTAATGATATTGAGTATTTTTCCATGCATCTTTTGGTCATTTGTATGTCTTATGTCTGTTCAAATCCTTTGCCCATTTTAATTGGATTAGTATTTTTTTCCTATTGAGCAGTTAGAGCTCCTTAATCCACACATTATAATGAATTTATCTTTGACAAAGGTGCCAAGAACATGCAGTGGGGGAAATGACAGTCTCTTCAATAAATTGTGCTGGAAAAACTGGATTTCCCTATGCAGAAGAGTGAAACTAGATCTGTATCTCTTACTATATATAAAAACCAAATCAAAATGGATTAAAGACTTAAATCTAAGGCCTGAAACTGTGAAAATACTAAAAGAAAACATTGGGGAAATGCTTTAAGACATTGGTCTGGGCAAGGACTTCTTAAGTAATACCCCCAAACAACAGGCAACCAAAGCAAAATTGGACACATTGCACAGCATAGGAAACAATCAAGAAAGTGAAGAGACAACCCAAAAAATGGCAGAAAATATTTGCAAACTCCCCTTTTGACAAGGATTAATATCTATGTTAATTCTTATAGCTTTCAATTTGGAATGTCTCCCTTTAGATTAACTGTTAGCGAGAGATAGTAATGACAGGTTAGTACCTTATTAAGTCTTTTTCCCTACTATAGTCTGAAGGGTTGAAAGAGTTAAAAGAAGAGCTTTAGAAATAAATGTTAGAAGAACTTTAATTTGCCTTATTAGTTTTTGAGTATTAAGGTTATGCTATATAGCACTATATTGAAGATCTGCTTATATTTGAAAAAAAATTTCACTATTATGAGTTATTTTCCTTATCATCCATTGGCTAAAAAGTATAATGTAAACTTATCTATGCCAAAATCTGATCTACAGGAAATCATGCTACAGTGGTATAACAGACTCTTCTACCTCAGATAGCAGTATGAAGCATCATTTTGTGAGACTGTGTAGAAGCTTTCCTCCAGGAAAATAATCTCAAATGAAGTTGAATACACTTTTGCAGAATGAGGGCATCTCTTGGGAGAATGTGATACTGATTGAGTTATAAATGTTATCATCATAGCCAGGACATATACAGTGAATTATGATAACTTTGTCAAAAAATATTAGAAACCAATGAGAAAAGTGCTATCTCCATGTCTTAGTATTCGACTTCTTTTACAAAGTGTTTTCTCAGGAAAAAAAATGTTGAATTTGTTGCTTAATTTAAATAATTTATTTAATGAAAAATTCATTTATATATAGAGAAATAAATTATGGCAAATTTATGGTATCAGTGGAATAGGCTTAAGCAGAGAGTCACCATATTAAACCTTTGAGCATAGGTGTACTTTAATAATAATTGTATCATGTAGCTGCAGGCACCCTTTTGCCTCTGGGTGGAAGCATAGCAAAATTGCAGTGGAATTTATTGAAATGTGCTTATTCACTATCTATCCATCTAACACTATCTGCCAGGCACTCTGTTGAACAGTTGAGATATAACAGTGAACAGGATAAGCCTGGTCTACTACCTTATAGCACTTATAGCCTAGTAGGACCACGTTAAATGATAGAAGAAACAATCATGAGTCGATGGGTATATGACAATTTTTCGAAAGCGGGAAGAAGTAAATTAACTCTTTATCCTTACCTAGATATTGCTAAAACTTCTCTTTGAGCAAGGTTTTCTGAAAAATGTGTAGACGGTATTTTTAAGGATACTATGAATGTGCATATAGAAGAAAGGAAGATAAGACATGAAAGGAAAGAATGGAGTTTTTGAAGAATGCTAGTTGAGTTTTCCTAGTAATAATGATTATTTTTTCTATTATATTTTATGAATTTATTATATTTTTCTATTATATTTTCTTGAAGCAATTCTGCCAGTCATGTGAGGTAGAGAAAATGTTATTTCCTCCATTATGTAGATGATAAAACTGAGGCATATTTAAGTGCTCAGTGTTCCACAACTATATAAAATTCAGAGCTCTACCCATCACTTTTTCTATTACAGGGTGCTGAAAATCTCAGACCCCGGTATAAAGTTCTCTAAAATCCAAAAGACTGAACAGAATACAAGAAATACAAGAATCCAAAGTCACTAATACAAAAGAAAGAAAACAAAGTATGACAAGGAGGATGTTCCTCTGCTTTGGGCTATTAAGTAGGTCACCCACTAAAAGGCTATTTTGGTATCAAATTTTAGAGGGCATGTAGTACATATGCCAACATCACTGGCCTGATTCTTCACTTTCAAGATCTAAGAAAATCAAAGGAAGTTTTTTTCTGTTGGGGGGAGGGGCAAGTGGATCATTTGTATAGCTCAAGAGAATGATGTTAGTTGGGAAACTTGATTTAACCAGGCTAGTGCTCTAGATTTTCTGTGAGGTATCATTCACTAAAGGTTATGCTGTTCTTAACAAGTGGATAGTTTTGTATTTCTACGCTGCAGAGTCAGCAATTTTCCTTCCTTCCTCCCTCCTTCCCCCTCTCCTTCCCTTTCTCCTTCCCTTCTTTTCTTTCTCTTCCTCCCTCCCTCCCTCTCTTCCTTCCTTCCATCCTTCCGTATGTCCATCCATCCTTCCTTTAGTTCTTCCTCCCCATCTTTTCCTACCTTCCTTTTCCTCACCTATTTTTTTTTTTTTTTTGGCATTCTCTATTCTTATGGGAGCTTATCTGACAAATTATTAATATTTAATTTGCTATAAAATAGCTATTCCAGACAATGGTTGCTTGCTATAATTTCAATCTTTAAAGCTGTTTTGGCCTCTAGGTACCCTGGGATCAAATTAGAATGTAAATGTTTCCTATACAGTTTTGTTCATGGCAGCATGCATACTTTGTTATTAACTGGCTAATTGAAACTTCTGAGGAAAATAATAAACATTCACCACATTCCATTTGGACTCTACCCCCAAACAGAATATCCATCTAGCTTAGGGTGAAACATTTCTTCTAAAATTTTTTAGTCTTAAATTTAAATATACAAACTTAATAATGAATACACTTTGGCCCACTGAATTATATTTCCCCTCTAGTCTTATTCTTTTTCACTTTGTTCACATTTTTAAAACCATGAATGTTTTTTCTCCTATGCCATCTTATTCTAAAAACAGTTTTGAGTTATTTCTTTTCTCTCTCCCTGGAACCAGGGAACCAGAAGGATATTCTGCAAAAATATAGTCAAATTCAAACTTGGTGAGTACTTCCCGACGCTCTACCTATCGAGAATGGATGGTGATCTTTATCAGGGTCTGAGGGTCTGGAAATAGTACGTATTCCAACAAGGAGTCTACTGAAATAAAAGCACTACCCTCTGCCCTGTCTAATCCCTGTCTATTTCCTGTTGGGAAGAAGATATAGGAAAGGAAGAGGATTACTTTGAAATAGTCAGCACTCTATGAGACAGAGGTGTATTTATCTGATAGGCAGCATTAAATTGCAGCAACTTCCAGATTAATCATGCTATAGAATTTTCAACAGTTTAGATTTTCTTTTCTTTTTCTTTTTTTCCCCCTGCAGTCACTGGGGAGGAGAAAAGGATTAGAGAGACTATCAGAAACTGTTGGCTACTTAATTTATTAGCAGATATGGGAACTGTCTCAGGTTGATAATTTAACATGTTGGCTGCGAGTAAAATAAATTTCAAGCATACCTGTTCCAAAATTGTGTTAATCCTTTCGACTTCGCAGTCAATCAAGTATCGCTTTTCCTGCCTCCTGTCCATTTCTTCAATAATGCGCCTGAATTCTTGGACGTCCTTTATGTTTCCCACAGACCTTGCTGTCACTTGCCAGTTGTTTTGCACTGCTGCTTCCATAATCGCTTGGAGGATAGAAAATCCTGAAGGAAGGAAAAATAGCTACAATGATTTTTTTTTTCTTTTAAAAGTCTTTCTGTAGGTATGAAAGACTCTGCTGAGTTTCTATTCACAGCCTATTGAGTCCCTTTAAACCTTATCCATTATGGAGAGTAGGCTTACTCTTAACCTCATCCTTAACCCTCCAGACAGCTGGCACCTCCATTTTATTTTAAAGGAAAGAAGATTCTATAACATGTGGCACCAGGCACCAAGAATCTACTTAAGAAATCACAGCTGAATTATAATACCTAATTGTTTTTGTTGACACGCATTATCAAAATATCTGTGGAATGAATGTCAAGAACTTCTTGTTATCTGGCTGCATTTTTCCTATTGCAAATGAAGCTCGTTTCTTTCATCTTCCACATAGACACTGTGCAGAATTAGAAATAACTTTAGTAGAGATAAAGCCTTATTCTAATATGGCTGTTCTTTACATGGATATGACTATACAACAAGGTAAATTATGTCTCCCAAGCAAAATAACTTTATGACAGCCTGACAATGAGAATCTATAAGATATTTTAGACTTGTTCCTTGATCATGGGATTATGAAAAAGTTCAATTATATTATGTCTTCAGAGTTCTTTCCCTTTCTCAATTAAATTTGCCAGGAATTCCTGGTTACCGTTTAGCTAATTTGTGTCAGACAACTATTAGCTACTAACCCTGAATCTGTGCTGAAAGACAAAGAGAGAAAAGATCTGATACTTGAGTTTTAGGTAACTTTTCTGGAATTAGGGTATGAGAAGTTGGAAAGGGCAATATACCACAAGGGTTTTCTATATGCTGGTTTTTTAGAGTATTCCTGTCTCTAATAATGTATCGTCTATAGTTTTGCTTCTGGTAGGAATCCATATCTGAATACAAATCATTTCGTCAAGTATAGACATCATTTTATTGTAGTATTTTCAAAAGCAACTCCTTTCTTCCCATAAATTTAAATATATTTTTATATTCAAATAATGAGTAATGGGAATGGGTGATAGGGATGATTTGCAAAGCCACAGTGATCTGTGGCATAGCAATTTGGCCACTGGAGGAATAGAGATGGAGGAAGATTGTGCGGCCCTTTGAACACATTCCAGGTTCTTTGCTGTCTTGAGTTTACCCTGTAGTGTAAGCAGGCTTTGGTTTGGAATCTTCTTCACTGTACCATAGAAAATGGTATTGACATTTGGAGAGCACACTTCAGGGAGATGGCAGTGGTGACTCAGCTGGTCATTACGACTCCTTTGTGTGCTGGGCATATGCAGGAAGAAGATCACAAATGAGACCTAACCACTTGGTGATTTCCAAATGAGCAATTTCAGCACAGGAGCTCAAAATTACAGATCACAGTAAATTACCATTGCTTTAAATGTTAATTCTTACTCTTTTAAACCAACCACGCATATTTATTTCTCAGATTTACATTTTCATGTGGGTTTTCAATGTGTTCTCTGCTTCAGTGGGAGTTGAGGGCACATGGTAGGCCAAGGCATGGGATTAAGAAATAAACATAGAAAGGAAGAGATTAAAGCAGTTGAAAATCTTCCAGTGTACATTAAGCCCTTATTATTTTGATTCTCACTAATTAAGAATTTATGAAAATTCAGCAAGGACTCGGTTGAATTTTCCTTTTGTACTATTTATGACGAATGTATTGGCTTAATAATAATGCTAATGAAATTAGACAGGGAGTCTTCAATATATTTAATGTCAACCTTTAAAAAAACCCTTAAGCAAAATACAGGAGTCAAAATCTTCCTTCTTATGATCTCAACTCATTGGTCCTATTCCACCAGTTGGGGTGATACAGGAAAAGCTTAATACATTTTCACATGTCAGTTCTTCACATTTTTTGAAGGCAGTTATCATGTCTCCGCTTAACCTTCTTTTTATCAGGTTAAAGATGTACCAGTCCTTCAACTGTTACTTTTATGACATGACATCAAATTTCCTCACTGTTCTGTTTCTGTCCTATAGATATTTGTCAATATTTTAGTGATCCTGATAATTCAAATGAGATGTGACCAGTGTTGATGGCAATGGGATTATTGCTTGTTTTGATGTGGGCTTTTATTTTACTAGCCTAGCAATGCCGATATTTTTATATAGCCAAATTACCTTGATAATTTCTATGAAGCTTGGATTCAAGTAAAACGTGCCAGTTCTTCCCATAAAACCTTTGCTCTGTGACAACTCACCATCCATGTATCAAGATTCATTCCATTCTAACTTATGTTTATCTCCTTTAATTTCTCACCCTCTTACTGTTCCCACTTCTCCCCTATTTTCATTCTTTCAAATCTGGAAAATGGTCTCACCCACTCACTCAATACTCTCGTTGTTCCCTATTCAAGGCAACTGCGCCTGTCTGCCTGCCCCTTTACTGGACACACTTTGCTACCTATAGACCTTTTTGGATAATCCTCTTTCCTAAAAAACTTCCTTTACTGACATCTCATTCATTTCTCCAGAGATGATCAGATTTAAACTCCAGGTACATTAATTACAAGCCATGGAGAACTGGTTTAAAGAACCGTATCACAAACATTTAAAAATTCAAAATAAAACTGGATAGACGAATAATAGAACATACACACGGAATACTATGCTATTGTTAAAAAGGTACCTTAATCTGTACATACTAACAAGGAATAACTTCTGCAATGTATGTAATATATTATGTAATAGGTCATGATAGGAAAAAGCAGCAAAATAGCATTTATGGTGTAATTCTATTACATATATAGAAAAAATCTGAAGGAACCAGTACAGTTATCTCTGAGCTAAGGGTTACCAAGAACTTCTCCTTTCACCATCATTTATTTATCTAACATTTGAGCCTCTAATAAGAAGCAGGTATTATTTTCTGTAAGTGTAAAAACAATAAAGATTAAAAAGTACAACTCATGCTGTCCTCTGAGAGCATAAGCTCCTGAAAGACACAGATGACAGATAAGTGCGTCTAACTTTTACAAATGAGAGGCCTCTTACTAAACACTGTTTTTATAAATCTTTTTATACTTTTGTTCTTTGAGTCATGTGAATATATTACCTATTCAGAAATTAAGTAGAAAAAGCATACTGATTTTTAATGAGTGTATGTCTGGGGCCTTCTGGGCTATGAGCTTTGCTCCTATTTTTTGAGTGAGTCAGAACTGTAGCTTAACACTGCAGTATCTTTTACTATGCAGAGTTTCTCTGTGTCTGCTTGAATGCATGGCTATGTACCATAGAACCCTGGGGGTAACAGTCACCTCAGTTCAGTACATGTCTGTGAGTAGCCAGTGAAAAGCTTTTATTTGTTTTCATACCTAATTTATTGTAGTTTCTCTATTCCACATTGCAGCTGACTAAAGAGAGTAAATATGAGCTTGAGGGAGAAAAGAAGAAAAAAGTTTGACTTGGGAGGTAGAGCAAATGCAGGCGTTAGTGTTTGCAGGAGGGATGGTACATAACAAAGCCCTGGCTTTGTAAAAATAAGCCTGCTGTTTTTGTAGCTTCAGAATTGTCATCCACTCAGTGTGAGCTTTAGCAGGCCTAACTTTGCAACATTGTAAGTTACTTTCATTTGAGCAGCAAATTCTCTCATCCTGATTCCAGACCACTGTTGCTGTCTACCTTGTTTTTCTTCCTCATTTTAAAGAATGGGAGTTACCATATAGATAAATGAATGAATGCCATATGCATTTGACTAAGATAACATAAGTTGTGGCAAAGAGTTTCAAGGAAATTATGGATGAAGAACTGGCTGTAGCTATGACCAGTTTAATATACTGGACTGGTTGTTGGGCTATCCTTGGCAAACAAGGAGACTGTCTTGGTAAAGGGTAGTGTGGTGGATGCTGTGTTGTATCATGTGGATCCTCCCTCAGCACCAAAGGACTTACTCCTTTGGCTGTTGGGAAAGTTGTGGCCTAAGGTTATGCCCCCTTCTTTAGGCAGCCCACATCCAGTGACTGGTGCAGGGTATAAAGGCACAACCCACTTACTCCCAAGGAAAAAACTCTAAAGGTGAGTCATCCTAGCTTCAGAACTCCTGAAGGGTAAATTGAGATTTTCTTATGATATCATCAAAGCCCATTGTCTCTGGCCCTTCTCTTCATTACTACAAGAATTGGCAATGAGAATACTATCCAATGAACTCCTTGCATGCAAATATCCATCACAGATTTTTCTCTCAGAGGATTCAATCGGTGGCTATGAGGTTCACCTTATGACAAGGATTGAGGAAGATACAAAATGATCTCAAATCTACAATTGTCAAAATCATTTTCACAAAGAGAAGAAGGCTAGGATTTTGTTCACTGTGGGTTGGACATATGGGTAAAAGATCAGGGACAGAATATAGCTTAGGCTGACATTTTGGAAGGTCCTTTGACAATAGCCCAGATTCCTCAGACCCCCATGCTGCACACAGGGTAGGGTTGGAAATAACCTAGAGGTTTAAAGAGAATGTTCAGTAAGAGGACTGCCCAGAGCTAACATCCCTGATTCCATTGGCAACAGCCGGAACTCCAGAGACACTACCCGCTGCCCACCCCCACGCTGCCCACAGCGCAGGGTTGGAAACAACCTGGGGGTTTAGCCAGAATGTTTAGCAATTATAAATTAAGATCTGCTGGGCATGTCAAAGTATAGAATGAGAAAGAGTCAGAAAGAGCCAACAGAAAGAGTCAAAGAAGCTAAACTTTACCCCCTAAGCATTGTACTCATTATTTTGTAACTTTCCGACCTTATGATTATATGATATTGTTCTTAAGATGTTCTCTTTTACTTTTTCCTATTACTTCCTTTTTCTTTATTGTCAGGGTAAAAAATGACTCTTATCCTTATGTAAAATAATGAGGTTAGAATGTCTTTTTGTTTATTTTGTTCCATGTTGTGTTTGTTGCATGTATACACTTTTTGTGCTCAATAAAAGACCCTGAGGTTTTTAGATGGGGCAGCATTTCCTTGCTAATTTCTGAGCATGTGAATTGCTTGCTTCTCTAAGCCTCATTGGTTATTGCCCTACTAATAACTGAGTGTGAGCCTTTTCTTTCCATGCAGCCCCCTCACCAGCCCCTCCACAGGTAGTGAATGATTATAGTTCAATGTATAATCAAAAGAAAACAATGCCAAATGCATTTATCAATAGTATTTGATCCGAAAACATAGAAGAACAATAAATAGGATATTGACATATAGAAGTTTGTAATGAAGACAATCAAGAAAATATAATTGAGGATAGTTTTCTTCTTTCTACTTGGTATCTTTTAGCAGGAGCTATCACCACCTGTTAGCTTACTTGTGGACCTGTACCAGATCTCTCAGAGCTACAATATTTGTACTTCTGACATGGTTTCTAGCAGTTCCCCAAATGATGTAGGATCTTTAATATTGATGAATGGGCTTTGCATGGGTGTTGACATTTGTAGAAATTTGTGCCCGGCTAGAATTCCCAAAAGGTTTGCCACAAGGCCCCCAAAGGCTTTACTGACCCTCTGGAAATAGTCTAGAGAGGCAAGTTGGTCATTTGCAGAGGATAATTCAATACTTGTTTAGTGACCTGTTCTAAAATCTGCCTTTTCAATATTTTCGGGTTGAAAACGAGAGGCTCAAAGTGGCCCATGAAAACTCTTATGGCCTGTAATTATCAGGTGCAGAATCACAGCATTATAGGCTAGGACTTTTATAGGTGACTCAGAGAAGTAGGATACAATTTTCAAAGCTCTGTAACCCCCTTTTTAAAATGACATTTTTATGGAAGTACAATATCTGAGACAGATGACAGTGGAGCTTCTTTGGTTTGGAAGTGGTGAGTAGCGATTTGCCCAAGATCACACAGTTAGTTTAGAAGCAGGACTAGTATTTAAGCAGGCAGGGTCAGAATGAAGGTGAGACAGATGAAGTGCCTAGGGCATTCAAGAAGGCATTTTCTTGGGGTTGTGCAAGTGCAGCCTTGCTTGCCTTACCCGAGTCCCGGCCCTGTATACAAGTTTCTTGGCTTACAATTTGGCGCTCTTTCAAGTACATCATGTCTACTTTACTTTATAGGTCTCATTTTAGGATGACCCTTGGCAACACTGTGAGGTGGACAGAGCTCAACTCTATATGGGTCCTTTCATCTTCTTTTTTTGATGGCATGAAAGGTCCTGATGTTTCCTGTCTACCCAATACCTCAACTAAGCCTATCTCCACCAATTCCAGCTTTTTATTTCCCCACATCAAAACTTCCTGGTCCCACGCCTGATTCTCTCCGCACCCTGCCCTTTTCCAGGTACCAGAATAAGAATGGCTAAAGTCTTCATGTGTTATGTTACCCTTTCAGCTAACACAGTTTCATTTTAGCAGTAATCTTAACACAAGTGAGTTTGGAAGGAAAACAAAGACTATGCCAAACATTGTTTGTGGGTCTGCTCATCTTATGGAATCATTCAGACAATGAAGTTGAAAGTTGGTGATGTGATTTATCGTCTTATGGCATTTAACAGATGGTAGGTACCTTTGGGCATCTCAGGGGCCAGTGGAGTAAGATGATTATAGGAGGACAGATCCTCAGAGGGTCAGTGTCCATCCCACCTATGTTATTCAACTGAATTCAGCTGAAGAAAGCGTTGTTCTCTTTTTCTATATATTTACCTACCTCTGTAGTTTTCCATGTTAGTTATAAATTATTGCCATGTTGGGAGCTATAAAAAAATTGATGGCCAAGCTCTATCCTGAACCAACAGGATCAAAATATCTCAGAAAGTGATTCCTGGTATTTGGTTTGTTTTATTTTAAACTCCCAGGGGGATTCTCGTGTATAGCCAGAGTTGAGAATCACTTATTCTCAGGGCTACCTAATACAAATATGGCATATGGAAGCAGACCTCTTTCCTGAGGTATACTTTCTGACCAGCAGAAAGGTTTTGGGTGAGGAAGGCATGATTCAAGAAGGGCTGTATACCACATAGACATCAGCAAACAAAGACACAGAAGCAAGAAAGGAGGGCTCAGGCCAGGGTTACAAATTGCCTCTTCTTTCAGTACATAAGGAATCTGGGAACAGTGAGTACAGTATGTGGGAAGCAGACCCTCATGTACTCACAGCACTATACAAATGTCTTTCATTTCATTTCTGAGGTAGCATCTGTGTTTTTCTCCCTAAGTATAGATTTAATATGCGCTCATTTTGGGCACTTGGGAAAACACAAAAAGTATAAAATAAAATAAAAAGTATGGATGACTCCCTCTTTACATTCTATTTTATATAAATATACTTCACACTTTTTATTTTAGGAAAATGGATTGGACTGCAGTCATGCACTACTGAATGATGAGGTTATGTTCTGAGATATGTCTTGTTAGGTGATTTCATCATTGTCTGAAATCATAGAGTGTACTTATGCAAACCTAGATGATACAGCCTATTACACAAGCAGGATAGATGGTGTAGCCCTTTGCTCCTAGGCTACAAACCTGTACAGTATGTTGCTGTACTGGATATTGTAGGCAGTTGTAACACAATGGTAAGTATTTGTGTATCTAAACATTTATAGCATAGAAAAGGTACAGTAAAAATATGGTATTATAATCTTATGAGACCATAGTTGTATATGCAGTTTGTCAGTGATCATTATGTGACACGTGATTGTACTTGTATCCTGCCTCTAAAAAGCCTAGCATTGGCTTGGCGCATAGCACAGTGGTTACGGTGCCAGCCACATACACTGAGGGTGGTGGGTTCAAAATGGCCCAAGCCAGCTAAACAACTGCAACAACAACAACAACAACAGCAACAAAATAGCTGGGCATTGTGGCTGGCAACTGTAATCCCAGCTACTTGGAGGCTGAGGCAAGAGAATCTCTTAAGCCCAAGAGTTTGAGCTGTGAGCTGTGATGCCACGGCACTCTACTGAGGGCGACATAGTGAGACTGTTTCAAAAAATAAATAAATACATAAATAAATAATAATAATAAAAGCCTAGCATTACATCATGAACATTTTCTTATGTTATTAATGTTTTTTTTTTTTTTTGAGACAGAGCCTCAAGCTGTATCCCTGAATAGAGTGCTGTGGCATCACAGCTCACAGCAACCTTCAACTCTTGGGCATAAGTGATTCTCTTGCCTCAGCCTCCCAAGTAGCTGGGACTATAGGCACCTGCCACAATGCCTGGCTATTTTTTTTTGTTGTTGCAGTTGTCATTGTTGTCTTAGCAGGCCTGGGCCAGGTTTGAACGCGCCAGTCCCAGTGTATGTGGCCAGCGCAACTTACCCAAAAAGCTATAGGAGCTGCCTACTAAATGTTTTTAAACATGATTTTTAACGGTGACATAGTATTATATCCTTCAGACATACTGAAATTTATTTAACCATTCCTCGCCATGAACATTTAAATTATTTCCTATTTCTCCATAGTATGAATAATGATATGATGGCAACACTCATGCCACATCTTTAATTATTTCCATATGATAAATGTGACAAAGTAGGAACATGGGGCCAAACATTTATGGAAATTTTTAAGGCTCATGATACAAATTTCCAAATTGCCCTCCAGAAAGGTTATCCCACTTTATGTTCTCATCAGTAGCAGAAGAATATGAGAGTTCTTGTTTCTCTGCCCCCTTGCCAGACTGAATAATGTATTTTCACATTTGATAAATGAATACAAAGGATTCCTTTTTTTCTTGACATTTCTTTTTATTTTATTGTATTATTTTTTGAGAGTCTCTGATATTTATTATTAGAGATTTGTATTCTATGGTTAAAACATCTAAGATTCAAGGAAATTTTTCTAACTAGGGCTTGGAAATTCCTTCTATGAATATGTATTTTTTTAATTATTTAATTTTTTATTCTTTATTAGTAAAGTTAGTGACTTTTAAATTTTTTGTCCAAGTGTATTCCTTGTTTTGAGTATTTCCTGTTTATTTCCTTTGTCCAAATTTTTAGCAATGTTAATATCTTTCTTATTGATATTAACAAGAACTGTAATATATGCCATATGTACTTTATATATTTTAATACAGTTTATTTGACTTTTAATGTTTATGATACATTTTGGTGAATGGAAGTTTACTATTTTTGTGAAATTAATATTCTTATTCATAAAAAATCATGTGAGATGGAAGGAAGCAAATTAAAATTGCTCTTCTACTGTTATTCTAGTGTTCACCTGGGCTTAAAACCCAAACCTTATGCAAACTTCTCTCTCAATTTCTTGCAACTTCTTTGGTCTCTACAGCATTTCAAATAAATTTCCTTTGAATATTGTGGCAAAATAAGGGAGTGGGGATGCTAGATATGGAGTGTGAAGGTGATTTCTGAGATAGAAGTAAAGAATAGGAAAACAGAGGCAGAGGAAAGTTATTCATGTATTATGTTTTTCCATATGTAAGAAAGCTGATATATAGAAATCTGAACTCAGAGCTAACACTTTAGGGTGTGATTATTGATATTACAAAGTATACTTTCCTTTAAAAGTAATTCCCAAAAAGATCCCCGTAGCACATTTGAATCCACATTTTATTGTTTTGTTGTTGTTTTTGTTTTAACTTGATCTAAACACTTTTGGTTTCCATCAAAACCAATACAATAATTGTCTAAATTTGAGATGCTGGTGTAGAAACTGTTCTATATGTGAGGAGCTTGAGATGAGAAGATCAATACCTTTCTGTGTTTACATACGAATGTCAGTCTGTGAATTTTATGGAACAAGAAAAAAATATTAACCCACACTCAGACCTTAATTTACCCTTAGCAAATTAAAATTTCCCTGAGGCCTTTATTCCTCATAATTGTGTTTGTTTAAGTTTTTCTTTAATTAGTAGCTGACCCTCTGTAAATCTTTTCTTCCTTGCAGCTACATTATTAGGATGGATCCTTGGTTAATTTGTGGAATCAGTAAATAGACATGCCTCCAGTTTTTTTGTTCTTTGTACTTTTTCCTCTCCCCCAGTAACAATCCTTCCTCAATCCAAATCAAACTTTTTACTTACACAGACTGTCCATAACTGATAACAGCTGCGATTGTGACAACCCCTCTGAAGGATGTATGTTTTTAAATTAGAATCAAAGGCTTAAGGTAAAGGGGTAAACGTGAATGGAGAAATTGTAGGCAGCAGTAAGTGAGAGAGCATTTTTTGGCAACTTGAGGTACCAGGTCCTCCAATATCTCACTTAAGGAGGCAACTACTGAGTGCTCATCAAATTTAAGGTTGGCTCCTTCATCCTATTCTTCATTATGAACTTTGTCTCCCAGCTGGTGAATTATGTAGCTCCATTCTACTCACCTTGAGCCAAGAAAATATGCCCAAATAGATATGTCAGTTTTGTTGAGTGGAAGTAAACTTGCTTTGCATGGTCAGCTGAAAAGAAATTTAGAAGACCATCTGGCCAGATGTGGTGGCTCACACCTGTAATCCTAGCACTCTGGGAGGCCAAGACAGATGGATTGCTTGAGCTCATGAGTTTGATACCAGCCTGAGCAAGAGTGAGACTCTGTCTCTAAAAAATAGCCAGCCATTGTGGTGGGCACCTATAGTCATCCCAGCTACTTGGGAGGCTGAGGCAAGAAAATTGCTTGAGCCCAAGAGTTTGAGGTTGCTGTGAACTGTGACATCACAGCACTCTACCAGAGGCAAGAAAGTGAGACTCTGTCTAAAAAAAAAAAAGACCATCTAGAGTAGATTTGTTCAACATCTGGGAAAAGCAGAACAGGCAATCCTCTAATCCTCAACCTCACAAGATCTTATATAAAAAAAAAAAAAATAAAAACAACTGAAAGCAACTGGGGTTTGGATTAAAGGGGATACTATAATGCTTGTGCATAATTCCTTTATGTTTCTGTTTGGTACCTAGCTAATCATTGGGGATAGACTGCCTGCCATACAAACTCAGAGGGCAGGAGTCATCATAAAGCTCCTCTGTGGACTGTTGAGCACCTAATAGACATCATGTGATGATTGATCATGCCCATTAATGGGGTTTCCTACATAACATTTCTTCACATGGCTTCTTAATCACCTTGACGTCAGTAATTTCCAGATTCAACCACATGACTGGGTCTCCTAGCCATGCAAGTGGTGAATGGCCTGGGTGTTAGTAGGCACTTTATGGGTATCTGGGGAAAAGAGCTGACTACGGATATCAACTAGAGCATGCACCTGTCAGCTCTAGTTGGGTGGCAATGGGGGGAAGGCTTTATGAAAGATTAGAAATGGGCCCCACTTACAGGTTGGCAGAAGGAGTGCTACCAATCATCCACAATATATCTTCTTGGGACTAATTTATTCCAAGCGGAATCTAGTGACTACAAATCAGATGACCACTTACCCAGCTGCCCCTTCTTCTGGCAGAGGATGAACTTTGATAAGGTTCCCAGAAGAGAGTATATTAAACATCTACACCCTGGACTTCCCTTTGTACCCAGTAGTTCAAATCATGGCCTGTGCCTATGGACTAGTAAACTGAGTCAGGTAGCACTTGAGGTCAGAAGATATGTGTTTGAGTTCCACTTAGCAAAAGGCTTCTCATCAGGAAAGCCACTCATCTGAGAATATTCTTTAGCATTCTTGATTTTTAGAAAGCAAGGCCAAGACCTCTTATCATTTATGAGCTTTTGGGGAGAGGGATGAATGATGGCTACCAGTGAGAAGGAAAGAGGGGGAGGAAGTGAGGGTGAATTTATGCCAAAGATGAAAAGGATCTGGAACTGAGTACAAAGGACTGTGGCTTATTTTGCCTGCTGTGCCTGCCAGGAGTGCTGAAAGTTCTTGATCCTAATACTGTTGGAGGGCTGTCAAAGGTAATATTAAGGGAAAGCTATTGCCTAGAGGATACAGAGGGGCTGAAGATACAGTCCTAAGGACAGTAGAGAAAACAAGCTTTTCCCCTGAGGAAAAAAATTCACTTTGACTTAATACTTTGGTCTAAAACCTGCTTTGGAAACACCCAAAATGGGATATACAAAACTTACAAGATGCATAAGTATTTTGAAGTGCCTGCCACCCCCACCATACTGAAAAAAGAAAATTAAAAAATACCCCTAAGATAAACTCATTTTAATTAGTTGTTTCCTTCCTTCCTTCCTTCCTTTTTTTCCTTTTAGTTGTTTACTTTCAATTGAGTTTTTCTAATGAGCATGAAAGTGGATTTAGCAGTATGGATGAAGGTTACAGGCTAATGTTGTCTAGGCCTTGAGCTACAGAAAGAGTGGCTGAATCTTGCCTGAGCTGGCAGAGAACTTAGGCTTTTTAGGGTGATCAGAGTTCTTCTTAGTCTCTTAAAATCCTCATATATGAGATCCGGAATTGGCGATGGCCCCAATCTCTTCATTGTACAAATAAGAAACTGAAGCTCAGAGAGGGAAAATGGCTTATTTAATAATAGATTCCAAACTTGGCCATGACCCTCATCTTGGTTTAACTTCTAATATTAATGTAAAATGATGTTTTCATGGTGTTTTCTGACTAAAGATTTGTTTTGATATAGAGTAAAAGTTAAAATCCAACAGGAATATCATGGTAGAGATATCCCTTGCAGCTTTGCCTATAAGAGTTCTGTGACTTCCTTAATGGTTCCACTCCTCTTTATTTTAATACCTTTGCAGGGAGGAGCCAGAGAGCCCACAAAGAAGTTTGTATATTAAAGGATATCTTCCTTCTCAAATCTAGCTGGGACTTCCCTTTGGTAGTAGAGCCCCTCTAATCTGTGCAGGCTTGAAAGTCTATGGCTTGACTTGTCCTGCTTACTCATACCAATTCTCATGCAAGGCACAGCCTGCTCCAGTGTCTTCAATCTCTAATGATTTACTCTGGTTGCTCTCTGCATCTGGAAAAGCTTGAGTTCTATCCTACAAACCTCTCATTCATTAAGACTCAGCTCAAAATACAGAGGGTGCCAAGAAAGTATACATATTTTAAGAAAGGAAAAAAAATCAAAATGATAATATTCAATATATACAGATAACAAAAGATGAATACAAGTCATGTTGAGCACCTCTTATAATTGCAGAAGTGAAACATGACCTGAGTAATACAAACTTAATACATTTTTTTCCTTTCTTAAAATGTGTATACTTTTTTCAGGGGCACCATTTGTGTGTGTGTGTGTATAATATATATATTATATATAATATAATATATATATATCTGAACAGATCACCTGATTGAGATGATGGAAAATGAAGGTTCTTGGCTCTCACATCCATCCTTTATTAGCCTGAAAATCTTAGGCTACAGATGTTGACCATTATCTCTAATGGGTTCTAATTGAATGCCAAGTTTAAATCAGGCCATTGTTTGGATTTGTTTTTCATATTTTTATATATAAATTTTTCACTCTCATCTCTCAGATTTTTTGGGGGGGTGTGTGTTTTATCTATTTATTTATTTTCTGAGACAGAGTCTCACTATGTTGCCCTTGGTAGAGTGCTGTGGCATCATAGGTCACAGCAACCTCAAACTCTTGGTTTAAGAGATTCTCTTGCCTCAGCCTCCCAAGTAGCTGGGACTATAGTCACACACCACAGCACCTGGGTATTTTTTTTTGTTGCAGTTGTCATTGTTGTTTAGCAGGCCAGGGCCAGGTTCAAACCAGCCACCCTCAGTGTATGTGGCCAGCACCCTAGCTGCTGAGCTACAGGCGCTGAGCCTCATCTCTCACATTTTAAATTGAACTGCTTTTCCTTGCATTGTCAAAGTTGGGGCAGGGGTAGAAACTAACATTTATTGAGTGCCTATTTTGAGCTAGGGTATTGTGCTAAAAATTCATATACATTATCACATTTAATTCTTTCAACAACCCCAAACAGTAGGTAGTTATGTCCAATTAACAGATGAATAAATTGAACTTCAGAGAGGTACACGTTCATGAATGAAAGCACCTAACTAGTCTGATTTACAAGTTCATGCTCTTCTCCTTTCTCATTATCAGTGATTAAAATAACTCTGACATGTACAGTTGTTGGAATCATACATTTTTCTATGTGTTTCTCCATGGCAGGGAGGGCTCTAGAACACATTGTCGTGTAACTACCTGAAGATGCCCTGGGAATTTTCAGGCCCCCTTAGGACACATGCCATGCAATCAATTGTAAGTGAATGCTTAAAAGAAACACAGTCAGGGTTCTCTGGATAATGGCATATCTGCAATCAGTTAACCACCACCTTGAATTCAAGCTGGAGTTACTATACCAGGCAGGTTTTATCATTGCTTTTGTCTTTATTTCTCACACCATCTCAGATGTCCCCTGCCTCCAAAGCAGCTGTTTTTTTTCTGACTTCCACATTTCTATCAAATTTCCTAGTTATAAAATCTGAGTGTTATTCTTGAACTCTTTCACTGTCCTAAGAATACATGAAGTCAAATTAAGTCATTCTTCGTGTGCCTTTTTCTTTACTTTCCCATTTTGAAGTTATTATTGGTACATTCTTGTGCTACCTCAGCAGTCTTTCCTCTCCCCTCCAAGCAGCTCATTATGTCCACCTTTCCCTTCCAAACTCTTTTGATTATGTTATACCCATGCTTATTCCCAAAAGCCTTCAAAAGTTTTTCTTTGCCCATAGGAGAATGTTCATAGCAGGTATTATCAGTGTTTCAATTTGATTTCAGTCTAGGATCTAGGATCCAAATCTAGGATTTACCTTCTAAGAAAGTCTTAGAGGGCTCATTTAATGAGTGAGCTTGTGCTTGTTCTTTTCCCATTCTGGGACTCAGTTTCCTCATCTGTAAAATGATATTCTATTTCTAGGAGTCCCATAAGGATTGTATAAATAAGTACTGTCAGACAGAGTTTGGACCAAGGGAATTCTACTTTGATAAGAGAGAAATGGAGGTTAGGAGTCAGGGAAAAGAGAAAGATAATACAAAAGGGGGGAGAGAATGTCTTTCTAAAGATTTCTTCTGTCTTACCTTTATTGTTCCCAATTAGTGTTTCACTTGGAAATTGACACTTTGGTTAGAACTTTGGGGCATAGAACAAAAAGGTGTAAACAAAGCCAGCCCACCATTTGGTTCAATCTCCTTTGCCACCAATAGCATTGATTACTGAAAAGGTAGGCTGGTGAAAATGGAGTAAAAAAGTATAGGTCTGTAGATTAAAAGGAAAGTAACTGGTCCTAGCAGTCATGGCCTTGGCTTCATTTAGCTGGGCTCTACCCAGCTGAACTAACTACAGTATTTGCAAAGAAAAACCAACCACATGGCTATGATTATATTTAGGAGTGCTTGGGCAAATAGAATCATGGAGCGGGGGAAGATTTACAAAGGGAGAGCTCTGAGTCACTTAGAGTTAAGATGACAACTCTAGTAATGGACTTCCGGGAAATTGTAGTGGCTAGGAATTTATTTGAATAAAATGAATCTAATTAGGAGTCACATAGTTAGTCAGCAAAATAATTGGGTTCATAGACAGACTAGTCAGACATGCCCCCAACACTTTGGTGCTCATTTAGGCATAATTCCCAGTGACATAATTTGGTAAAATGGCTGAGTTCTTCTTGGATGGGCATTTGATCCCACTGACCAGTGTCCTAGGTCTTATGTATCACTGTGAAGGAGAGGTAGAATTGTAGGGTCCTGCGTTGATGAAAGTATTTAGTAAGCTCTCCAGGAGAGCTAAGCAAGCAGCCTAGGAGGGTAGGGATACTGGACAGGAGGGAAAGAGTTAACAATGAATATTTCTTTAGCTTGGAGACCCTACCAGAGCCAGCAATGGGCTGGCTCAGCAAGATTTGTTTTCACATAGCCACTGGAAAGTGTATGTGTGGGGCCATTCTGGATCCTCAAGTTGGCCTACTTTTAAAGGCATCTTAAATTTGGCAGTGTGTTTTAAAACACTGTTTGACAAGCCCCTTAGGCCATAAAACATGTTTATATTTTGGATCAAAACCACATAATCATAATTCTCTGGAATCTTCTTAGGGGAACTTTCCCATCTGCAGTGTTTAACTCTGCACATATCAACATAACAGAGCATCTCTTAAAACAAATACAAATGTACTTTAACGTTTATTAGCTATTTTGAGCAAATAACACAATCAGCAGCAATGCTAAAAGGAAAGGATTTAGGATTTACCTTAGGAGAGAAACAAAGCAGTCAATTTCTCCAGAAAATGTATGTTTCAACAACTCCAGGAGTTATACACCTTATGCCTCAGAGAAGTGGGTTTATTCTGTCCAGCATGCTACTGATACACTAGCAACACTGGGGCCTCCTTAAGGGGTACGTTGCTCTCCACTGAGGAGCTAAACAGCACAAAAGTCATATTTCCTATAATCCTCACACTGTGGCAACTTCCAAGCTTAGCTGGCCCCACTTGGAGAGAAGATTGTATTTTCTAGCATGAAACAAATGGATTGTGCCTTGGATGATATTGATGCTTCTATTGTCTTAACCACCGATGCAGATCACAGAATGAGTGATGTGGCAGCAGCAGCCATCCAGAGCCACTGTGAAAGGGGAGGCTATGAATGGAGTGGCTGAACACGAAATGAGTTTGGCCTGCCTTATTGGCTTCAGGAAGCAGGGCATGTGCCCAGGAAGGCTTATTCCAATAACCCAGGTCCTAAGAAAGATAGTTTGTGCCAAGGTTCGTGGTTGCCCCACCCTCTGCACAGCTTTGGTCACACTAGAAAGTTATTTTGGCCTTAATATGAAAGCATTCTGTTGTTAACTGCCAAGAAGAGAGGTTGATAAGCCTCAGTCTCTTGTTCCAAGCATCCCAGTCAGGTTTAACTCACTCAGAAATGGGGCATATGTTCTTGATACTTAAAGTATGGCCCTTGGATCAATGTATCAATGATAGAGAAGACCGTAAAGATATTGCACCTTATGCTTTTGCTGCTGAAAGTATGGTCTATGGACCAGAAACATTAACATCACCAAGGCTTACTATTAGAAATGCAGAATGCAGACTCCTGGTGCCACCCTGGACTTAAGGAACCAGAATGTACATTTTAACAAGCTCCTTGGGTGATTCATAAACCCTTCAAAATTTGAGAAGTGCTGGCCTACCTAGTCATTACCATATAACTGCTGAGAACTACACTTTTGCTGGATATAATAGATGAATGAGTCAAGAGGAGGGAAGACCCAGGCTGAAGTGGAAATTATGAATGGGAAGTAAACACTGTAGGAGGGGTCCAGGGCATAAGCTGGCAAAGTTGGAAGAGTGACTAACTTGCTCAATGTAGGACCAAGTCAAACCTCTTGACAGCATGCTGAAAATCTTATGCTAATGGCTCTATGACAGACTGAATGAGATCAGGGTCCTCATTCACTGGGGATGTTCCAAGGCTCCAAACAAGGCAGACCCAGGGATGATCTTAAAACTCCTGGGCTAGAAGGAACTCTTCAGTACCTAGTCCAAATGGGTTGTCTAATCTCATCTACTACCCTGTTGTCTTGTTTTTCCCATTAGCCCTGGAAGCTGACAAAGGTCTGTAGCCAAAGAGTTCTTGGCATGGAGACTATAGAGCACCGTTCCTTCACATATGTGTGGGTAGTAGGAGGCTGCATGTGAGGAAGCCCTTGAGCTGAATGCTGTAGTAGAAGGGAGTGAAAGATCCAGAAGGTTGTTATCAGTCTTATCTGCCTGGGCAGCATGGAGGCTGCAGACACCTGATGGAGAACTCTCAAACCTGCTCACAGGTGAGGAATAGGCAGTTAAAGACACCAGAGGAAGAACTGCAATATCACTACCCCTCAGTTGTGTCTCTGTCTTATTTGAAATGCTGTTATTCAATTCCAGTTTGTGAAATGCTCCTGAAGTTTTGCCTCCAGTAGTTATGCCCAAAGATCAAATTCCACAAATCCCCTATAGAATCCTGCCAACTCAAAGCCATCCAGTTTATAGTCCCCTTGGACCAAGTACGAAACCCAAAGGACAATATAAAGAGAACTGCTATCTCCTATTAGCATCCTTCCTGTTCCCTCCCTTCAATATAGTAAGCAAGTGCTATGGGCTATGTAAAATTTTATATCTAGTGGGATATTTCCATTGATGAAAAATCTAGATGTGGCCTCCAAGGTGTCCCAAGGTTGTTTCAAGGATAAAGGTCCTGTGATGACTTTGTCCTGGCTTTGCCTTGATGGTGGCTACATGGCGATGAAAGGCTTGTAAACTGTCTCCAGTCCCTAGAGCCTAAAAGTCTCCCGTGCCATTTTAATTTGAGCTTTTGGATTGGAATAGAATGAGTGAGCAGGGGAGGTTAATTACCCTAATTAGAAAAGAAGTGAAGCCATGGCCCTTTTAGGTCAGGCATTTGGACAAACCTCCCCGGCTCCAACCTTTGGGCGTTAGATGATCACTTGAATGCCAAAAGATACACAAAGCATCATTCTCGATCCTCTGCCAGTGTCCCTAGAATAAGACAGAGAATATATTTTTTTTTTTTCGGGAAATGGTGTTTGATCAGCCTTTACCCCAGGGCCAGAGAGAGGGTTATCTGGAGGTGGCAGATACGTGGGCATAGCTGGGTGGGTACAGTTGTGTTGATCCAATGCTAGGCTTACCCACTTTGTAGCACCAAGAAAGTTCAATGCAGCTTGGAGAAATACTGCTATTGTGATCATTTCAAAAGATATGAATCCTTCCCTGAGCCCCCTGACATTCATCTGGCTGAGGATGTGATGCTATCTTTTTGGAAGGTAAACTTCTCTGGACAGAGGATGCTAGTACATCTTGAATCAATACAAGGTATGCCAAAAGTTGCCTATGAAGTCACTATACATAGGGAAAATGGAAATTGTAGCTAGATGTACCTTTATTTGGAAAATAATAATTACAAAGTTTTACAAAGAGGTGGCCAACATGTGGAGAATATATTGTAGATATAATGTATTTTGTTGTTGGATTTATTGATTTCCAGATGTAACACTCTTCTCTTCTTCTGCTCTCCCACGTACCATCTATTCTCCGAATAGATTAATCCACCTCCAGTATAGAACATGCTTTAGATGTGGATATGAAAGTTGTTAGCACAGTGTCTGACACAGACTAGATGCTCCCTAAATGTTACTTTACTCCCTTCCTTTCTTCTAAAAGAGATTGTGTCTGGGACACAACCACATAATCACCTGTTCTGCGTTCTGAACCTTGTACTTGCAAATATGATATCTGGTCAGTTTGTGATCTGATGGCATCAGGGAAACTTTTAAAGAGTTAGATAAAGCTAGAGTAGTGGCTGTATAATACCCTGTTTCCCCGAAAATAAGACAGTGTCTTATTTTAAGGTGTGCTCCCAAAGATGCGCTAGGTCTTATTTTCAGGGGACATCTTATCTTTCCTGTAAGTAGGTCTTATTTTCAGAGGATATCTTATTTTCGGGGAAACAGGGTATTAAAGACCAACCTGGCCAATTAGCCAGACAGACCCAACAGATATGTCTAGTACTTGCTCTTAAATTATCCACATACCCAAGGGATGAATAAGAAAAGAACTTAAGCTCTATCTTTCAAAATATGCCTCAGATTGTTGAATGATCAATGTGTGGGTCTATTATAGATGGCTTTATTTATACAGAATAGTGTAAGAACATTAACATCAATGACTCCTAACAGAATGATAGTGAAAGTGGAAGTCTCAATAAACCATTTAATCTATCCAATCCTACTTTCCCTTTGCCTCCCATCTCCAGCCATAATGCTACGTGCTCTTTACAGTTTACTTTTCTTGATTATTTGCAACAGGGACAGGGAATCCAAGGTGTGGATAGTATTGAATAGCGAATACAATTGAACTCACTTATATTTAATTTTGTAATATTTTTAATACTTTGTTTGAATGTGACTGCATGATATGTGTAAGAATTTAACTGTGAAGGTCTGGTGTTAGAGGAAATGGGAAATTGCCCCAGTTTCTTATACTTACCTATTGTGTATTTCTACCCTTTACTCTCTCCATGGTCATCTCTCAGATTTACATAAAATACCTGTGTAATATTGCCCTCCCACAAATTCTCCCTAGTACAGAGAGGGTAATTGCTAGTTTTAAAAGATGAGTGGAAAGTAAATGGAGGACTTTTGGGATATTGAAAAAATAAGAAAAATGGATGCTAATGGTCAAACTCAAAAGTAGTATTGGCATTATTGATAACTAATCCCTTAAAACTGGACAAGGATAAATAGGAGACAAGTCTTCCAAAGTCTCAATGTTTATTTTTGATATAACAGGTATCTTGGATCTGTGTAGAAACTCTATATGTCAGGATACTGAACTTATATGTTCAATATAGTCCTCATACAGTTTTTTTTTTAATTTATTGGTCTTGTTTATTAGGTTTTTGTTGCTTGCTTTGTTTTGTTAGTTCCTAAGTCTTCATATCACACTCTTTCGTTAAGTGGAACACATCACTCACCAGTAGTTAGAATTAACAGCAGAGTTTTACATTGTGTTTTGGTGGGTGTGGGTTCAAAATCAGGTCATCTGGTATGAATTTGATTTGAAAGAAACTTTCTTAGACTCCTAGAAGCCTAAGTTTAATAGATGTGACTCAGGCAAGCTTCCAGAGCAATGCTTTCTTGTGGGAGGAAGTATTCAAGTGCTAGCTCTATTTGGGGGGTGAGCTGTATCTCAGAAATATCTAACATTATAGAACTTTCAAAAAAAAGTTTGCTTTTTTGTCATTGAAGCTTTATGCCCATTGGGGGAAAAGAGAGGACCTAGAAATGTATTTTAAATCTGCTGAGAGTTGGCAAACAAGATCTTAAGAATATAAGGCATTTCTGTTAAGATTTCCACCAAATTCCAAGACTGCCTGTGGCATTACTGACAGTAAGTAAAATCATCTCTTTATTTATTTTATCTGATTTATTTTAAGACTCTCTTCTTGGCTTTCAGTTAATAATACAAACAATTCTAACTATCTTCAAGTCAATAGTTTGGAAATAGTTGCCAAACTTTACTTTATTTAATTCTTCAAACTACTACCCTGTGCTTATCAGGTGGACTTCTGTTTTTACATGAGAGTTGTTCTCATCATCCCTCTTCAGGATAGTCATCCAAGGGACTCTGGTAGCCTCCCACAGATGGGATCAGCAAAACCCCTGTCCTTAGTCAATTTAAGCTAATAGTACTGGGACTGCTCCCTGGCCTTTGGTAGTTCAAAGGTACTGTATGAAAAAAGGAACCTGAAGGAACTATTTTCCTCTGAGGTAGGCTCTGCTAGAATTATGCACAATGCTACAAATATAGATGTCATGCAAAGAGTCATAGAAATGACATAATCAGAGAACATCAGAATTGAAAGGGACCTTAGATATCATCTAATCTAATCTTTTTATTTTAAAGATATATTCACTAAGGACCAAAGGGGAATGTAGCATGCTCCAAGAATTGTCGAGGGGGAGGGGAAAAGTGCCTTCTAGTAGTGTATATAGAATTTTATGGTTACTAAACAAAGTCATTTTGTTGTTAATGAAACACTAATGAAAGTGTCTCTAAAACAAGTTAGTACACTTTCTTCTTTAATAAGTATAACCAACTGAATGTTGCAGAATCTTTCTTGGTGCTCAAGGATCTTGCAATGTCTCAGGAGTATCCATTCTGAACATGAGTATTTATTGCCCATGAGTGTAGAAGTCAAAAGTAAAGGCAATCAGCTATCTGTGTTCTGACCCCAGAGCAGCCTGAAGAAACTGTCACTTTAACTAAATCCTTGATATCACCTGCTCTTTCTTTAATCACTTAGTTCTTTTCCTAAACACTCTAGGCAGAAATTTTGGCTATTTCAAGATTCTGACCCATCAGACTCTGGTTGATTGAGATTTTACTGTAAAAATAAAGTTGAATGTTATTTCAGAACCTGAAATTAGGGCAGATCCATGGTAGGCCTTCATTGCATTATCCTTTCACTTAGCACTAAAACTGGGGCCTTTGGGGCTGGTGTGAGATTCTCCCCACAGAGGAAGTGTCTAAAGTGAGCCATAATACTCCTGGGATGTAGAAGTTGAAAGTTGGGGTAGAGTGTAGGGCCAAAGAACATTGCAAAGTGTGGCACTAGACCAGTACTGATGGTCCCTGAAATCAGTAACAATAAAATGTGTGAAGCATATAGGGAATTTCAGAAAAAGGGATGAACCTTTTAGCCATGGTGCTTTCCAAGATACAGGTCCCCTTAAAATGTGTAAATAGTGAAGGACGTGACTCTCATCAATGAATGACAAACTATTCCTAGCAGATGTCCTGCCATATGAATTATATATTTTAATTTACCTTAACATCCTTTCCTGTGTATATCACACTGTCCCCCAAACCAAGGTGACAAATGTTCCTAATCCTTGGCCTTTAATTTCTCTGGATAGTCCCTGACTAGGGGGCAACTAAACCTTCCTATGTGGCCCAAAGCACTGCTCTGAAAACAGTGAGCTATTTCATGATTTGTTTGGTTAATCAATAACAAATCTAGATCCTGTCCACTACTCATTAATTCTGTTTTCCAAAGTGAACCATCAGGAGCTTGGACACAATCTTGGTAGATCCTACTGCCTACTTTTCCCTCCAAGTGCCACAGGGGATATCTGAGTAAAATCTAATTCATCAAAATTAATTTGACTTTAAATAAATTTCTCAGTAGTCCTTGAAATAGGAGACCCTTCTAGGGTGAAAAATGATGAAGGAGTTGGCCATGAAAGTTTCATGCTCCAAAACTTGAATTTTAAGCAGTCCCTTGGAGCCCAGGTTACAGAAAATAAATTATATCATGGAGGTATAATATTAAACACTTGTCCTTTTAAGCCTAAAGAGATGATGAACTCACCAAAAGGAAAGCCATGACCATTGCAATAGCTACTTCCCTGGCCCTTCTCTGACCTTATCAAGAGATTAAAACTCCTCAGTGGAACCTTTTGGCTTATAGGAAAAGATTTCAGTATTAGTAGAGCACATGGGCCTGTGTGACCCTTGACTTCTCTAAGCACACAAAAGTGGCTCAGCACAGATAAATAGATCTATATAATAATCTTTCAAAAGTCAGAGAGAGACCCATATCAGTAAAATGAATGCCTTCCACTACATACAACTCCCAGGAACCTTGTGAGGTAGAAGGAATATTATTTTCTCTGGGGGGAGGAAATTAAGGCCTAGAGAGAGAAAATATTTCAGCCAAGGTCACCTAACTTCTAAGTGCTTGGGACAAGGAAGCAAGCCTATATCTATCTAGTTTCAAAGCCTATGCTCTTGCCACCTCACTAAAGACCAGGACGGAGAAAAATGGTGTGGATAAAAGATACTTTCAAATCTGTAAAGACTATATCAGGGTTGAAAAGACATTTAGAGCTCATCCAATCAGCCTTATTTTTCAGACATTGGACACCGATTGACTCAAGGTCACATAGAAGACAGCTTAGTCAAAATTTAAAAACAGAATCCACCTCATCTGAACAAGAATCAGAATTTAGAAAGAATTAAAATCTACTCTCATCCAGTGACATCTGATTCCATGTCTAAAATCTAATTTCAAACTATCCTGAACTTGTTCAATCTGTCTTTTAAAGATGTGGTTTGTCCTGAAGCCCCACTTATTAAATACAGGAACACAGGGGCCAGATACCTCTATTTTAGGCCTTGGGGATAGCCTGTATCCCTTATTCTTGTCAACCATCTAGGAAGTCCCTGTCAGTAGTTGTGAAGTTATCCAAGCAGAAGAGTATAAATTGTTGGGCAAGGTCATACTCACTGCTGGTAAAACAATTCAAAGTTTTGATGGATTTTGTTTCAAATAGTGACATCTACTTGAAATCTTACATGAAGACCCTACAACAAATATTGTCAGCTAAACCTTGTGTGGGCCCAGCATCCATGGTAGAATTGAGTATGCGGTAATTTGAAAAGTTTGGATTTAGAATCATTTTCTCTCTGTCTTCAGGAACATTTTAAGTTATGCAACAGAGTTAAGAATGTGAGTTCTGTAGCCACACACAGCAGGGTTCAAGTTCTAATTCAACAACTTGTTAGCAGTGTGACTTTGGAAGAGTTATTCAACTTCTCTGTACATCAGTTTCTCCATTTATAAAATTACAATGGCTAACATCTGACATTTATTGGATGGATACTGTGGGCTAGATAGTGTTCTATTTTAAACATATTAACTCCTTTAATTCTTATAAGTAGCTACCCTCTGAAGTAGAGCTACTATTATCTCTGTTTTATAGATGAGGCAACTAAGGCATAGAGTTTAAAATAGCTAGTAAATGGCAAAGGCAGGATTTGAACTCAGACCATTATACTATACCCAACTCTGAATTAATGCAGTGGTTCTCAACCTTCCAAATACTGTGACCCTTTAATACGGTGCCTCATGTTGTGGTGACAGCCAACCATAAAATTATGTTTGTTGCTACTTCATAACTGTAATTTTGCTACTGTTATGAATTGTAATGTAAATATCTGATATGCAGGATGTATTTTCAGTGTTACAAAGGAGTCGCGACCCACAGGTTGAGAACCGTTGGTTTACTAGCAAAATTACAGTTATGAAGTAGCAACGAAAATAATTTTATGGTTGGGGGGTCACCACAACATGAAGAACAGTATTAAAGGGTCATGAAATTAGGAAGATTGAGAACCACTGAGTTAATGTGCGGATTAAAGGGATAATACATGAAAGAGTGTAACCTAGTGCATTGACAAATAGTAAGATTGGACAAACATTGGTTATTGTTACCAGTTTCCTCTGTTTCCCCAAACACTGATTAGTAACTTGTAAATTAGTCAATTTCCAAAAATACCTTTCCTGAATAGCCCAACCCACGTGATCTTTCCATTGCATCACTGCAATGTAGACCACACAATTTAGGACTAGATTCCGTATCATGTGTAAAAACTATGTCATTTCCTTCATCTGTATTTTCTCTAGTGCCTAATAAACTGATAGGGACTCAGGAAATGTTTGTGGGCTAGAATTTTCAGTGTGGCTATTGGTATCAAGTGACAGGACTAACAACTCTTCATGTGGCATAGAGCTTCTCAAGCTTTATGTGCACAGAAATCACATAAGAATCTTATAAATATGGATTCTGTTTCTTGGGTCTAGAATGAAGCCTGAAACTCCATAGTTCTGACAAGCTCCCAGGTGATGCTGATGCCTTTAAGTAGCAAGGCTATAGGGTTGTATCTTTAGGGTCTTCATAATTGGTATATTTGGGGAGAGGCATGCTTTAATCCACTTAACAAACTATACACATATAAGGACTTCTATAGTATACTATAATATAAGGTGAAATCAAGGATTTTATTCTTATGGGATAACTAACAATATGGTAGTTAGAGACTGGTCATGAACAATCTTTCATTTATCAAGCCTCATTAAAAACACTGCTATAGGCAAAGCCCTGTTCTAGCTTAACAGTTACTCTGGATAATATAAAGAAGAGTTTAAAGTAGAAGCTACACATCATCATGTGAACTGTCAGCTTTGAAAAGGCTTCTACTTTCTACTCCAATGAACTAAGTGGACTTTCCATGTCCAAATTGAAATTTGGAAGGAAAGCAGTATAATTATTTATTTGTGTGCAAGAATTAGTAATGCCAATTAAGGCCATTTAGATTTGCTGATTGCACTTAACACTATTTTCCACTGTATATTATTGGAGTAATTGTTTGTGTCAAAGTAATTTCGGAGGGAACATAGTGTAATTCATTTCAAGTCCCAGTTAGAGGATCTGGATATTTTAGCCTCTTAAATGGTAGCAAAAAAGATCAGAGGAGGGGGTAAGGGGAGGGTTCTGGGAACAGGAGGCGGAAGAAGAAGAAGTTTGATTCATGCGCATAGGGTAAGAAAATAACATTCTAGACATTTCTCTACATACTTTTCTCCAAGTAAATTAACCAAGAGCAGCACAGACTATAGATAAAACAGTTCAGTAGAAAGAAGATTGGACCAGAAGTCAGGAGACCTGCAACCTAGTCTGTCCTCTACATCAATCTGCCCATAGGACCTTTGGTAAGTTACTTCACTTCTCCAAGCATGCCACTATAGACTTCATCAGTCTATATTAATCTTATAACACTGTTAAATCTTTTTTTTTAGGCAGAGCCTCAAGCTGTCACCCTGGGTAGAGTGCAGTGGCATCACAGCTCACAGCAACCTCCAGCTCTTGGGCTCAAGTGATTTTCTTGCCTCTGCCTCCCCAAGTAGCTGGGACTACAGGCGCCCGCCACAATGCCTGGCTATTTTTTGGTTGCAGCTGTCATTGTTGTTTGGCGGGTCTGGGCTGGATTCGAACCTGCCAGCTCAGGTCTATGTGGCTGGTGCCTTAGCTATTTGAGCCACAGGCGCTGAGCCAACACTGTTATATCTTAATCAGTGTTAGTGTTCAGATCCAAAAACATTATCTGAGGATAACAGGTTGACAAAAAAAAAAAAAAAAAAAAAATATTGGTATAAAAAGTTGATGTAGCATTAGCAATTATTTTTAAATAAAAGCATTCTTCAAACTCCCTACAAATAGGATGGAAAATCACAGGTCATAAAATCTATCTCTCTTCATTCCAAGATGGCAGTGAGAGAAATACTGCTCCACTTGTGGATACCTTTAATGCCTGAAAAAGAAAGGGCCTCTACCCACATATCACTTATCCTAGTGATACATTCCAGCATTTTAAAGGATGGAGATAGAAAAGAGATATAAGAGGTTGGACTTTTTCCTGCCATTCCACCAAATATATCCTTAATTGAAAAAAAAAGAAATAATATGAGCCATGTATGCCTGTGCATGCTTTGCCTTTTACATCTAAACATTAGAGTGTGCCAAAAGCCAAATCAGGGCCAATAAATATTTCTGATCAATCTGCTTTTAGTCAACTAGGGTTTTATTGGAACAACTATTCATTTTCCTTTTTTATAGATCCAAATTTGGAGTCAGTGAGCTGATAGCTCCAGTCATGGGCCATGACACTTAAATCATAGTGTACTTTGGATGGTGCCCTCCTTGCAGGGTGACTATAACTCAGAACACTTCTGGGTGTGCATTTAAATATCCAAGTCAGCAACCTGTAACATAAAGAACACCTCCAAGCCATTTGTTATGATAGGTGCTGTGAAGCATGATTCTGATTCTGGGGGCTCAAATGCACAATAAATCCAATGGCACTCTGCTGGTAGTACACATAATTATAAAATATGCAGAATGCTTGTTATTAACTAGTCTCATGGAGAAGATCTACCACACTATGCAGGATATATTTTGGAATGAAGCTACACACAGTGATTGATTTTTTAAAATTCATGTCTCTCCTATCCTTTTAATCATTCAACCTCTAAGAACTAGCAAACATTTATAGACATTTAATGAATGGGAAACAAGGCCCATTTGCAAAGGCTGATAAAAATTATTGTTTGCCTCTTAAGTGAAGATTAAGTTCTGGTTTTGTTTTTAATGTGGAATTATTTAACATAGCCTTTTTATAGTGTCTATGCAGAAATAGAGACCAAGATATGAATCATCTGGGAATTATCAGGGGAGCCTCCTAATAGTTATAAAAACAATGAAAGCCATTTGCAATCTTTAACTGTTTGAATCCCAGTTGGATAGACTATTATTCTTTGGCCAATAGTTTCCTCCAACAGACAGGCTTTTGTGTACATTAAAGATAAAATGAAACCATTAGAAACATATACACGGTTCCTTCTGCAGTGAAGCGACATCAACTAATTGTTTGTAGGATGCCTGTGGAAGAAGGAAAGCTCAAAGTGATTGACTGAAAACCCCCAAGGATGATGCCAGACTTGATTATAGGGAGAGGCTACAGGCATGTAAGAAACAGAAGTAGGCTTTGCTCAATTGATGCTGGCTTTGTGAATCTTAGTATGGTGCTTCCCAGGGTGTGATGCTACTAGTTTCCTGTTCTAAGAAGTATTCCCAGATGGAGCCACGGAGATATTTTCATCATAATTTCTTCCTTTTCCTGTTTGAAAGGGAGTCTCTTTGGGCACAGGATATCCTAGAGCTCGCTTCTTTTAGTGCAAAGCAGCTCCTTGCTGGAGAGTCATGGCTGTACGCCATCAGAAGGAATGATTTCCCATAAGCAAGGAGGCTCCAAACAGAGGCTCACCTGTGTAGCTCCTTATTTCTTGAAAATATGAAAGGGTGGCTGTAACTTTCTCAGGTTTCTCATTAAAGGGAAAAGTTGGAATTATTGATAAGTAGCCTTCAGATTCCATTATTCACTGCTGGCTGGTGACATGCTTTTCTTCTGCATGTCTATTTGTCTGTCCACCAAAGATTAATATAGTTGTGAAAAGTGTAGGATCTGGAGTCAGACTGGAGGAGCTTACCTCCCAGCTCTACTACCTATTCACTGCATGGTACTGGGTAAGTTATTTAATTTCTCCATGCCCCCTTTTCTTTATCTTCAAAATAGGGTTAATAATGACAGCACCTAAATCACTGGGTTGTCAGGATTAAATAAAATAATGTAAATAAAACACTTAACCCAGTGCTTTATCCATAATAAACAGCCAGTAGATTTTTTTTTAATCCATAATAAACATCAGTGTGATCTTACTGGCTACTTCCTGACTTCCCCAAAGCCCCTTTCCATTCTGACTTAGATAAAAACAAAGTGTTATTGAGCTTGGGTTTTAAACGGCAGGGATTTTCTGGTTGGCTCCATTGACATCAAAGCAGCAAAGACCCTTTCTTTCCAGAGACCTATGTATTCATCTTTCTTAGGACAGAGCATCCCCAGGAACAAACCCTTAATAGAAATCAATCTAGAGCTCTTAATCACTTTGCTTTTGTGTTTTTGGGGAAGCAGGTAGAGGTCTTCAAAGCTCATTTTCAGGTTATAAGAAGTCCTTTGTACTGACACTTCAGCAAATAGAATGAGATTGGGGGCTGCTAGAAATAAAGGTGTGGCAGTGAGGTGGCACCAAAGGTACCTGTGCCTTTTATTGCTGTCCATCGCTGGAACCTATTCTACAGTCCACCTTCAAATGCAATTTGTAGTACATCCAGGCACAGATCCAATTAAAATGGAGAAAGAGATTTGCATAAAGTAACTCTGATTCATGGTTTTAAAAAATGACCCTGATAGCTAAAATTAAAAGGCCTTTTTTTTTTTTTGTGACGGTCTCTATATGGAGTGGGTTAGCTGATGTTTGAGTGAGTCTCTGTCCTAAAGTATCTGAAAGATTAGATGAAATTATGTTCTCAAAGCTCAGTACGGCCTGGTGGCTGGGAACAAAATAAAACTTGACACATAGCTAGACATTAATTTTGGTAATTTATCTCTCTGGAGAAGCTTCATTCTTTGAATTCTGGTTAGCCTGCGGCAAATTCAAGATCTCCAAGCACACAGTACAGTGCTTGTCTCCTAGTAGGTGCCCAGTGAATACTTGTGGAACTAAGTTAAAACAGCCAAAGCTCTCCTGTCTTTGGCAGGCATTATTTGTTGCTTACACAATATCAATTTCCTTCTTCTTTGCTAACTCAGTCCTGGTTCAGTTTGAGGTAGCATTATGCTCAGGTAAATACTCCCTTTCCCAGGTTCCCTTGCAACTAGTGTTGTATAAATGGGGCATGTAATATAATTCTGGCCAATGAGATGTAAATGGAGGTCTGTTGGCAATCTCCGGCAAAGTTTTTGTTTTCCTAATGAAAGAGGACATAAGGTTGGTACTGTTCTTTCCTCATTTTCCTATCTCTTCAGAACATTGATGTCACAGTCATCTTGTGACCATGAGGTAACAAGCATGCAGTTGAAATTCAGTTGCTAAGGATAGAGAAGCAGAAAGGAAGAGCATAGATCTTTGATGGCATTCTTGAGCAGCAGAACCAAAACCTACAACTACCTATTTGTAAGCTTTTTATGGGGGCAAGACATGATTGCAAGAGGGACTTTACCTAACAATTGCAATCAGTGTAACCTGGCTTATTGTACCCTCAATGAATCCCCAACAATAAAAAAAAAAAAATCAAAAAAAAAATAGCTAGGTAATCAGTACTAATGTAGCTTTTATTCTTAAAATAATAATAATAATAATAAATCCCTACTTGTGTAAACCACTGATAGTCAAGTTTGTGGTACTTGCAGCCAAATGTGATCCTAATAGATACTTAGCTCCCTACCACCAGGCTTTCAAGCCCTTTATATTAGTTCCTGGCTACTGAGTGCACCTCAGTATGACACTTTGTCTAGGTCAGCCTGCTAGGCCAGTGTGCCCAGCTTCAGGTCTTTCCTGATTTCTATTCCTACCACCAGTGAAACCAAAGTTTAACCTGTTCTGTGTCCTGTTCTCTCAGGGCCTTGCAGAGTGATAGAAGCTAATTGAATAAATGCTTATGTGTTAAAGCTTTAACTTACAGCAGAGTTCTCCAGTGCGTTAGCCTCAGAGGATGACACCTTTCACTGTTAACATTTGATAGCTGTGGCGGGGAAATCAAAGGGCATGTTTTGGGTCAGGGAAATATTTTGGGTGTCCATCAAATGTACTGTGGAACTGGCTACCTTCAAGAGCTCTGACTCTATTTGGAACTATTGTGTAGATAACTTTTTATTAATTTCACATATTTTATTTAAATTGCCAGTAACATTTGCATGATCCGGAAAAGGAATGCAAAAAAGAGCATTAGATGGGGGTCCTTTGTGGACTTGTAAAATTTATTGTGCTGTATAAATTGAAAATATGAATATGATTTTTAATGTGAATATTTTTTTCAGACATATGCTCTTACATGAACACACACACGCACTCCTTGGGGAGAGGGAGCAAGAGAAACAGAATTTACAGGCCAATTAAAGCAGAGCATGTCCTGGGTCCCCCCTCCCATACAGAGGATTCACTTGTTTGGTTCTGTGTCCTAGCAACCTATGGCTCCATAGTGTTTTCTGACCTTTATTAGTTAATCTACTCTGTGTGGAACTGTATTTAGAAGCCCATAATGGAAAACTACAAGTTATACAATGACTAGCCCAGAAGATATGAAATATATATTTGCTATAACTTGACAGTAAACCAAAAAAGCAAAAACACTGGCCAATGCACAGCTGCCAAACAAGTCAAAGGACTGCATTTCATCCCCAAACTTCCAAAGTCTTCCCCACTCTAAAAGGACAGGAAGAAGTATATGCTGAGTAAAGAAGTGGTAATATTGTACTGCTATGGAGGGAGAGTTCCAACCCTTCTGTCTGATCATCTTTCTAACAGTGACGCTCCCAGTTATTTTCCTCACCACTTTATCTTCTCTCTCTCAATGTCTCTTTTTATCTTATATCTTAATGCATCCTTTCAATATAAACTATGGCATTTCTCAGAACAGTAAAAAGACCAAAGTCATTATAGAATATAAATGGCTTTGAAACATCTCCAGAATATGTTATAAGGAAGAAGGAGAGAGGAAAATTTTAAAACAGGAAAGTAAAAAATATCTGTGTGCGTGCAAGTACACATGTGTGTATACACACACATACACACACCCACGCCCACCCACCCCCACCCACCCCCACCCCCACGCATATATGTAAGAACTTTTTTTTTAAAAAAAGAAAAGAATCATTTTCTCACTGGGAGGAATTGGGCAGGGACCTAGGTGGGTGTGCTTTAGCAACCTGAGAAATGTCCCAGGCAAATGGATTCACATGGGTTGGGAGGAGTCATGTGAAAGGTGAAGGAGGGTGGAGCCTGGTGTCTTTTGTAGTCTCACATTCCATATGAGACATGTAGATCCAGAAAAGGAGGATTCATGGTCAGTAAAAAGAAATAAGACTTTCCTTAGTGTCTTTGTCCAATCCTAATGTTGGGAAATCCTTTTATTAGTTCTTCAATTTTAGGGCCTCAGAAATGCCCAATGACCCAAGGAACTTAAGACTCCAGATTCTTAGGTCTTTTACTTTTGGAAATTCTGATTGATTTGGTCTGCAGTGCGTCCCTGTATTTCTATTTTTAATAAATACACAAGTGATTCTGCTACTGTTCGTCTGATGATCAGACTGTAAGAAGTGCTGCCTCATGCAGTGTGGAGAGAGGCAGTCCTCTCTGTTGCCTTCTTCTGGACTCTAAAGCAGAGGGGTTTTCTATTTCTAGAGAAATCAGGCAGTGAAGGAAGCAAATGTTTCCATTTGAAATGGTGCCAGCCCGTGCATTTGTGGTAAGAAAATGAGATTGTTTTTCAGATGCCAGGAAGATTTCTTTCAGTGACTGAGGTGCATGGACATGTAACCCTATGTGGGTAGTGAAGGGAAAGAGGAGGGGCACATAAGAGAAGCAATAGAACACCACCAATCATTCTGTTCCCCTTTGTTTTAATTTTCTTTTCCATATATATTCCGAAACATCCCTTTTAAGCTTAAAGACAGACATAAGATTTTAAATGATGCCTAGGTTATGGTTCTTAAAGTGTATTCCCCGGACTAGAAGCATTGGCATCCCTGGGAACATGTTAAATATACAGATTCTCAGGGCCCTCCTCTAGGCCTACTGAAGCAGAAACTCTAAGGCTGGAGCCTAATAATTGATGTCTTAACAAGTCTTCCAGATAATTCTAATGCATGCTAGAATTTGAGAACCATTGGTCTAGCAAACCTCATAAATTCTCCAAGGCAAAAGTCTGAGTCCTCTGAATCTTGTGCTCCTATTCCCACCCAGCCTCCACCGTGACATATGGTGCTGATTACAGAGTGAAATTGTTGCTCTAAGCAGCTGCCATTCTCTAGTATTTTAATTCCTTCATTTTCAATAATAAAACTGAAATTATATTTACTGACCTTGATGATAACCTTATGAAATTATTAAGGCAGGCAATTTTCAGGATATCAGGGAGGTATTTGTAACAAGCTTCCAGAACATTCTGAGGATAAATGAACTTTGGTAAGCACCATAGGAGAAAGGGATGTGTCATTGGATTTAGGGTACTGTACCATGACAGCACAGATGAACCTCCAGATACAATTCTATAAAATGGGATCATGACACCTGCTCTACCAATTTTATAAGATTACTATAAAGATAAATGGTGATAATTTATTTTTATTACTTAAAGGATACATAAGCAATTTCAGAACAGATTCCCCCTTCTTTTCAAATATTAGCATTCTTTAGTCACTTGTAAGTCCAGCAGTGTATTGTTAGAGACACTAGAAAGAAAATTTATACCCACAGACAATGATGCCACAGACAAGTGAAGTGCCCTCAATGTATGGATGCAAATGAATACTTAGTATGCCAAGATCATATTATGCAAAATAAATAGCTCTCAACTGGGGTGGGTAAGGACACTATTCTGGCAATTGTCATTATCTTACCTATGACTTTCACCTAAGCTATCCTAAGTGCTACAAAATTTGAGTGCATATTCATATACTGTTCCTACTGTGGTGAGGTTAGCTGTGCTAAGTATGGCTGCTTAGGAGAAAGTCAATATAAATAAAGTGAATGTATAATTAACATGGATATCACAGTGTAGTATACTGAAAGTAACACTAGACTAAAAGTTCAGAAACTTGGTAAACTAATCCCATCCCTGGGCAAGTCCCTTAGAATTTCTAGGCCTCAGTTTATAAAATGAGGAGTATACTTCCCAAAAGTGTAACGAAGATCAAGGGAGTCCAGAAGTAGAAATGTATGGAAAAGTTGAAAGTATTATTACATTAAAGTTTGTTTAACCTGAACCTTCAGTTCATGTATAGCCTTATCTATCTTCATTTCTAACCCTGGATTTTGAGAATGGATGTTCAAAATAATAACTCAAAGACCCTGTAAAAGCTTCAAATGCTAAAGATTTAATGATATATTCAAGGTGGGAGATGAAATCAGATATTTCAGAAAAATTTCCCAAAGTAGACCAAACTAAATGAGCTGTTTCAACATTCATTTTGTTCCAACTAAATTGTTTGTCAGAAGATTCCTTTATTTAGAATAGTCCAAATCCCAAGAATTTTGATAAACTAATCCTCAGCTGCTAATTTTAATAATAGAAAAGTGAGTATGTTTAATTTGACTTTCTGACATAGAACACATTAGATAGCCAAACCCAAAAGCATCACATAAAGGATAAAGTGCTTTCTGTATAATTTCAGGGCAACAGTTGAATAAGAAATAAAGTCCGAATATAGTAGAAAGAAGAAATGTCTGCATGTTTTGGTGTCAATATTGAAAACCTTGGGGTGTCTTTTCAAGATGAATTCAGAAGTGCAGCTGTGGTTGAGAACCCAGAAAGTGATTTTTGCTGGGATCCCTTTTCGGAGCTATGACGTTCATTTGTGAAATAAGAGCTGCTGATCTCCACTTGATCCTTTTCTGTGGTTGCAAGATGGAGTTACAAATGCCTGAAATCCTGCAAACTTTCAGTTTTATATGCACAGTTAGGAATGGGGTGACTTGATTCACCAAATACTCTAGTTTAACAGAGTGCGTCTCTATTCATTCTGTAGGGATTTGTAACTTTCAAAGAGTGACTATAAAGCAAAATACAATTAATAATGTTGCATCAATTTGGGCATAATTTTACCTTTCTTTGGGAATATAAGGTTTACTTCAAGGCCTCAAAGGGTTCCTGAGCCATGACGTGGAATGCTGAGTCTCTATGTGCTGTTGATGTGCAGAAGGGCTGGCTAATAGAGAAGTCTTTGGAGGGTCAATTTTTGTAGTGCTATTCCACTGGGGCTTGAAAGGATGCTATATAAAGTAGTTAGAATATCAGCCAACAATCTCTTATACCACTGGGCAAGAGAGATGAATAGAACCTTCTCTAAAGAAGACAGACAAATGGTTAACAAACATATGAAAAAATGCTCATCACCCCTAATCATCAGAGAAATGCAAATCAAAACCATCCTGAGATATAATCTAACCCCAGTGAGAATGGCCCACATAACAAAATCTCAAAACTGCAGATGCTGGTGTGGATGTGGAGGGAAGGGAACACTTTCACACTGCTGGGGGGACTTCAAACTAATACAACCTTTTTGGAAGGAAGTATGGAGAACCCTCAAAGAACTCAAATAAGACCTCCCATTTGATCTTGCAATCCCATTACTGGGCATCTATCCAGAAGAAAAAAAATTATTTTACCATAAGGACACTTGCACTAGACTATTTATTGCAGCTATATTTACAATCACCAAAATGTGGAAACAACCTCAATGCCCACCAACCCAGGAATGGATTAACAAGCTTTGGCATATGTATACCATGGGATACTATTCAGCCACTAAAAAAGATGGAGACTTTACATCTTTTGTGTTAACCTGGAGAGAAGTGGAACAGATTATCCTTAGCAAAATATCACAAGAATGGAGAAATAGAAAGAATGGAGATATAGAAGATGGCTGACTGAAGCCAGCTTTCCACAGAGGCTCCCATCCAGAAGAAGAGTTAAAGGACAGAAATTTAGCAAGTAACCTGGTGGATTAGAGCTGCAACAAGAGAGAAGGTTGAAGAATGCACATCAACTCCACTGAGGAGAGCTGCAACCCCAAGGATATAAACAAAAGGTACAAAGTCCACCACCAAGTGGACGGGAGTCCAGTTCCCCCATGAGAATGGCTTGGAGTGCCTCACAAAAAAACGAGCAGAGTTCAAAGTTCCTCCCACTACACTCCACGGGAGAGACCCTCTAAAAACTGGACCTACCTCCCCTACTAGGGTGCCATGGCGTTCTCCTGCCAGGCATAAAACTGTATAAAACTGTATATATTCTCTACCTGCAACTCTGAGCTCCCAGCACTCCCCTCCGCTCTCATTCTGAGGTCTGGAGGCCTGTCCCCCAGGAGTCCAGATTCTTGGGTGATTTCTTGAGGGGTGTGGACAGGGCCTAAACTGCAGCTGGTCAGTGCTGACTCTGTGGCACAGGAGTGAGGTGAAGATGGTCAGCTGAGAGGGAATCACAATGGAGCAACGGTGCCCTGAGGGGCAGAGCAGCAGCCGTCTTTTGGCAATAATAGGGCTCACTCCCAGATATTCCGAACTCACACACCCTGTCTCCCTGGGCAAACAGAGGAGGCCGGGCATCTACTCAGGTGGGAACCACCAAGGAACAGATCTGGGATGGAAATGTGGGCCCCGTGAGTAAAGGTTTTGCCTGAGGTGGTACTGGCCTGGGTGGAGTGCAGGGACTAGAAATGCATGCACAGAGCTGATAAGTTCCCAGGGAAGGGCTGACCCAGAGGACTGCTTTACTGAACCTAAGATGCACCCAGCCCTCAGGGGATCATCAGGCTATAGACAAAGGAAGACAGGTGGCTAGAACTGACAGCTAACCGAATACAAACCTGCAGGAGCAAAGACAGGGCCTGAGGCGCAGGCTATGGGAACTCAAAACAGCTTCTCTTCTGCAGGGGAATTTAGCAGGGACAGAAAGAAATTCCCACAAAGTTGTTCTGTTCTGTTCTGTCAGTAACATCAATAAGGGGCGGGGCTGGAACTGAGTGAACAACCCCCAGCCTCCATCAAGTGCCCGAGGTTGTCAGGCATCACCTCTCCCTGCTAGAAAGAGGCAGAACGCAGTGGCCTGGCTGAGCAGAAATAGATTTCCTTGTGATTCAGGCAGGTGCAAACCCCTGGAGTATCTGTTCACTAGAGGCAACTGGGTCACAGCCCTGCGGGGCTATCAGTGACTGGGTGTGACAGAGATGCAAGGTGGGGAAGGAGGCATCAACCTTCCCAGACTAATCTATTTGCTGGGTGGGTCCTCCTGACTCCATGGAGCACTGGAGCAAGCCATATCTGAGTAGTCACCAGACTCCTGCAATCCAGTTGCCAGAGACCTTTTAAACTCTCCAACCTGAGACAGGTGCTGACTGAGACAATTGATTTGGACCTTTCAAACTGAGCCACTTGCCCAAGGACTATTCAGGTGATGCCGTGGGTGTGTGGTTGTAGGAAGGTTTGATTTTCCTTTTCCAATTGTTGCCTGTGAAGGGCAGGGTGACTTAATTGTTGGTATTTCTCCACAGCTAAGACTTCAACCCAGAGTAACTGTTTCACTAGGGTCAAACAGAGACCAGCTGAAAACAAGACAGAACCACTTAGCCCCACCAGACAAAACAGGTCCCCAGGTTCTCAGGCCATAGCACTGTACAGGTCCTCAACAAAGCTCCAGGGGAAAAATCAAATGGTGTAAAACAATCATGGGGCAGAATCAGCAGAAAAACTCTGGTAACATAAATAACCAGAATAGATCAACCCCCCCCCCAAGGAAAGATATGGCAGATGTAACTGAAGATCCCATTCATAAATAGCTGGCGGAGATGTCAGAAATCAAATTCAGAATTTGGATTCTGACTGAATACAAACCCGCAGGAGCAAAGACAGGGCCTGAGGTGCAGGCTATGGGAACTCAAAACAGCTTCTCTTCTGCAGGGGAATTTAGCAGGGACAGAAACAAATTCCCACAAAGTTGTGGGAATTAATCTTGCAAACATGAGGATGGAGGAATGGAGGAAAATTTGGAATTAGAGATTTGAGCAGCAATTCAAAAGTCAGAATTAGAAATTCGAGGAGAAATTCAAAAGTTGTCTCAAGAATTTAACAAATTTAAAGACAAAACCACCAAAGACTTAGACACACTGAAGCAAGAATTTGCAGCCCTCAAAGATCTGAAAAATACAGTAGAAGCCCTCAGTAACACAGTGGAGCAAGCAGAAGAAAGGATTTCTGACATTGAAGACAAAGCCTTTGAACACTCCCAAACTCTCAAAGAGGAAGAGAAATGGAGAGCAAAAACAGATCATTCTCTCAGAGAGCTCTGGGATAATTCGAAGAAGGCTAATATATGCCTCATTGGAATCCCTGAGTCTGATGAAGTGGCCTCGCAAGGCACAGGAGGCCCTTCTCCATGAAATTATGGAAGATAATTTTCCAGACATGCCCAGAGATTCTGAAATTCAGATAGCAGACAGTTTCAGAACCCCAGCACGACTCAATCCGAATAAGACAACCCCCAGGCATATCATAATTAACTTCACTAAAATTAATATGAAGCAGAAAATTCTGAAAGCAGCCAGACGTAAGAAATCCATTACCTACAAAGGGAAGAATATTAGAATGACTGCAGATCTCTCTGCTGAAACTTTTCAAGCCAGAAGAGGGTGGTCATTGACTTTTAATCTCCTAAAGCAAAATAACTTTCAACCCCGGATCCTATATCCGGCTAAACTGAGTTTCATTTATGATGGAGAAATTAAATACTTTAATGACATTCATATTTTGAAGAAATTTGCCATAACCAAACCAGCTCCTCAGGATAGTCTCAGACCTATCCTCCGTAATGCCCAGCCGAAACCTCTATCACAAATGTAAACTCACTCAGAAACTTTTGATCAAACTCCAACTTCCACAGTGGAGAAATGATTAAAAATGTCCACTGGACTTTTGAAAAACTCAATACCCAAAATTTTATCAGACTTATCAATATTATCCATTAATGTGAACGGCTTAAACTGTCCTCTAAAGAGGCACAAGTTAGCTGACTGGATACAAAACTCAGGCCAGATATTTGCTGCATAGAAGAGTCACATCTTCCTTAAAAGATAAATATAGACTCAGGGTGAAAGGATGGTCATCCATATTTTAGGCAAATTGTAATCAGAAAAAAGCAGGTGTTGCAATTCTATTTGCAGATACAATAGGCTTTAAACTAACAAAAGTAAGGAAGGATAAGAATGGGTTTCATATTTGTTTAGGGTAATACTCAATATGATGAGATCTCAATTATTAATATCTATGCACCCAACCAGAATGCACCTCAATTTATAAGAGACACTTTAACAGACATGAGCAACTTGATTCCCTCCACCTCCATAATAGTCGGAGATTTCAACACTCCTTTGGCAGTGTTGGAGCGATCCTCCAATAAGAAGCCGAGCAAAGAAATTTTAGATTTAAACCTAACCATCCAACATTTGGATTTAGCAGAAATCTACAGAACATTTTATCCCAACAAAACTGTATACACATACTTCTCAACAGCCCACGGAACATACTCTTAAATTGGTCATATCTTAGGTCACAAGTCTAACCTCAGTAAATTTAAAGGAATACAAATTATTCCTTGCATCTTCTTGGACCACCATGGAATAAAAGTTGAATTTAGTAACAACAGGAATCTGCATACTCATACCAAAACATGGAAGTGAAATAACCTTATGCTGAATGATAGCTGGGTCAGAGATGATATTAAGAAGGAAGTTGCCAAATTTTTGCAACAAAATGATAAGGAAGACACGAATTATCAGAACCTCTGGGATACTGCAATGGCAGTCCTAAGAGGAAAATTTATAGCACTGCAAGCCTTCCTCAAGAGAACAGAAAGAGAAGAAGTTAACAACTTAATGGGATGCCTCAAGCAACTGGAAGGGGAAGAACATTCCAACCCCAAACCCAGTAGAAGAAAAGAAATAACCAAAATTAGAGCAGAATTAAATGAAATTGAAAACAAAAGAATTATACAACAGATCAGTAAATCAAAAAGTTGGTCTTTTGAAAATGTCAATAAAATAGATCAACCTTTGGCTAACCTAACCAGGAAAAAAGGAGTAAAATCTCTAATCTCGTCAATCAGAAATGACAAAGATGAAATAACAACAGACTTCTGAGAAATTAAAAAAATTCTTAATGAATATTACAAGAAACTTTATTCTTAGAAATATGAAAATCTGAAGGAAATTGACCAAAACTTGGAAGCATGCCACCTTCCAAGACTTAGCCAGAATCAAGTGGAAATGTTGAACAGACCCATATCAAGTTTGGAAATAGCATCAACCATACAAAATCTCCCTAAAAAGAAAAGCCCGGGACCAGATGGCTTCACGTCAGAATTCTACAAAACCTTTAAAGAGGAATTAGTACTTATATTACTCAAGCTGTTCCAAAATGTAGAAATAGAAGGAAGACTGCCCAACATGTTCCATGAAGCAAACCTCACCCTGATCCCCAAACCATGGAAAGACCCAACAAGAAAAGAAAATTATAGACCAATATCACTAATGAATATAGATGCAAAAATATTGAACAAGATCCTAACAAACAGGGCGGCACCTGTGGCTCAAAGGGTAGGGTGCCAGCCCCATATGCCAGAGGTGGTGAGTTCAAGCCCAGCCTCGGCCAAAAACTGCAAAAAAAAAAAAAGATCCTAGCAAACAGAATCCAGCAACACATCAAATAAATTATACATCATGACCAAGTTGGTTTTATCCCAGTGTCTCAAGGGATAAATATACATAAATCTATAATTCAGCACATAAACAAATTAAAAAACAAAGACCTGCTCGGCGCCTGTGGCTCAAGTGGCTAAGGCACCAGCCACATACACCTGAGCTGGAGGGTTCAAATCCAGCCCGGGCCCGCAAAACAACAATAATGGCTGCAACCAAAAACTAGCTGGGGGTTGTGGTGGGCACCTGTAGTCCCAGCTACTTGGGAGGTGGAGACAGGAGACTTGCTTGAGCCCAGGAGTTGGAGGTTGCTGTGAGCTGTGGTGCTACGGCACTCTACCCAGGGTGACAGCTTGAGGCTCTGTCTCAAAAACAAACAAACAAACAAAAAAAAACAACAAAGACCATATGATTCTCTCAATTGATGCAGAAAAAGCTTTTGATAATATCCAGCATTCATTCACGATCAGAAAACTTAAGAAAATTGGTATAGAAGGGACATTTCTTAAACTGATAGAGGCCATCTACAGCAAACCCACAGCCAATATCGTATTGAATGGAGTTAAATTGAAATCATTTCCACTCATATCAGGAACCAGACAAGGCTGCACATTGTCTCCATTGCTTTTTAACATTGTAATGGAAGTTTTAGCCACCACAATTAGGGAAGAAAAGGCGATCAAGGATATACATATAGGGTCAGAAGAGATCAAACTTTCGCTCTTCGCAGATGATATGATCGTATATCTGGAAAACACCAGGGATTCTACTACAAAACTCTTAGAAGTGATCAAGGAATACAGCAGCATCTCAGGTTACAAAATCAACATTCATAAATCAGTAGCCTTTATATATACCAACAATAGTCAAGCTGAAAAAACATTTAAGGACTCTATTCCATTCACAATAGTGCAAAAGAAGATGAAATATTTGTGAGTTTATCTAACAAAGGACGTGAAAGATCTCTATAAAGAGAACTATGAAACTCTAAAAAAAGAAATAGCTGAAAATGTTAGCAAATGGAAAAACATACCATGCTCATGGCTGGGAAGAATCAACATTGTTAAAATTTCCATACTATCCAAAGCAATATACAATTTTAATGCAATCCCTATTAAAGCTCCACTGTCATACTTTAAAGATCTTGTAAAAATAATACTTCATTTTATATGGAATCAGAAAAAAACTCAAATAGCCAAGACATTACTCAGAAATAAAAACAAAGCAGGAGGAATCACGCTACCAGACCTCAGACTATACTATAAATCAATAGTGATCAAAACAGCATGGTACTGGCACAAAAACAGATAAGTAGATGTCTGGAACAGAATAGAGAACCAAGAGATGAACCCAGCTACTTACCATTATTTGATCTTTGACAAGGCAATTAAAAACATTCAGTGGGGAAAAGATTCCCTATTTAACAAATGGTGCTGGGTGAACTGGCTGGCAACCTGTAGAAGACTGAAACTGGACCCACACCTTTCACCATTAACTAAGATAGACTCTCACTGGATAAAAGATTTAAACTTAAGACATGAAACTATAAAAATAATAGAGAAGAGTGCAGGTAAAACCCTTGAAGAAATCGGTCTGGGCGAGTATTTTATGAGGACCCCCTGGGCAATTGAAGCAGCTTCAAAAATACACTACTGGGACCTGATCAAACTAAAAAGCTTCTACACATCCAAGAACACAGTAAGTAAAGCAGGCAGGCAGTCCTCAGAATGGGAGAAGATATTTGCAGGTTATGTCTCCGACAAAGGTTTAATAACCAGAATCCACAGAGAACTCAAACGTATAAGCTAGAAAAGAACAAGTGATCCCATCGCAGGCTGGGCAAGGTACTGGAAGAGAAACTTCTCTGACGAAGACAGGTGCACGGCCTACAGACATATGAAAAAATACTCATCATCTTTAACCATCAGATAAAGGCAAATCAAAACTACTTTGAGATATCATCTAACTCCAGTAAGATTAGCCCTTATCACAAAATCCCAAGACCGGAGATGTTGGTGTGGATGTGGAGAAAAGGGAACACTTCTACACTGCTGATGGGAATGCAAGTTAATACATTCCTTTTGGAAAGATGTTTGGAGAACACTTAGAGATCTAAAAATAGATCTGCCATTCAATCCTATAATTCCTCTACTAGGTATATACCCAGAAGACCAAAAATCACATTATAACAAAGATATTTGTACCAGAATGGTTATTGCAGCCCAATTCATAATTGCCAATTCATGGAAAAAGCCCACGTGCCCATCGATCTACGAATGGATCAATAAATTGTGGTATATGTACACCATGGATTATTATGCAGCCTTAAAGAAAGATGGAGGCTTCACCTCTTTCATGTTTACATGAATGGAGCTGGAACATATTCTTCTTAGTTAAGTATCTCAAGAATGGAAGAAAAAGTATCCAACGTACTCAGCCCTACTATGAAACTAATTTATGGCTTTCACATGAAAGCCATAACTCAGTTATAACCTAAGAATAGGGGGAAGGGGGAAAGGGAGGGGAGGGAGGGGGGATTTGGGCAGAGGGATGGTGATTGGTGGGATTACACCTGCGGTGCATCTTACAAGGGTATATATGAAACTTAGTAAATGTAGAAGGTAAATGTCTTAACACAATAACTAAGAAAATGCCAGGAAGTCTGTGTTAACCAGTGTGATGAAAATATGTCAAACGTTCTATTAATCCAGTGTATGGTGCCCCATGATCACATTAATATACACAGCTATGATTTAATAATAATAATAAAAAAGAATGGGGAGACAAGGATCTTATGTACTCACTTCTGATATGAGCGATATGTACCCTAGCATACAGTAGGAGCTGGGGGACTGGGAGAGCAGAGAGAGGGAAGGAGGGAAACGGTGGAGATTTACGAGGGGTGGTACAACTTTTGGGGGCAGAACACTATTATGAGAGCATCTTTATCTAACAAAAGAAATCAATGTACTTGGTTCTTTGTACCCTCAATGAATCCCCAACAATAAAAAAAGTAATTTTATTCAAAAAAAAATTTCCCTCCCATTTCTCTCTCCCTCTACCAGTTCCTCTCAGCCCTCTTCACCTTGCATACTTATGTATTTCCATCGACCTGCTGTTTTTAAACTTTCATTTCCTTAAAATAAAGCAATTCAGTGTGATAGGAGGAAACTTTGAGCCAACCTCCAAACTCCAAATCTATCTTTAATTTTTAGTATTAATACATAACATTGTATGTTTTTATCATGTACAATGTGATGTTTTGAGGTATATATGCATTGTAGAATGGTGATTTAGCTAATTAACAAATGTGTCACATGGTCATCATTTTCTGGTGAAAGCACATAACATCCATTCTCTAAATTTTTTAAGAATATAATATATCATCAATAACTGTAGTCACCTTGCTGTACATTAGTGCTCTTCAAATTACTTCCTTCTATCTAACTATACTTATATATCCTTTGACCAACTTTTCCCCATTAACCCTTCCCCCTAACTATCTCATCTTCTGATAACCACTATTTTACTCTCTACTTCTATGAGGTCAACTTTTTAAGATTCCACATGTGAGTGAGATTGTATGGTATTTGCTTTTCTTTGCCTATTTCGTTTCATTTAACACAATGAGGAAGACACAGATAAATGGGAAGATATCTGATGTTCATGAGTTGGGAGAATAAATATTGTTAAAATATAATTAATACTATCCAAAGTGATGGATAGATTCAGGCTGATTTCCATCAAAATACCAATAGCATTCTTGCCATAAATAGAAGAAACAATTCTAAAATTCATATGGAATTACAAAAGATCCCAAATAAGAAAGTAACAAAGATATAATAACCCAAACAGAATGGAACTGGCCTAAAAACAGACAAATAGACCAAAGAAACAGACTAGAAAACCTAGAAATAAAATCATGCATTTAATGTCAATTGATTGTTTAACTAAGTTGTTAGGAACAAAGGATAATCTCTCCAATAAACGGTGTTTGGAAAACTGAATATACACGTGGAGAAGAATAAAATTAGATTGCTATCTCTTATGATACAAAAATCAACCCAAAATGGGTTAAAGACTTATGACCCGAAACTATTAAACTACTAGGAGAAAACCTAGAGGAAATGCTTCCTGACATTGCACTGGGCAAGAATATTCAAATCAGACCTAAAAAGTATAGCTAGGCAACAAAAGCAAAGAGTAGACAAATGGGATTATATCGAACTAAAACAGTTGTGCACGGCAAAGGTAATAATCAACAGAGTGAAGAGACAACCTACAATACTGGAGAAAATATCTCTAAACTGTACATCTGACAAGGGGTTAATAGCCAATGGTTCTTTTAAATGACTCACTTTAGGACAATAAAACCAATGGTAGTATAGTTCTGGGCTGGGGGTCCTGGGCCATCTGTCATTGGTGGGGAGGTACTTGCAAGAAGCCAGCGTTGACCCTGCACTCACATCAGAGTTCAGAGTGTTGTTCACCATTACACATGGAAACACTCTTGCACACTCATCAAAGAGGCTGCTTTACCTGGAAATCTGGGCTATCCACGATGGCTGAAACATTGACTGCATGTGAAGCCTACAATCTATTGGGGACTTAGGTTAAGTATTTTGTCCAATTATGATAGCTGATTTTTCTTACTGTGGGTCAAGACCTAAATTTTAAAGCTAGAAAAGATCTCAGAGATCATCCAGTTTAATGATCCTCAATCCTAGCATTCCCCAGAATCACATGAGGAAGGTCAAAGTCTAGGCCCCACCCCAGACTATTATCTCACTTTCCTCATTTTCTTACTTGATTGTCACAAAAATCTGGAGAGTAGGCATTATTGGCTCTATTTTACAGATAGGCAAACAAGCTCAAAGATGCTAAGTGGCAGTGCCAGCATCACACAGCTAATAATTAGCAGAGCTGTGATTTAAGCATAGGCCCTTTGATTCCATTTTGAATGTGAGATCTTTGTCTTTTGTTTAAGTGTTGGAACCCTTCCTGTTACTGCTGTGGAACACCCAGTCAACAGGGTGACATGATCTTCAGACCTCTCTGGTTATTTATTCAGACTTCCTGAAAGAGACTATTTTGAGTCAGATCTATCTATTTCTCCAGGAGAAAATCCATCCTTTCCTACAGGATGAGAGACCTCACTTCCTCGGTATGGCACAGTGGGCCCTCAGACTCTTCCTCCTTATTTTCTGCCTTACTTCTGAAAAGTTGGTGGAAATCAGACTACAGAACACTTAAAATACCAGGCAGAGGAGTTCCAATTTTACTCTCTAGAGCAGTGCTGTCCAATAGAACTTTCACTGTAGAAATAAAATTCAACAATGGAAATATTTTCTATTTGCACTGCTCAAGATTGTAGCCACTATCTGTATATGACCTTTGAACACTTGCAATGTGGCAAGTGAGACTGAGAAACTACATTTTACATTTCGTTTAATTTTCATTAATTTTAAATTATAGTTAAATAGCTGCAGGTGTCTAGTAGCTACCATACTGTGTCTAATACACAATTCTAGAGGCATAGCTCTGGAGGCAGTAAGAAAAAGCACAATAATGGTGTATCTTAGAAAAACTACTCTGGTACATTATGTCAGATGTTCCAGAGGGGATCATGTAAATACAAAGAACATGGACACTACAATTAGGCTGCCAGAGTACAAATTTTCATTGTCTTACCTATTAGCTGTGTAACCTGGGGGGCATCACTTAATCTTTCTGAGTCTTTGTGTCTTCATCTGCAAAATGGAAACAGTAATACCACCCACATCATAGGATTTTTGTGAGGATGTGATGAAATAAAATCCATGCAGTGTCTGGCATGCCACAGTACAATTTTCATCTGTTCATGGCTGAGTGAGGGAGGAATGGGGGAGGAATCTGTGTTGCTCAGCTGTTAAACAGAAACCAGCTGCATCTCTGGAAATTAAAAAATACAGTATTTGGAAATCATCACCTAGATAGGGACTTTATGGGGAGGGTAGAAAAAATGATCTCAAGATGGGGAAGTAAATTGTACAAAGAATAATCAGAATGACTCTTTTCTAAATGAGCTTTGAAAAAGCTTAGAACCAGTAGTTTCCCAAAGTAAGAGCAAATACACTAGAGGGGCAAGAATACAGAAAAGAGAAGCTTAACCCATTTAGAATCCCCAGAAATGCATCTTTTGAGAGTGGATGGAGTGATGAATTAGGAGTCAGAAGACAATCGTTGACCTGCTTTGTAAGTCACTTCCCCACTCTGGGCCTTTGTCTTCTCATGTGAAAATAATGGGTTAAACTAGGTTTATATGTTAAACAAATGCTCAGTATGTGTGTTTGGGGGAAATATATGCCAAAAGCAAATATGAATAAAATAGTACATGGACTCAAAATGCACATATTCTTATGGGAGAGAGAAATATGTGTTGGATGCAATGATGGGGAAAAAAGAACATTTGGAACCCAAAGGAACAAACATTTCCATCTGGAAGAATGGGGAAGGGCTTCATAGAGGGGGTGTTAAAATGTGCCTTAAAGGATAACTAAAAGATCAGCAGACTTCAATGATCAACTCTCTAGTGTCCACGTAATTCACACCCTAAATATTAATTCTCTCTTAGATACTCTCAACAGCTCAGTGGTGGTTAGTTCATTTAATTTAATTTGGTACTACTGAGGTCACTAGGCTCCTTGTGTCCTAGATCCTAGATCCTTTAACCTTTTTGTCTGTTTAACAAATGGATGTCCCTTGTTCCAGTGAGACTCAGGAAAATGTGGTGGGAAGGGTTCAGTAAATTCATACCACTCAGGGAAAAATATCTCTTCAAGAACAGATTAGAAAAGTGATAGAGCCCAGTGATTAAACATGTAGGATTTGGCCCCTGACTGCATAGGTTTTATTTTCTGCTTCATCATACAATAGTTATGCAAATTGGGTACGTTGTGCAATCTCTCTGTGCCTCATAAAATGTGGGTGGCAATCTTCAGAGACTTGTCAAGATAAATGAGTCAATTCATGTAAAGTACATAGAGCAGTGTCTGGCATATAATAAGTGCTCAATAAAGTGTGCTATTGTTATTATCATTACTAGTGTCATTTTTATTACTGCTCAAAGTCTTCATTTCTGGAATTTCCATTCCTGAGCCTCTGTTATTTTCTTGCATGTTCTAATTTGGTCATTTTCTCAATTCGAATGTTTTGGTAGGTACCTCAGCCACTGTGACTAGCGAGAGCTTTGTGCAACCTCTTCACTTGGGCCAGGTTTAGCTTCTATATTGTCAGTCCACAAAGATGCCTGACACTGGCAAAAGTTTTAATTCTGGAGTTGTGCAAATTGCTAATTAGACTTGTAAACATTTTCCACTTTACTTCCCTAATATTTTTACAGTCATGGAACTCTTCCCACTGTCACTTCTGGCGTCTGCACCTGGTGCTTAATGACATTTGGGCAGCCCCGTTGTCTATGTAGCAGCCTGGCCACCTTGCTGTTTGCATGAGATATGCCTTCTGAGCCCCAGATCACTCTTGGTGAACACAGGGCCTGGCATTTCCCAAAATGTGTTCTTTTTGTATTTATCAAAGAGCAGAATATACATAGAACAAAGTAGAATAGCGTAGCAAAATGGTGGGGAGTAGGGATTGTCATGAGAGGCAAATAGGATGAGTTCTATTTGCTATAAAGGCCTAGGGACATTACCTTTATGTCATATATAGGTGACTAAGAACAGTCACATGATGGGATACTTTTCTCTCCCACATGTCTGCTTTCTCTGTTTCTCCCTCAACACCCCTACTACTCCAGCATAATGTTCTGTGTTATAGAACCAGTTATAAGCAAGTGTCACAAGCAAGCTTATGTCTAATAGTCAATTTTTGATGGTGACTCTCAGTGGGACAGGTCTTATAATTAACTTGGGTTATCAGATTTAGCAATTCAAAAGACAGGAAGCACAGTGAATTTGAATTTGAAATAAACAATAAATAATTTTTTAGTGTAAATATGTCCCATGAAATATTTAGAACATGCTTATAGTAAAATATTATTTGTTACTTATCTGGAAATCAAATTTAACTGGATATCTTATATTTAATCTGGCAACCCTAAAATAGAATAGATGGTCACTTAGGTACCATAAGTTAGAGATCTGAGAAGTTCATTTTCCCACTGATACTGCCCTCACAGGCCTGGCTCATTACTTGAAACTCTTGCCATACACAGTCCCTTTGAGTTAAGACATTGGAAGCTTCTTTCAAAACATGTGTATAACTTGGTAGCCATTAACTAGCATTTAACACTCTAGCTCAGATTAGTTCTACAGATGAGTTTACCGATCATCTCATAAAGCCTAGATAAAATGAGACACAAAATAGTTGAGTTTAATTTGAGACACTTGGGATAGGACTAGAGCCAGGGGTAATGCCCAAGAATAGGCCCTGAAATGGAGAACCCAGAGATAACCTCATATACAAAAAGTCACCTATATGGTAGGATCAAAGAAGTATTGGGTCTCCCCCTCCTTGCAGCCACAATGCCTGATAGGTCACCATTAGTCTTCCCTTTGGGTTACCTTTGCTTTCTCTCCAGGCCTCCTTCCTGATGAGAGGCAGCCTTAAGTAATGACAAGATCTCAGACCTTATAGTCAGACCTAACTCTGCAACTCACTAGCTGTGTGACTTAGGTTGGGCAAACAGGATGTCTTCTTTTTTTATCTCTAAGGCTGGGAAAATGATTCTAGCCTTGGAATTCTTGTAGGATTGGTGTGAGGAATGAATGGAAACACTGTATGCATAAGTCCTTTGAAAACAGGTGCTGACAAAATGCTTTGCATACATTAAAATGCATGTCCTCCTGAGAGGGGTAGCACAGTCAACTAGTCCTGGTTACATGGTGTATCATATAACTGTTCCCCCTGAGGGGAGAGACGGGGTCATAGGAAGGCAAGGGGTATCAGTGGTGGGTATTGCTGTGGGGCTAGTGTGGTGGGGAGGATGAGCCCAGGCAAAGAAAGCTGTGATCATCCCCATGCCCCCAAATAAACTGTCAGTTCTAGCATTTTGCCAATGACTGATCCTATGATCCTCCTCTGAGCATGAGCTCAGAGCAGGAAGGCAGGACTGGAGGGAGGAGGTACGGAAGACTCCCTTGACATACTGCAGGTGGCATTCACCAGCTCTCAAGGAAGAGCTCCAAGTTTAGGGGGACAGGTGGCCAGCGGAGGTTTTTGAATCTACCAGAGGAAATTATCCTCCCTCTGTGTGCCCAGGATAAGATCTCAGAGCCAGGGAATGTTTGTAAATGGACTCTCTCATTTAAATAAATCCCACTTAAATATTTATCAGATCATGAATATGCATGTTTCTCTCTCTCAGCGCTGGAAAGAGAACGGGCATGTAATTTTTAGATGGCACATAAATAATGTAAGGGGGGAAAAAGGGATCTTTGTTCTGTGTTGACTGTGTATTTACAGCATCTCAAGAGGTCTTGAAATAATGAACTGATTTTTCCCTTTCCCAGTCTACATGTGCACTTGGAGTTTCATTTGTCCCATCTTTAGGGTGATTTGCACACATTTGTATCTCAGGGGATGATTTCTGGAGGCAAGAAAATGAGGATGGACAACTTCAATTGTCAGTGAGTTAGCCAAGGCAACCCTTTGGCATCCCCTCTCAGCTGGCTGTCCCCACTTTGGATTTGGATGGGAGGAACCACAAGCAAAGCTACTCTTGCATCCCTATTCTGGGGCTCAAAGGCAAAGGCCTATAAGGCTCTTAAAAAGGCAACTGTCACTAAAGTGGGCAACTGTTGTCCTCCCCAGCCGTGAAAACTTGGACTTGGCTGGCTCTGGGCATCTAGTAGAGTTCTAGGGGAAAGGCAACAGGGAAATTTTGATGAGGGCTGTGGGGTGGGTTGAAACATAATTAGGGACCTTGGTGCTCCATTGGAGGAAGGGAGCTAACTACTCTCACTTCACCCTTCTATTTGGCTGAGAACCAGCTGTTTCTGGAGCCCAAGGCCTGAGTAAGCAAGAGATGATGTGTCCCCACCCCTGAGGGCTGGACTCTACATCCCTATCTGTCCTTCCACAGTTGTACATTCATGGCTTTGGGTTTAGTAGTGAAGAGCAAGCACTATACTTCACCCCCTGTGTCGGTATGAGGAATTGAGGAAGGATTGACTTATCCTTTTGCCTTAAAGCATCTTTAGAAATAGCAACTTTTCCTTGTTAATAGGAGAGTTGAAAGTGTCTGTCAGTGTGGAGTAATAGGAAGAACACTTTAACTGGGAGTTAGGAACTGGGGCAGCCAGTACTGGCTCCAACACTTACTAGAAGTGTGATAGTGAGCAGATCACTTAGCCTTTCTGTGCCACTACTTCCTCATCTGTAAAATCAGGGTCATGACAGTACCTCTCTGGTAAAATTGTTGTGATGATTAAAGGAGATGACACATTGAGAAGGGTTAGTACAGAGTCTGGCACATAACCAGTGCTCGTCAAGGATGGATATTAGCCTGAGAAACTGATTATTCATTAGCCCCAAAACTTTCTCCCAAATCCTGAGTCTTTCATTGTCAGTAAGAAAATAGTCCTAAGGTGTGCTGCAGTCCAATGGAGAGGACAGATTATTGGACTGGATGTTAGGAAAGTTGGGCATTAGCCCTGCTTTCACTGTTCCTTAGCTGTATGACCTTGGACAAATTATTTCCCCTCTCTGAAGACATAGACGTTTTAATCTGTAAACCAACAATGATATACCTCCACTTCCCTCCTCATTGAGTAGAAGCATAAAGTGGAAGGTTATATTTTGAACAAAATTAATTAGAATAACTGAATGTTCTTCTATTTCCATGGGTTCCAGTTAAGCAATAATTTGGAGGTCTCGCTTTCCTTTTAAGTGAGATAAGAAAGCTAATAGTTTATGGAAATATTTCTCTAATTTCAAGTTAGAACATTCAGAAAGCAAAGTGGATGGGTGCTAGAAACAGAAATCATAGCCACAGAGTCCAAATAGCTTATAAGCAGCTGTACAGAATTATGTGGTCAGTGAGAAGGTTGCCTTTGCCTCCTATTTTTGTCTTTCCATCTTCAAAGATGCCTTATTAAGCTGAAGGGGAAGCAGTACCCATAGATGCAGTGATAAGACACCAGGAGTCTTCTGGGACAGTCTAAATCTCATGTATCTTCTTTCTTTTCTCTAAATGTAATTCCTGAAGTTAGCAACTAAATGTGCTTTCATGCTGATGCTTTTGTAAAATTTTAATCATTTATCATAAGTAATAGCTACCACTTCTTGAGTACTTATTTCCGTTTATCAGACACTATACTAAGCACTTTCATGGTTTCTCATTTAATTTTCACAATAGCCCAAAGAGGTAGATACTATAACCATTGTTATTTTACAGATGATCAGATGATCAGAGAGGTTTTGCCCAAGATCACACAGCTAATCAACGTCAGAGCTGTGATTGAATCTCTAGGTTTGTCTTAGAAAAGCCAGAAAAGAAAGAAAATGTAGATTCAGAGCATGTGTCCTATATCTGTGTTCAGAAAATATGTCTACTGTTAGATGTTCTGAACATCTGCTTGGTAGGGACAGCCCCTGAGATTAAGTGATGAGAAAAGCTAGAATTGGGGGAATGTTGACTTTAGATTTTTGAGGGCTATTAGTGAGGGTAGTTGTCATCATATCTTTTTGTCTGTTTATCTTTAAAGTCACACAAAAAAATCCTTCTCATGATAACCCACAAAATGACCAGAGATTCCACATGCTCTCCAATGGTTGTCCTTTGCTTTCTTTTCATAGCTCTCCTAGTAGATGAGACACACAAATGACTGGGTCCATCAGCCATATGGCAATGCCCCCCAAATGGGCTGCGGGTGAATGGGCATGTGAACTAGAGACATGGTAATTCCTCCCAATTCCTAGTATCCACCAGCTTAAACCAAACAAGTGTAAGACCATACACTGAGATTTGATTTAACTCTAGGATTCAATATGTACCACAGATCCAGAGGAGCCTAAAAATATGTCAGAAAAGACATATGCTATGCTTTCTGTCAGCTTATTAAAAAGTGAAAATATAGATATATTTTTGGTGGAGCCACTGACTTCACAACTTTCCAAAGAGGTTGTCTGTTCAGTTTAAGTTGCCTTTAGGCATTTCTGTTTGCTTCTGAATGAAGAGATTGCTGTTTTCTGTTTTATTATTCCCAAAATATGCCCAGTAAAACCATAAAAATGCATGGTCCAGCTTTTCTAATCACATTCTTCTCTTCAGCGGTGGGCTTAGCCTTAGCAAAATGTGCGATAGATGGAAGGCTGGCTATATAGTTAGCAAATGAAGCTTTCTTCCTGATCATCAGCATTGCAATTCCGAAAGAAAGACTTCCTTCCTTTGGCTCAAGGCTTTTTGTACTTGCCTAAAATGCAGATATGTCTGAGAGGGGCTGTACATCAGCCATTTCTACCTCCATGTAATGTAAATGAGCTTCCCAGCTCCTTTCCTGGGAGTAGGTTCTGTTTCTGATAGAGGAGAACTAAATTAGCACACTGGAGAGATGAGCAGATTGGCTCAAGGCATAGGAGAGACCAGCGAGGGCAGCTAAGGACCTTTATTCTATGTTTCAGCAGTCACTGCTTTCCTGTGACCCTAGTCAGCACGTAATGGTAAAGGCTTAGACTTACAGAATGCTAACTATGTGCAATGAAGTATTCCAGGTACCTTTCATGGATGTAATCCATACAGCAATCTTATAAATTAGGGGCAATTATTACCTCCATTTTGAGGGTAAATAAACAAACCCACAATACAGAGCCTAGCACCTGCGGCCATTCTCGCTAGCCACAATATGGCCCACAGAGTGTGTCATAGGAGTCACTTCTCTGGTTAGCATTTGTGGACTATTCCCATTTAATGTGGCGACTTGTTGACTTGCTAATCTATGTGCAGAGTGGATAGAACTGGCTGGATCCTCCAGGGTGAATTTGAGTACATGCGGAACATAGGAAGGTACATTGACTCTTTTAATTCTGTTGGGTAAAGGCTTATCTGTGAGCACAAAAGGATGAGCCCTTCCTCTCGCATCTTAATCACTTATGTACAGAGCAGTTCTTTGAGCTTTAGGCAATTGCCTGGTCATACTCAGCATTTGATTTTAGCTTACATCATTATGCCATTCTTCTTTATTCCTGCAAGATAGGGTGCAAAGTATATTACTGACATTATGCAGATAAAAGAATTGACACAGGGTAGAAAAGGCTTAATACGATAAATCTGGCGCTAGCCTTTAGAATTTTGGAATCCTACATTTTAAGTAGAATTACAGTGTAGGAGACTCACTAACTTTACAAAAATATGGGACAATCCATTTTTTAGAACCTCCAACCTCAGACTTAAGAACTTTAAAGACCTTTCCAGCTTGACATGTCTAAGATCATTTTTTTTAATGCTACTATTCAGCACTGTGCTAGGTGGTTAAAATGATGGAATAAAAAAAATCACTTATAAAAGTCTTAGTCCCTACTTTTGAAAGTTGGCACCTTATTGATAGACCATGACACATTTATATTACACAAAGCACTGTGTAGGATAGGTGTAAAAAAAAAAAAAAAAAGGAAGATGGTGGGTAGTTTTGGTAAAAAATATTGCACTGCTTCCTTCCGTACTATGCTAAGTGGAAACCAGTAATTCTTTTTCCAGAAATTTTAAGAGAAATAATTTCTGCCAAGAGCTTTCCAAGAGAGAAAGAAATCTGACCAATCTTTAGAAGCCCTTTCCAGGCCTCTCAGAGATATAAAATACTTCTGTGGAATAATTCTGTTGCTTGCTTGTAGAACCTGGAAGTTTTAGATGATGCAATTTTTTTTGACTTTCTTAAGAAATGTATAAAGCCTCATGTGAAATCTTTTTAGCAAAACTTACCAGGTTTATGCTATTTATTGTTGGTTATCTTTTTTCCTTGTTTGTGTCTGTCAGTCACATATGGTTTCAGGAACAGGGTGGCCACTGTGAAATTAGCAAAGTTTTCTTTGGAGCCTTGACACTGCCCCTTTCCCCCTACATCCAGGGTCCTTCTCCTTTCTTCCATGTCCCCCTAGCCACCTCTACATATGATAATTTGGATCCTTTTCTTGCTATTCCCCTTATAGGGATGCTCCTTGTGTTTGGGAAATTTGTGATTGAAGGGATATACTCCCTTATTTTCCAAGCTTAGCCAAACCTAAGCAGGACAGAACCAAGAAGGAAAATCTGCTATGATAAGTCACCATTTCATGCTCATGTAAGTGTTCTGTGAATTATCTGTGCCTGCTCACCCTCTTTGGTACAGATAACTGAGAACTGATGATATCAGCGCTCACATCACTTTTTATCCTCATCAAATAGCCTACACAGGGATTTTGAAACAGTTTGCCTTCTTCAGTTTTTCACTAGGAGCTGTGGAAATTAATATCATGTTATGCTTGTCTTTAGAGGACTCCTGTGGATTGCTAAATACCATTGAATTGTATGAAATAGTGCAATATCTACACTTTAGCTCTTGAGTTTTCACATGTTAATATCTCTATTGGGCTAAGACTCAGGGATCATCTAGTGCACTTCAGCTTTGTCTGTTAGCCAGAAATCCATAAATTCAGGTTCCCAGAACTAAAATATCTGTTGGCGATATTTTAGGTGATCACCAGGAAGGTGATATCTTTGGTAATAAGATCGGATCATGGAAGGACTCAAACTCAGGGGAAGCCCAGTGAATAGGAGCTAGGTGACCATCTATTAAATAAGGTATAATCTGAAGAGATGATCTACTCAAGTCCATATGCTTCACAAACTCCTCATGGCTCCTGCAGGCCTACATTGGGCTTTTAGCTCAAGTCCTCTCATTCACTCATTCTATTTGTTCAATTTACAAATAATAATAATCCAGACACTGTATTATACTCAGCACTTAGCACAATGTTAGTGAGATGAATAAGACAACAATCTTGTCTTTAAGAACTTTCCCGTATTTTAAGGGAGATGAATACATGAACTGATAATAATAATGTTACTGTATGATCAATGTTGCATGAAATGCTATGAAGACATAGGGTGGGGTTGGAGCGGTGTCTAGGCCTGAGGAAACAAATATTTGAGCAGAATTTTGAAGACTATGTCATTTACCAGATATAGTATGTATGTGAGTGTGTATGTGAGAGAGCGGGAGTAGAGTGAGGGGGCTGAGTGCTAGAAAGAAGGAACAGTATGTGCAAAGGAATGGAGATAAGAAAGGGCATGGTCCACGTGGCATATTGAAAGTAGCATAGTTCCAGATGGTTATAGCATAGAGCACAACTGAGTAATGGATGGGCAGAGATGAGGCTAGGAAAGTGAATTTTAGTTGGATTATGAATGAATTTGTGTGCCATGGTGATAAGAGTAACCAGGATTAGTAACCAGGATGTTGCTGAGAGCTTTGAGGCAGGAGAGTGACCTGATGGAAAGGTTGGTATTTGGCAGTGGTGGTTGGGGTAAGATTAGGTGCAAGGATGGTGCAGGAGGTAACTGGAGGCTGAGCTTGAGTCAGTGGTAGAGGGAATGTAGAAAGGGTTCTTTACTGATGGAATGTGAGGGATGCTGAAGAGAGAAGATGAGCTTTCTGCTTTGGACAACTAGGCAGTACCATTCACTGAACCTCAGAATACAGGTGGAGGTTAAAGTTTCCTGAAAAAAGATGAATAAATTTAGAGTTCAGAATGTTGTGTTTGAGGTTCACAGGCGGCATCTAGGTAGAGGTTCAAGGGGGAAACTAAACCTATGGATCTAGAATTGGGAAGAGTGGTCAGGGCTGCCAGAAAGCCCATGTGAAATTGTAACTGTTTTGCCTAGAGAAGCATTTTGAATCTTTAGAGAAATTGGATATACCCAAGAAGCAAACTGATTTATCTTTTACCCCAGAAATTCATATCATTTTTGGTAGGGAAGACTTTCCATTTTAAGGGATCCTGGAGATTGCAAATGACTGTGTAGGACCCTGTTTTAAGACCTTGAATGAAGGGGAGTCCACTTTTGAGAATATCAATGAACCTTGTTAGAAGAAAACTTGGTAGAAGTGTGTTGTAGCAGTTCCTGGCTTAGAGATCCATCAGGAAGGCGTTTACGACCTAATTGGGACATCCTAATCTACCAACTAGACATCATTTCTCTTTCTTCCCTACCTACTAGGGTTCTAGAAAGGTTAGAGGCTAAGCAGTAAGAGATGAGCAATAAGAAAACATGTGAATGTGCTAAAGGTCTCGGGCTAAGCTAAAAAGTTAATATGGGTGATTATTTGTGTTTCTATAACCCTCTCTAAGCATAGTCATTTGAAAAGGAGTTCTAGTTTCATTATACACTTGACCCTTTAACAACATGGGTTTGAACTTCACACTTATATGTGGATTTTATTCCACCTCTGCCATCCTTGGGACATTAAGACCAACCCCTTCTCCTCCTCCTCAGCCTACTTAATGTGAATACCATAAGGATGAAGACCTTTGTGAAGACCCACTTCCTAATGAATAAATATATTTCTCTTCCTTGTGAATTTCTTAATATTATTTTCTTTTCTCTCACTTTATTGTAAGAATACAGTATATAATACAAATAACATACAAAATATATGTTAATTGACCATTTATGTTCTAGTCAACAGTAGGCTAGTAGTAATGTTTTGGGTGAGTCGAAAGTTATATGTGCAGTTTTCACTGCATGGAGGATTTGACACCCCTCACCCCTGCATTGCTCAAAGGTCAACTATAAATGGAAGTGGTATAATAATCCACAGAGTTTTAGAATCTAAAAGAATTACTGTAGATGTTATTTATTTACATGTCCCTGATGCCCTTCTGAACTGTGTGCTTATTAAGGGGAGACACTCTGTTTTATTTACTTCCATAACCCTAATAATGCCCTGGCACACAACTCTTGCACTCATTAATTGTTAGTTGCCAAATGATGAAGTCCACTCCCTCATTTTATATGGAATCTGAGGACCAGAAAAGCTATGTAACTTGCCTGGGATCACACAGCTGCTTAGTGGAAAAGCTGGGCCTAAAACTGGGCTTCTGGTTTGATGATAATGTTCTTCAAACAGCCTTAACTAGACCATTCACCTCTCATAACAAGCTGATCTTAATGTGTGATGACAAAGATTCTCTCCTTGATCAAACTCTCACCAGGCCGAGCCCTCTTCTCAACAAGGCTTCAACCTTGGTCTATAAAGCAGCGGTTCTCAACCTCTGGGTTGTGACCCCTTTGTAACAATGAAAATACATCCTGCATATCAGATATTTACATTATGATTCATAACAGTAGCAAAATTAGTTATGAAGTAGCAATGAAAATAATTTTTTGGTTGGAGGTCACCACAACATGAGGAACTGTATTAAAGGGTCATGGCATTAGGAGGCATTAGGAAGGTTGAGAACCACTTTAAAACCTGAACAAAACACTAACACAGTTTCCAACAGCTCAAGTCTACATCCCTAGGTGATCCTAGCTTCTTGTAAAGTGCCTGCCTGAGAAAACTCAAAGCTGCCAAAATAATTTATTGTTTCTTCCACCCAACACTTGGGTCCCAATCTCCTGGCCTCCAGGGGAAGGAGAGAGCCTAACTTCAATTAGGCTCGGATGAGTTTCACAGAGACCAATACTCTCTTCATGCTTTTTATAATTTTTCACTTTCCTGACTGTACTAAGCCCCTTTTCATCCCCCACCCTGTTCTCTGATTCTCCCTTTTAAAATGCTCATTCTCCTCTATACAAATTGAAGGTGAGTTCAGTTTATGCTGACCCCATTTCCCTAGTACAATAAATAGCATATTGCTGATTAAAATCAATCCTTAACTCTTTAATTAGCATCCAGCTTTGTTTATCTTTGACAATGGTCAGAAAGTCTGACAATATGAAACTTTATAGACAGAATGCCCCTGGAGAACTTTCCTCTATTTCTGAGCATTTCTTCCCACCTCCTAGATGCTTGGTGGACTCTTGAGGTTATCTTTAAAAACTTGGGAAGTAGAACACCAGCACGCTGTGTGACCATTTGCCTATGAGAAGATAAATATGGCTTCAGAAATATACTCTGGCAATTTGTGTCAAATTCAGTTTAGAGAAGCCTCCAAACATCTCTGTTTCCCTTAATAACTCACTGTGGGTCTGTGATCCATGAATTCATCTAAGCTTTTATCTGGGGTGGAGGGGAAAGCTATTTATATTTTCAGTCTAATCCACCACTTGGTGTAATGAGTTCCATATGTTTCCTCCATTTTATACCTGCTGTGTGAAGTTGCGTTTCCTCTATTTGTCCTAACCTCACCTCTGTGGGCTATATGGTGGTAAGATATACAAGAACACACACACTCAGACACACACGTGTGATTTAGGGGGGAAATGACCCTGTTACCTGTTATCTTTGTTTATAAGCATATAAAAAATTCAAATGAAAGAGAAAGCACACAGTGGCAGCTAATTACCCCAAGGAGAAGGAGGTAAATTCTTGACAAAATGGAAGCCCATTGATGTAGGAACCTGTGAAAATAAATAGGAGGCCTGCTATGGAATCAGCGCTTAGCCACGGACTGCCTAGCTGCAGGGAAGTTGAAACACCCTCTAAAAGTTCAGTGTGGCCCAGGAACATAACCTGTCAGCCTCCTTGCCTGACATGATCTTAATTAGCCTCTGCTCTGCTGCGAGAAAGCCCGCTGAGGCAGTTAGCACCAGAGAATTAATCAGATCGTTTGTGGAGTCAACAAAGCAGGACAGCAGCTGACATGGGCAACTTATTGATTGGAAAGGATCCAGCAAGACAGGGAGTGAAGTAGCTCATATGCGTGACCCCCACCCCGTTCCCCTGAATGAAGATTCTCTACAGAATCTGTGGTGGGGAATGGGTGACAGAGTGAGGTGTTCCTCTTAACCTCTGCCCTTCTCTCCCCAGTCCATATTCTGTCTTTCTAGCTTCCATGCACTTTTTGGCAAAGACATCATGTGTAGTCATATTGATACAAAACAATGTGTTTGACTGCAAGAGAGAGGGAGAGAACACTGTTGATTCTGTTGCAAATTGCACTTTTGCTACAGGATTAGTTGGGAAAATGGAATTTTGCCAGGATATCCATCCCTCCCTTTGTTTACTGCCTATTTTCAACAGCCCTGTAATTGCTTTCCATTTAGTAAAAGGAACATTGTTCCTTTTTGGTTTTTCTTTTAATTGTGTTTCTTGCCCTGAGCTCTGACGCTTGGGAGTGTTGATGGGAATACCATGTTGTTTCGGTTCTAGATACCAATTTGGCCTTAGCAATCAAAGCAAGGTCATTGCTACGGGATGCAGGTCTGTACTGGGCTCAGAAACATGTATGCCTTCTTCCATGAAGCCTGCCTTCCTTGACTAGTCCAGCCTGCTTATCATGAACTCTCTTCTTTGGACTCCTATAGTACTTCAAATCTGTACCACACGGTCTAGCTCTTGCCTTATGCTGTTTCATACTAATCTTTCCTTTGTGCACATTAATCTTAACTCATCTCTTTGGCCATGATGTAAGCTTTTTAGGGCCAAAGCCTCTGCCTCTTATTGAACATAGCTGTTACTACCAATCTAGGCACAGTGAGACACACTCAATAAATGCTAGCTTGGTTCTCTGACAACCCCTTGAGGAGTTCCTGTTATCATCCCTTTGACCTCTGCTTCTTTGGCACTATTGACAATTTTGGCTGAATAATTCTTTGTTGTGTGAGGAGGGCACTTCCCTGTGTGTTGTGGAGCGTTAGCAGCATTCTTGGTCTCTACCCACTACCAAAATGTCTCCAGACATTGTGATATGTTCCCTGAGGGGGGAAAATTACACTCTTTCCCTATTGAGAGCCACTATTCTGTACTGGCAATAAAGTATTATAATAAGAGCTAAAATTCATTAAGCGCATTACTGTGTTCAGCTTGGTGCTTAATATTTTATATACATTTTCTTGTTTAACTCCCACAGTAACCCTTCCTTGGTTTTAATTATTGTCTAAAGGGCTCTAAGGGACAAAACTCAAAGCCACAGTTGCAGGTCTACACCACTGTCTTTCCCTTCCCCAAGGAACATTTAGAAGAATCTTTTCAGTCTTAGGCCCACATCCTGAATTTATAGAACACTCCAGCTAACCCTTAATGCTGTAAAGACTACGCATTTGTTAAAAACTAGATATTCAGCTTAGTGAGGGTTAATTCCTCAAGGAGCTTGATATAAAGCAATGGAAGGTCAGAGCAAAAGCAACCCTGCCAGCTGTCACCTTCTTTTTTCAGAGATGTGAATACTATTTCAAACAGCTAATGCATGGCAGGGGGGCTAGAGATCTATTTCTTTTGCTCATACAATGACATTTTAGCTCAGGAGGCAGAATGTTTAGCTAGCCCACTGAAGTAACATTCCTACCCTAAATCCTAACCAGCTGTCTTGCAAACAATGCTACCAGTCACAAGAGGGACAGGGTAAAAGAAGTTGGATAAACCAGCACACATTTGTCCTTCTGTGGGGGCTGGGGGAACAATTCAAAGTACATCTCCTGACAGTAGTACCATCTCTGCATATGAAGGACAAGTCAAGAGAGAAAATTTGACATTTTAGTTTAATGTGTCTCTGGAGAGGAATGTGTCTGGGCATGAAGTCAATTCAACCTCAAACTTACTGCCACCAAGGAGTTAACGATACATTAAAATTAGTCATGTCATTCGATGGAGAAATATTCTACTTATGGAAAATACCTTTATAGGAAAACTGCCTTTCTGAGTCTGAGCTGGAAATATTACAGTAAACAGGATCTAATCACAGCGAAGCCTTTTTTCAGCTTTGCATGACAGCTGTAAAATATGACAGTATTTATTAATAGTCGCTGCGGTCTAATCTGCAGCTTTGGAGAGCTACAGAAAAGTGTGTTAAGCTACTGAGAGAACAATTTCCACAGTAACTAATATTCAGCTTTTGAAAGGGTGATTTAATGTCTGTGATTTATTTTTTTCCCCTACTGATGGTCCAACCCAAGGAATGAGCTACTAAGCTAATAACCTTTGCAGAGAGGAAGTGTTTAAATGATAATTTATTTCAAGAGCTGACAACAAATTGTTTGGTATTTTCTTTTCTTATGCCCCAAAGCAGTCAAGGATGTGCAAACTGAAGTATTAAAAAATATGACAGTTTTGGTATTTTTATTTTCAATGAAATTCTCATTACAGACATATGTACAATCTTTTATTCACAATCCAGTCCAAATAGTAATTCACTATTATTATTGTGCAGGTTCTCAAGATGCTCTCATAGTTGAAGACTCATCACAATAGATTAGGCAGGCAGCAGAAACTACTAAATGTCTCAGGTACTGTCAACCCTGATCATTGCTGCTCAAACAGGGGAATTTAGTGTCTGTCTCTCTCAGGATAATGTACTCTCTGGGCCTTCCTAATTTATTCAGATGTAAAAAGTAACTTGAATTTCAATAAAAACCCTCTTGACTTCACTTTTCCCAGGGGCAAATGGACATGACCAGAATTGGAGCCATGTGTTTCCTTTGCACATCAGTGAATCAGTTCTTAAAGTAGAGGAGGCAAAAAACCCACAATAGTCTGTTTTAGTTGTTTAATCAAGATACCTGATACTTAATACTTCCTTTAAAATTCCTGCCAAGTACTTGGCAGAAACTTTAAAAAAAGCTCATGATAGTGACCTTTCATTGGTCACTCCTTGCTTTCTTCTTCTTCAATAAGAAACAGCCTCTTAGCAATGAGGACCTGCAGGTTTATGGCTTTCTGTGTTCTAGAAATCATCTCTGCCCCAGAGATGAACATATGAGTTCTCTTTACTTCAGAGTTCAATTCTCAACAAAGCACTCCATCATTGTGCACTATGAACAAACCATTCTGCCTGCATTTGGAACTCTGCTCTTTCTCTGCCTTCACCTTTGCAACTTATCTGCCTGTTAACCTAGATTTTTCACCTCCTGTCTGGATCCCTGAAACTCTGATACTGTAAGATATTATATTCATTTGTGGACACCACACCTTAAGAAGGAAATTGGCAACTGGATCATATCCACAGAAAGCAAATAGGATAGGAAGGGTATGAGTAACAGGTCCTTGAAGACTGGCTGAAAAGAATACTAAGGGAAGAGGTAATAGCTGTGCTCAAATTTTAAGTGTGTGGGAGGCAGTAAGTCAGCCAGTGAACCCATATAGACCCATGCAATGTGGCAGACCTGTACTGCAATCTGGTTTCCTTACATTGTAGCTGTGTGACCCTAGGAACTATCATTTAGCCTTTTCGTGCCTTGGTTTCCTTGGTTAAGACAGATGCAGGGATGTTTTGAGGATTAAATGTGATCCATAAGCACAGAGCCTAGTACATAAATGCTTAAGAAATGGTACATGCTTTTATCAAAATAAGATACTAACATGATGACAATAACAGGGATTTGCTGATGTGTGCCATTGATTGGTATTGGGATGTGTGTGTGTGTGTGTGTGTGTGTGTGTGTGTGTGTGTGTGTGTAGAAAGAGAAGAACAGGAGGAAGTAAGGAGAGGAGAAAGGAGGAAAGGAGAGACGAGGAGGAAGAAGAGAGAAGAAATAGGAGAAGGAAGAGAGAGACTGATTTTGTGCTTTATTTGGTAAAAGGTGGAATATTTATATGATCTGAAGAAAAATCAGAGTAATTTTTTTGTGCTTTATTTGGGAAAATAGAACCGGGTGGAAGGGATGAAGCCAGGTTATGTAAGTAGGTGGTGAATAATAACATGCAGAAAGGTGTGAGGAATTGTTTTGCTTGTTTCTCAGAAGAGTTCAAATCCAGCCAGTGGAGAACATGCATAGTCCTCTGAAGAAAGTATGTTTTCTTTTTATCTTGGGGAATCGCTTTACCTCTTATCAGTTGCATACCAACGGGCGGAGTCAGGGACTGTTTGTTTTTGCATGTCCCTGACCCCCCCACCATTGGTATGAACTGAAGCCCTTCAAAACCTTTCAACATTTCTCCACTTTCCTAACTAGTGTATCTGGCAACCCTCTTCACAAAGTGCCTACTCTAATGAATGCAAATGTCATTGATGGATGTGGGAACAGTTGGGTTAAAAATTATTTTGTTCCAGGCTGCTTATATAAATCATTATTTCAGCAACAAGACTGTCAACTCCTCAAAGGCAGGACCTAATTATGCTTCTTTTAAACACCACCAGTGTCTTAGCACAGGATAGCACTGGGGAAAGCCCAATAATTGCTTGTTGACTGGCGGGATAATTGTTACAACTGCCCATGTTCCTGCCACAACCTTCGAGAGAAAATATTAATAGAAGGCTGTTGATGTCCAGAGAGTTACTTGGGAACTGAGTAGGGAGTTTCAGGTTGAGAATGGGAGACAGCAGGAGTTTATTGAACACTAGCGAGAAGGTAGGGACTAGTTGCCTCAAAGGGCACCCAGAGCTATTATCTCATTATCTAAGCTGAGAGCCACAGCTGGGCCGGATTCTTTCATCTCTGTGGGCTGTGCCCATTGAAGCCAAGGAGAGTTGTCAGGTGCACGAGAGAGTCTGGCCGCAGTTCTCAAGTATGTTGCTGTTCTGGGGGAAATGTTAGCACCACAGACAACTAGGTCATTTGCACCCAAAAGATAGGTCTAATAACTAGAAGAGGTGGACACGTCCCTGGCAAGCTTTTAGGACTTTCTATATAGGAAGATAGATGGGTAAAGGACCTCCCAAACTGGCCCTGTGGTGCCTGGAATCCTAGAATTAGAAAATTACCCTTTGCGTTAGAGTTCTATGTCCACAGAAAGCCTTTGACTATATAGAAATATCTTCTTCCTTGGATGCACTAACACATCAAATCACTAATAGCCATAGACAAATTAGCATGAATAAATTGGTCAGCTTAGCTGCTGTCACTAGGAAAGAAAGACTATTAATCAGTGGGAACAAAATGTAGGACAGGAAAGTTTTTAATGGAGGTGCAGAGGCAGGTTGAGACAGAGATGTTAAGGTTTTGCTCCTGCCAGGGAGGGCAGATGTAGACATGTGCCATAGTGAGGAATTCTGTCTAAATAAGGAAAAAGGATGTCAGTAAAGAGTAGAAGGCATGGAGGGGGCAAATAACACACTTAGTAAACCTCATAATTTTTCCTAAAACTGACCTTTTATGTACATAGCAACAAGAGCATAATTTTCAACTTTGTATTAGGAACTAAGTACAGTGATGACCTGAAAACCCCAAACCAGACCTTTTGCTACAGACAGAAATCAAAGCAGAGCCAACAGAGCCCTGAAATCTACTCAATGTTTAATAATTCTAGAGAAAATATTATCTTGGGCATAAATACAAGTATTTTAAATGGCTTCAGATGTTTAACCCATTTCTCAGCTCCCTACACATCTCTGCCCTTATACCGTGGAGTCATGTCATTTGTACATTTCATTTATTTGAATGTAATTACAAGTGCTCCCTTTTGTCTTTGTCTTCTATCCCTCTTATATGTTAAAATCTTCTAAAGTTATGCTTTGCTGTTGTAATTTCTCCCCATAATTTTTATTACTGAAGCAACAGTTGATTATTGCAGAACATGAGAAAATACAAAATAAAAATGACACAAACACAGAAAGCAGTTCTGCTCAGTGCCTAGTGAATAGTGTAGATGAAAGGATTCTGTGGGTATTTAGAGGAAGGCAAGACTCAGAAAACAACATCACCATCTTACTCAGACTTTTTTTTTTTTTTCTTTTTGAGACAGAGTCTCAGTATGTTGCCCTGGGTAGAGTGCCATGACATCACAGCTCACAGCAACCTCAAACTCTTGGGCTTAACCGATTCTCTTGCCTCAGCCTCCCAAGTAGCTGGGACTACAGGCACCCACCACAATGCCTGGCTAAATTTTGCTCAGTCTTTAAAGTCAAAGGTTCAGTAGTCATCCATGAATCCTTCCTCTCCCTCACATGCCACCATCTGTCCCCAGCTTCTGTTCTGTCTCCAAAATATATTTCAATATCATTCCCTTTTTTTCATTTCCAGCCTAGTCTAAGCTGCCATCATTTCTCACCTGGATGACCACAATGGCCTTTGAATTGGTTTCCTTTCTTTTGCTCTTGCACCACACTCCATTCTCTGCAGAAACTTAGATCATGTAACTCTCTTGCTGTGGGTCCTCGAATGACCTCCAACTATAGTTAGAATAAAATCCATACCTCTTACTATGGCTCCTGTTCATACTTTCTGGCTATAATCTGGCTCCTGTCTATCTCTATAGTCTCTTCTCAAGACACTTTCTATCTCCTCATTATTCTTTAACCACACTGGTCTTTTTGTACCCCAAACATGCTACAGGGTCTTTGTACTTGCCAGTTTTCACTACTTGAAACTCTTTCCCTCTACTCTTCACATAGCTGCCTCCTTCTAATCCTTTAGTTATCAGCTTAAATGACCCCTTCTCAATGAGGCTTTCACTGAACATCCTTTTAAAATTAGGGCTTATCAATTATTATCTGTGTCTTTGTTTCCTTCATAGTATCTTACTTGATTTTTGTCTGTCTCCCTTATTAGACTATAAGCTTCATAACAGCAAGAACCATATCTATCTTGTTTATCACCACAACCTTAGCATCTACTGAATGAAAGAATGAATGAATGAATGAATCACTGTGAGTTAGAGTGGTCAGAGAAGGCTACCTTGGGGTGGTAGATATCGAGGTAGGTTTTGAAATGTAAAAGGGTGGGCATGATTCTCATAATCAGGATGAAGGAGAGAATTCCAGGTAGCAGTAGAAGAAGCAAAATTGCTGAGGCAGGTGTGGTTCTGGCACATTGGGACAATAGTGGACAGTGGAGCTGTTTCTAGTGGAAAGTCCTCTGAGGGTAGCATAAGGAAAAAAAGTTTGTTAGTTGGTTGAGGCATAATCATGTCAATTGAGTCTGGAAGAATAGACCGCTTTTTTGTTCAGTGTAGGTAACAGAAAGTCAATGAAGATTCTGGAATAAAATTCCAGTATGGTGTTTTGAGAAGGCTGTCCAAGGGGGAAATTAGTGTAAAAGTTTATGAAAAGTAGCTCTTAAGGAGAGCACATTGGTCTCACCAGATACAGAGGAACAAATAAGAATTTACATGAGTCAGAAAGGTTTCTTTTGGCTCCAAGACCATAGACTTGTCCAAACTATTTAGTGAGAAGATTTGAGAAAAGATGCAGGGATAAGAAATAGACAGATGGACTTTTGCTTCCTTTTCTCTAATAGAGAGCTAATGAGCAGAGAAGGGTACAGGAGATGGGAAGAAAATTTATGAATGGTATTTCTGCTTTTGAATAAATGAGAGGTTACCTTATTAGTAGGACTGAGACTCAGTTTTTAAAAAGTTTCAGGAGAGAAGATGCCTGATTTGTGAACTTGAGTTCTGAAAACGAGATTGCTGTGCACTAGATTACACTGTATGTAGTACATAGAAATAGGCTAATTCATCCTCAGTGTTTGGACAAAATGGAATGCATTAAAATTGAGCAAACTGTGAATTAGAATGTTCAAATTATTTTGGGACACCAGATAAGCCTGGGCCTGAAGACATAGTGTTCCTTCCTGACCCTACCCTTTGTTTGTCCTCTTTTGCCCTCCCCAACCCCCGTTTCCCTCCCTTCTTGTAATCCACAACTTATCTATCCTTCAAGGCTAGCTCTTCTAGCAAGCCTTCTCCAAAAACTCAACTTTTCTGGAGCACCACATTTTTACAGTTCCCAAAGCAATCAGAGTCTGTAGTGTAGCACTTAATTTGACATTGTTCTATGTTGTTCATGAATTGTTTCATGAACATCCTGTTCTGTCCATCCCTATTGGAACCATATTAAACACGTATATGCATGTACGTGTTTATCACAGGCTTAGAACATACCTTTGGGTGTTGATAATAGCTTGAGGAATTGATTAAATACTTAACTGATAATATATAAGTTAGTGTTAGTAGCAAGATACAAAGTGCCCTGTGTCTGGCATAACATCTCAAAGAAAAACCACAGAATTATTGAATATTACATTAAGAAGGGATAGGAAGAGGTTAGGAAAGCAAGGCCATGAGAGCTTCAGTGTGTTGGTCAAGGTCAGAGAGCTTGGACTTGAACTCTGGTGTCCTGCTTTAGGTTCATGGAATTTGTTGATATTTTGGAAGGAAGTACCATAGGCAAATATAGACCTAAGTATTTCCAAGTAGGATTTGATGATGCAGCAAAAGGAAAATAAAGTGATACGTGCTCTGGATTCCCAAGAGCAAAATGATTCTTCAAGCCAAGTTTCTCTTTAGGCAGACGGGCCTTCCCTCTGCTCCTTCCTTCTCTGAGTCTGAAAACTCTGAGTCAGAAAGAACCAAGAAACCATCCCAAGTTCTCTTAAGCAGAGTTATAGGCAAATGACTGAGAAAGTAACATTGTCTTCTGGAATATTATGGTGACAGGATCCTTTACTGAGGGACCCCTCAAAAATAACTGAGATTTGGAGGAGTCCAGTTAGGTAAATTTTCATGTATATGTTTTAGCTAATTACTACCTTATGGTATACTAAATAATATCAGACTCTTCATTTCTGAGACTTTTTCAGGAGAATGTGTCCTCAATGCATTATACCACTGTTAGGAAAACTATTCAGCTCCAAAGCACAGTTTAGCCAATCTCCACTCATTATTTCAATAAGGTAATTGTGGAGGCTCTGTAAGCTAAGACCTAACGTGATCTGGAGGAACAAGCCCCGGAAGGAAGGGACATTGCCCCCATTCCCACGTTTGTGGTTAAACTGCTGTGTGAAAAAGTACATTTCCTTTATTTCCTTTAGAAGCTTCAGTTATCTCATCTATGAAATGGGGATGATCATTGTCTCTGACAAGGTTATGTTTACAAAACTTTTCATTTTCAGCTTCTCTCTACTTTATTTTTTTTCTTAATTTTTTTATTATATCATAACTGTGTATATTAATAGACTAAGCTGATTTTACTTTGTGCACTTTAGACCAGGTAATGCTTTTTAGGGGGTAATGCTTTTTAATGCATTATTTTTCAACAACAGTGACTCAACCAAAAGGATGTCCCAAACCACTTTACAGGGAGGACTTATACAGCTTAAAAATTTTAGAGTCTTAAATTACCATTGCTTTGATTTTTTTGGTCCTAATCTTTGATTTATTTTGAATACTAAATGTAATTTAAATGGAGGACTAGATTTTCTTTGTTGGAAGGAAAGGACATATGAGCTGAGGAAAGTTGAACACCAGTATCACATAAATATCTAAAGAGGAGAGCCAAAAAAAGTAAAAAATAAAAAAATAAAGAGGAGAACAGATGCCACTTCTTACCTCGTTCTGTGTCATAGAGATACACAAACTTCTCCCACTTGTAGTGACCCAGAAGACTCAGAATGGCGCCCTTCAAGGCTGGGCGCATCTGGATGACAAACTGCACATCTGCATCCGTGGGGAAGCTAGGCGTAACAAAGGACGTGTGCAGGGCCCCACAGAAAGAGGTCAGGGTGTTCATTGACATCTGGTCATAGAATCCAAAGATGGCATACACCCCTCTTGAGAACTGGGAGCAGACTGCAATGAGAAAAAGAGAAATTTCAATAGCTTCATGTTCCCTTTGGGGCAGCTTACAGGGTTGGAAATACCATGTACAGTTAGCCTCTAAATTATATGCCTTGAAAGAAAACCAAGCCCTTAGAAAACCTCTAGAAGCCCTTGAAAACTCAGTTGCCCAGCAGAAGAAGGGTAAGGAGGGAATGATTTATTTGATATAGTTACATATTATCTATGTGTGCCACGAACAGGAAACTGAGGAACTTGGTGCTTTTATATTCCCACTGTATCTTCCCAGAGGCCTCTTAATATACCGAGGCCCCTATCAAGGTACAAGTGTCTTATGTCCCACCCCTTCATTGCTTTTTCTCCAAGGTAACAATAATGGCTGAGGATTTAGTCAGACTAACTACCAATATGTGTTCTAGGAAATGTGTTACTTACTCTTCCTAGGTTATATAATGCCTTAACTAGTTATGCTATGATTAAGATCTTTCATGTAGGCTACTACTATAGAGGATTTAAGATTCTAGGCAGGCCACATGGCAAGACCAGCCTTACACTGCCCATTGAGTCACAGTGGGAAGGTAGCTGCCTATCCTGCTCATGTGTAATTGGTAAAGTTTAATTTTAACCATTTTGCATTTATTTTGTAGACTCCATTAGCCTACATTTAGAATTTTCAGGCCCCCCTCATAGTTGTTATCAGTTTTCCTTCTTCATTTCAATGTGGGCCACACCAGTGCCTGTTCTGTCTCCTGGCCCAGATGAGCTTAAAGAATGTGAACCAATTTCAATATTAGCTTCAGTAGAATATAATTAGCAAAGCAAATCAGCTACCACAACACAGTGTGGTGCATTCCCAAACCAAGTAGAAATGATCTTTAGATTATCTGCACCACTGCTTGCTTACATTCATGTGAAGCAGACATAACAGGCATAATGTACTATGATTTAAGGGGTCCTGCATGGTCTCCCTTATCTGCTAGAAATCCCGAAATACCACTGTCGAGGCTTACTTCTTCAGGCTTATGGTATTAAAAAAAAAAGTCTGTTGCTAAGGAAAGTGGTTAAATAGAACATTTCTTAACCTTTATAATGCTAAGATAAATTAATACATATAAGTAGATGTCAAGATGAGTGGGAAAGCAGATGGGTAAGTTTTGATGGGGATGGGTGGGAGGGATTGTTTCTCCTCTCCTCCTGAGAGGAGAAACAATGAAGGCATTGGGCACCAAAATGAAGGAAGGCATTGAAAGTAAAATGAAGGCAAGTGGAAAATCAATTAAATTCAATTCTTGATCCTGTTGTGAGAGATAGAGAGTTCTCAGTGCTTTCCATGTATCATGTTTAGATCTATGTTGATTAGGAATGTTCTCTTTTGTTAGCTAAACTTATAAATCATTGGTTTGAAGGTAGCATTTCAAAGGTGGTTATCAGTCACTCAACCATCTTCATCTTGGGAGACAAAAGCCTCCAAGTGGAGGAATTCTTTGTGACCCCCAAATACATGTACAGAAAAGGTCTTTATATTAAAAACAAAAAGCCAGGGTGGCGCCTGTGGCTCAAAGAAGTAGGTCACCACCCCATATGCCGGAGGTGGTGGTGGGTTCAAACCCAGCCCTGGCCAAAATCTGCAAAAAAAAAAAAAAAAAAAAAGAAAGAAAGAAAAGAAAAGAAAAAGCCAACTAGGGTACTTCATGACAGGGAGCAAAAGGGAATATAGTATTCAGAAACAAAAGCGATATCTTGGTCCTAGCAAAAGGGATGCTAAGAAAAGTCCAGTACCAAGTGTCAAATCTTGCTTATTGCACATAATCTTTTGTATAAAACTAATAATAATAATGATAATAGTGCTTAGCCAGGCAGTGTAGTAAGTACTATACAAATATTTTCTCATTTCGTATCCCACAAACTTTATGAGGTATTGCTACTATTCCTATTTAATAGATTAGAATTCTGTGACAAAATATTCTAAGTATTAAGCAGAGAGGCCAGAATTTGAATCTGAATCTGTCTGACTCTTAAAGTCACACTCACTGGGATGTAAATCCAAAAATATCGTTAAAGAGTAACTATTGGCCCACATGAGATAGGTTTCTATATTTAACAAATAAAAATATAAAACATCCCAGTAAACTTGAGTTTCAGACCAATAATTTTTAGTGTATGTCTAAAATTCACATACGTACTAAAAAATTGTTTGTTATTTATCTGAAATTCAAGTTTAACTGGACATACTGTATTTTATCTGTCAACCCTAGAAAGAACATGTCCCTCCCAATAATAGTCATTAGGTCTGGAAGGAGGAATAAGCAATCATGGCCCTTCAACTAAAATGATTCAGAGGGTAGCTGGTGATTCTCAGATGCATTCCAATTATCAAGAGAAAAATGAAGATGCATAAATCCTATACAAAAATAGCCTCATAGGGAAATGTAACATCTATTCAACCTGACTAGATTATGAGCAATAATTGAAGGGGAAAATAAACTAGTAAAGACAAGAACCTATAGCTATGGTCCACTTTAAGTTTCAAAAAGCCCTTGAAGCCAGGCGGGGTGGCTGATGCCTGTAATCCTAGCACTCTGGGAGGATGAGGTGGGTGGATCACCTGCGCTCAAGAGTTAGCGACCAGCCTGAGCAATAGCGAGACCCTATCTCTACTAAAAATAAAAAAGTTGAGGCAAGAGGATCAATTGAGCTCAAGAACTTGAGGTTGCTGGAGCTATAATGCCATGGCACTATAGTCAGGGCACTAGAGTGAGATTCTGTCTCAAAAAAAAAAAAAAAAAAAAAAGCCCTTGATATACTGGAAGGAAATAGAAAATAAAAGTATGTTATCACAGTGAGAATCTGATTAATGAAAAAATAACTGTATTGCTCTTTTAATCATTGTTATTGAACTCAGCTTCACATATATATATATATATATACCTTTCATATTTTATTCCTTACATTTATTTATTTATGTTGCTATGAATACCCATAAACCCATCACCCAACTCAGAAACTATAACATTACTGAAAACTTATTTTTACCTACATGTTCCTCCTCTATTCCATCTCTGTCTTGATACCATCCAACCCTTGGGCCTGTTCCTAGTTGTAGAATGTAGGGCCAAATGGAAGACTGAGCTGACCCACAGGATAGTGTCTATGATTTTGGATTCTTAGAATGTTTGAGCTAAAAAGACTTTTTTAGCTTTAAAGGCTTTTTATTCACTGATTTAAAAACATAATTTGTAGTGGTGATTCCTTTCTCTAAATGAAATTTTCTGTGGAAAATTCCAATCTACAAAGGAGACAACATGGAGCTCTTCTCATTGAACAGAGTTCCACTGGTCTGATGTCTCCCTATCACAAAGAAACTGTGACACAAAGAGAGGAAGTGTCTGGCACAAGGTCCCACAGTGAATTATGAACCAGTCTCTTAGAAAGACTTTATCAACATCTTCTCACCATCCATACTCTGGAACTATCTAGGACAGCATGGGTCAGGATTTGTTTGTCATGAAAATGACTTTAATGCCTACTATCTCTCAGTGAAGTTATCATAGATGGATCCACCAGGGCTTTCCCAGGATTCATCTGCTGGCTGTTTCCTTCAGCTCCCTCTAGGCCCAAATACCAACAATGAGAACCAGTAGCAGATTGGTGATCTTATGGGACTTCTGATTCTTTTGTGGGGAATGTCTGTCTCCTTCATATGAATTCTTAATGAACCAAATCTATTTATTTATCTCAGAAGACTGTCCTTGGTAAAATGATAATGGAAGAAATATATCTTTTGGAAGTCTTAGAAGTCATGAAGTGCAGAGGAAAGGGCAACAGGTTTGAGATAAGATCTTGGTTCCAATCATGGCTATGCCAGCACAAGCTGTGTGATGTTATGCAAGTCAGTTAACTGCTCTGAGCCTCATAATGGGATAATTATAGACAGGCTCTGGAGTTAGACCACAAGTTGAACTCCTGTATCTATCACTTATTAGTTAAGTTACTTAATATCTCTGTGTCTGAGACACAGTTTATTTGTATAATTGGAATAATTATAGTGGCTGTCTTATCATCACTGTGAAAGTTTAAATGAGTTTATTCATGGGCAGCACCTATAACAATGCCTGGCACATAACAGTTCCTAGATTAATGCTAGCTATTTAAAGGATTCATTCAAAATCCTTACCGAGCATCTCCTATGTGCCAGGGAGTGATATAGGTGTTAGGAGATACAGGAATGAAAGAAGATCCCATCCTCTTGGAACTTATACACTAGTGAGGGGAAAGTACATTAAATGAGATGAATGAGTAAAATATGAATTATGTCAGCTTCATATGGCAGCTTTTGTTGTTGTTTTAGCCTACTGTGCTCTCTGTTAGCTCCATCACGTAATCCTCTCCACTGTAAATACAGCTCTCAATCTTACAGAGTCCTCAGGTAGCACAGATTTCCTTCTCTTTTACCCTCCCTATTCATTTATTCAGTGTTCTTTTCTATCTTTACTTCTCGGTAATAGTGGGTTAAGATAGAAATACTGATAATTTGGCTCAAGAAGGTGCCATTGTTGTTCTAGTTTCTTCCCATCCCTGTAAAATGCATTTGTGCTGGTAAAATGCTATCCTCACCTGGAGTGGGGGCTAAAAAAGCTTGGTTGTCTGCTTCCTAGGAGTACCTGTTTCCATCTCTTCCCACTAGCAAAATGCTAAATTCTTCCTGGTAAAGATGTCATTTTTAACTATATTCCGGATTCCTAGGGACTCTAGGATAGCTCCCTGGTTGCGTTCCGTTCCCTTCAAAGGTGAGTGACAAGCAAGGCTGGAGCCAGCTGTCATGCTTTTATTTATAGCCCCCAAGTCTGCAGGGTTGGGACAGGTATTGTTAATGTATGGTGTGGCAGCTAATTACACCAGTCATATTTCAAAAAGCATCATTACAAAAATGTCAAACAACTTGATTACCCTAAAGATCAGAATAACAATATTGTGCATCATTTACAGAACACTTTTCATACTCTTTTGAATCAAGGAGAAAAAAGGAAACTGAAGTCTCTTGCTGACTTAATGATCACATTTGAAGCAAGAAGGAAGAAGAAAAATATAGCTATAATGAACTGATAAAAGTTTCACTAGGTAATTCCACAGTACAGTGAACCCCAGTGGATCAAAGAACCTGAGAGCTGGGAGGGACCTTTCTAAGCTGTGCTGTTGGCCTATGCTGGAGTTGGAGTTTCCAGTCTGGTAAAATAAATGTGTGTGTGTGTGTGTGTGTGTGTGTGTGTGTGTGTGTGTTGGGTAAGGTAGACAACTGTTCTTTTTTAGGAAGAACAGTCCTTTCTCCTATATTATTTCTACTTTCTAGTGTTTTATGTAGAGTTCTTTACCTTCTGAAATGAAAATGATAGTGATATCTTCCACATAGGGGATATATTTACATATTTATACCACTGTCTCCCATAGGTAGACAAAATAATGGATCCCCAAAAGATGTTCATGTCTTAATTCTCGTAATCTGTGAATTGGGTTACATGGTTACATAGTAAAGGGGAACTGAGGTTTCAGATGGAATTAAGGTTGATAATCAATTGACCCTAAAATATCAAGATTATGTTGGGTTATCTGGATGGCCCAATGTAATTGCAAGGTTCCTTAATTATAGAAGACAGAGAAAACACAAGAGTCAGTATCAGAGTAATGTAACATGGGAAAGACTTGCCTGGCAATGGGTAGCTTCAAAAGTGGAAAGGGGAGCCACAGGCCAAGGAATGTGGTGACCTCTAGAAGTTGGAAAAGGCAAGAAAATGAGTTCTCCCTTAGAGCTTCCGGATAAATACACAGCCCTACTGACACTCAATTCTAGGCTGGTGAGACCTGTACCAGACTTCTGACCTACAGAACTGGAAGATAATAAGTGTGCTGTTTTAAGATGCTAAGTATGTGGCAATATTTTACAGTAGTAAATAAAAAACGAATATACTTAGCATAGCAAAATTAAAAGGTTGGTGACTCTCTGAAATCAATCTACATTCCCCTACATTTTTTTTCCCCTTAAAATATTACTAATCTGGTGGGATCACACCTATGGTGCATCTTACAAGGGTACATGTGAAACTTAATAAATGTAGACTATAAATGTCTAAACACAATAACTAAGAAAATGCCAGAAAGGCTTTGTTAAGCAGTGTGATGAAAATATGTCAAATGGTATATAAAACCAGTGTGTGGTGCTCCATGATTGCATTAATGTACACAGCTATGATTTAATAATAAAAAATATATTACTAATCTGAGAAGAAGTTCAAAAAGATGGGAACAAATGATCTAGTCCAACCTTTCATTCAATAAAGGAGCCACCTTCCATGAATCATATTGCCTCTCCTTCAATCCTTCCAATATAAAGGAGCTTACTGCTTCCCTTATGGGGCAGCGCTGAAGGGTAGGGAGCTGTTCTTTAAATTGAACCTAATTTTATCCTCTGAGCCTTTTGAGTGCCACATGATACATCTAATTTCAACTCCATATGTCCTCAACTTAATTTTCCAGTAAGCCCAAAACTGCAATTGATTGAGTCAGGAGATACGTAATGACTATTAGCTATTCAAGTTTGTGTCTGTAGTCTCTATCTGCTGCCTTCTTCCCATCAGGCTAAACATCTGCCCAAATATTCCATTTCCCCCTAAGTTCCTGCCACCTCCATGAACTATCATTCTCGCTCCTTTACAACCATCACTAATGATGGGATGATGAAGACCTTGAAGCCTTCAGTTTCTGCATGCAACCTAGTTTCTGCTCCCATCACTCTACTGAACTGCTCTCTCAAGTGATGATGACCTCCTGGCTGCCAAATCCTACTCTGTTCACAGACATCATGTGACTTTACTTCGAGTAGTATTTAATATTGTTTTCCAAGTCCTCCCCCTCAAAACTTTCCTCTCCTCTTTCTAGAGCACTAAACTCTGCTGGCTCTACCTCTCTCATCCTTCCTTTCCAATTTCTTCTTGGTCCACCCTCCTCAATGAACATGTCCTCAAAGATTTTGTCCCTGGCTCTCTTTTCTCCTTACTATAAAAGTGGTTTAATTTTTTTTATTCAACAAATATTTATGGAGGTTCTGCTATGTGCCTGGCAGGGGAATCTCATTTCATCACTTTCATGTGGATAATGTACAAGTAGATACCCACACCTCAGCCACCCTCCTGAGCTCCAGGTCCATTTTTCTAACTGCTCATAAAACTGCCCTATCTGGAGGCCTTAAAGGCATCACAAATTCAGCATGTTATTCTCCATCCATGGGGTCTGCTCTTCTTGTCTGTTTTTTTCTAATGCACTTCTCTTGTTCCAGGCACCCAGGCGATAGTCTCAAGTGTCATTTGTGCCTTTCCCCTATCCCTCACTCCCCTATACTATACTTCTGTAAAGCTTCATCAATTCTGCTCCTAAGCCTGCAGAGTAAAACCTGCTCCTCTTAAATTCAGGTTCGTACTCCTTCTCTCTCTTAACCGGTCATCTGCTTCCAGTTTTTTTCCAAACTATCTGATACTGCTATTAGATTACTGTTCCTATTTTCTATTCTGATTGACCAATCAAAATATACTCATCCTAGCTCCCATTTCTGCAAGCACTTGCCCTACATATGAGTTATTAATGGACTAATAAATGAATCTTTGCAAATGGTTCAGTTCAGGGTTTCTCAACTTTGGCACTGTTGACATTTTGGCCTGGATAAATTCTTTGTTATGGGAGCTGGCCTGTGCCTTGAAGGATGTTTAGCACATCTCTGTCTTCTACCCACTAGATGCCAGAGGTACTCCCACCCCCAGATGTGAAATCTAAGAAGCCTAAAAACCTCATCAAATATCCCCTGGGGGCAACATCACCCCTCTCCCACATTGAGAACCCCAGGTGTAGCTTATGACTTCCTCCTCACAAAGAATAAAGTCTTAACCCAATGAAAATGCGTACATACCTAGAAGATCTCAAAAGAGTTATTATGGTAGTGTAAACTTTGAAAGTGTGGATATTTTGCACTCTTTAAAGTTCATCATTTGGGCAGCTACCTTCCTGATCCTGCCCTTTGATTGGCTACTGTGTTTAACCTGGGGATATAGGAAGGGGGCACTGAATTAGATAGAGGATGGATATGGTAGGGTGGCTGTGAGGTAGTAGTCAGTTCATGCCTTCCCTGGGTTCAGACAGGTCAGCTCCCCACCCCACAATGCTCTTTGGTC